>NC_052097.1:11670625-11974687 GCF_015852505.1 Tachyglossus aculeatus | reverse complement strand
ATCCCTGCCTTCAATGAACTTACAATCTACTGGGGAGACAGACTATTTATTTATTTGTATTAATGTCTGTCTCTCCCCCTCATCCATATGAGAAATGTGTCTGTTTGTCATTATATTGTACTCTCCCAAGAGCTTAGTACAGTACTTTGCACACAGTAAGTGCTCAATAAATATAATTGCATGAATGAAAGAATGAATAGGGGTGGCGACTGAATATAAAGATAGGGACATAAGTTCGGTGGTGGGGGGAGTGAGTACCTTGAGTGCTGAGAGGTTAAGAAGTCAAGAGCATAGGTGATAATAATAATAACTGTCATTTTTGTTAAGTGCTTACCGTGTGCCAGGCACTGTACTAAGCTCTGCGGAGGATACAGGAAAATTGGGTTGGACACGGTCTCTGTCCCACTTTGGAGCTCACAGTCTCAATCCCCATTATACAGATGAGGTAACTGAGGCCTAGAGAAGTTAAGCGACTTGCCGAAGATCATTCATTAATTCATTCAATCGTATTTACTGAGCGCTTATTGTGTGCAGAGCAGCAGACAAGTGGCGGAGCCAGAATTAGAACTCAGGAGGATGTGGGAAAAGTGTCTGTGGCAAGATAGACGAGATCAGAGCAAGTGAGTAACCCAGCGCTGGAGAAGTGGAGCGTGCGGGCTGAACTGAAGTAGGAAATCAGTGAGGGGAAGTGGGATGGAGCTGATTGAGGGCTTCATAACCGATTGTGAAACATTTCTGTTTAATGTGGAGGTGGATGGGCAACCACTGGAGGTTCTTGAATAGCGGGGAGACAAGGACTGAACCTTTTTCTTTAGAAAAATCATCTGTGCAGCAGGGCAAAGTATGGACTGAAGTTGGGAGAGACGGAAGGCCGGGAGGCTGAAAATGATTTTGACACTGCAGTCTCCGGCTCAGAGCCGGAAGGTGGGGAGGTAGGGCCGGGCAGGGCAGACCCTGCCCGACCAAGCGAGGCTAAAAGGATCAAGTTCTGCTCTGGGACCCAGCAACCTATTTTATAGCCAAGCAAGGGTTTGGCGGTCATTTTCTCCTTGCCCAGGGCCTCTGGTGGTGGCCAGCTGGGATGGTGATACATGGAAGGAGAAGGGCAGGAGGGATTCAGAGAGTGGCAGCCCAGAGCATCCTCCAACCCAAAAATGGTGTCACCTCAGTGACTCGACGTCCCCCGCCCCACCGACTGCTCCAGCCTGACTCCACTGAGCTCCCCTTTCCTCTTCCCCCTCACCCTTCTGTGTCGCCCTGACTTGCTCCTTTCATTCATCCCCCTTCCCAGCTCCACAGCACTTACGCACATAGCTGTAATTTATTTACTTATATTAATGTCCGTCTCCCCCTCTAGACTGTAAGCTCATCCGGGGCAGGGAATGTGTCTGTTATAGTGTTATATTGTAATAATAATAACGATAATGGCATATGTTAAGCACTTACTATGTGACGTACTAAGCTCTGGGGTGGATAGGAGCAAATTGGGTTGGACACAGTCCCAGTCCCACGTTGGGCTCACAGTCTCAATCCCTATTTTACAAATGAGGGAACTGAGGCTCAGAGAAGTGAAGTGACTTGCCCCAAGGTCACAAAGCAGACAAGTGGCGGAACCAGGATTAGAACCCATGACCTTCTTTCTCCCAGGCCCGTGTGCTCTGTCCATTACATCATGCTGCTTCTCTTGTACTCTTCCTAAGAGCTTAGTATAGTGCTTTACACACGGTAAGCACTCAATAAATAGGATTAACTGACTGACTGACTGAGTGCCCATCTACTATCGCCACTCCCCTCACCTCAGGACCATGGGCTCAGGCTGGGCCCAGGGGCAGGGTTGCCTGTCCGAAGGACCCCCAGAGTGAACCCAGGGTCCTAAGGTTGAACACCCCCTTCCCCCGCAAACCCCGAATCATTCATTCATTCATTCAATCACATTTATCGAGTGCTTACTGTGTGCAAAATGCACCGTACTAAGCGCTTGGGAAAGTACAATACGACTTGACACCTGTCCACGTGTTTTGTTTTGTTATCAGTCTCCCCCTCCTAGGCTGTGAGCCCGCTGTTGGGTAGGGGCCATCTCTAGATGTTGCCGACTTGTACTTCCCAAGCGCTTAGTCCAGTGCTCTGCACACAGTAAGCGCTCAATAAATACGATTGAATGAATGAATGAAAGAACAAACAGATACATTCCCTGCCCACAACGAGCTCACAGTCTGGAGGAGACATTAACAGGAAGCAGCACGGCGGAGTGGTCAGGAGATCACGGGCGCTAATCCCAGCTCCGCCATTTGTTTGTGTGTTACCTTGGGCAAGTCACTTCACTTCTCTGGGCATCTATTACCTCATCTCTAAAATGGGCATTGAGACCGTGAGCCCCCCGTGGGGCAGGGACTGTGTTCAACCCGATTTGCTTGCAATAATAATAATGATGATGGCATTTATTAAGCGCTTACTATGTGCAAAGCACTGTTCTAAGTGCTGGGGAGGTTACAAGGTGCTCAGGTTGTCCCATGGGGGGCTCACAGTCTTAATCCCCATTTTACAGATGAGGGAACTGAGGCCCAGAGAAGTGAAGTGACTTGCCCAAAGTCACACAACTGACAAGTGGCAGAGCAGGGATTTGAACCCATGACCTCTGACTCCAAAGCCCGGGCTCTTTCTACTGAGCCACACTGCTTCTCTATCTGTATCCACCTCAGTACTTAGTATAGTGCCTAGCTCATAGTAAGCACTTAACAGATACCGTAATTATTATTAATTATTATATGAATAAACAAATTACAGATAGATACATATGTGCCATGGGGATGGGAGGGAGGATAAATAAAGGAGCGAGTCGGGATAATGCAGAAGGGAGTGGGAGAAGAGGAGATGGGGCTCAGTCAGGGAGGGCTTCTTGGAGGAGATGGGCCTCCGATAAGGCTTTGAAGCGGGGGAGAGCCATTGTTTGGCGGATTTGAGGAGGGAGGGCTTTCCAGGCCAGAGGTAGGATGTGGGTGAGAGGTTGGCGGCGAGGTAGACGAGCTCGTGGTACATTGAGAAGGTGAGCATTATGTGAGAGTAGACAGAGCGACCGCCCCTCAACAGTTTGGAACAGACATATTCGGGCCTTGTGACATCCAGAGCAATCCCTGCCCTGGTCTCCCCGTCGGCCCGGGGCCGCCTGCCCTGTGCTCCCTCAGGCCGGCCGCAAAAACTATTTCCTTTTGCCTCCTCGCCGTCGGTATATCCTGATAATCGTAAACGGCATCTGGCTCCACACTCCCACACAGCTCTTTTGTTCTCCTTTAGAACCGGTTGGAAGGTGGATTAGGCCAGGAAGCAACACTTGGCTCGTTAAATCGGATCCAAAGGATGACTATTTTTCCGAGTGAAATCTCCCCTAGAAACTTTTCCCTGAGCCTTATGGGGTGGGTGTGAATGGCGGGGTGGGGAATCGAAGAAATGAACGAATCCAATCTTTGCGAATTGGTTCATTAGAACTCATGTTGCCAACTTGTACTTCCCAAGCGCTTAGTACAGTGCTCTGCACACAGTAAGTGCTCAAGAAATACGATTAAATAAATGAATGAATTATTGTCATTCTTATCCCAGAAAAAGTGTATTCCAAAGATTTAGGCCTTTGTTTTTTTACCCAAAGGGGAACTACTTAGCATTCTTATAAAGCATCTGCTTTTTCCATATCCTTTAACGTTCTTCGATGGTTCCTGAAAAATCTGTGTCACAACAATAATAGTAGTAATAGTATTAGTAATACTAGTAGTATTTATTACTATTAATAATAGTAATTCATTCATTCAATCTTATGTATTGGGCACTTACTGTGTGCAGAGCAATGTACTAAGCACTTAGGAAGTACAAGTAATAGCAGTAGTATTTATTCTCCTATTAGGGTCGCACCTGGAGAGTTTCCCGTACTCTACCAGTCTTGGCTATGGGAGGAAGAGTGAAGCAATCAGTCAATCGTATTTATTGAGCGCTTACTGTGTGCAGAGCACTGTACTAAGAGCTTGGGAAGTAGAAGTTGGCAACATATAGAGACAGTCCCTACCCAACAGTGGGCTCACAGTCTAAAAGCAGAAGCCTGTCCATTCCATTCCTAGCTTGAGCAATGGCTAGCGAGGGGAAGGCCGTCTGCTACAAGTCAAAACTCCCCTGTGCTGGGCAGCGGCGGCATGGGAGAGAATCGAGAGCGGAGACTCAGGTTTACCACTCGGAAGGAGGGGATGGTAAACCACTTCCAGATTTTGACCAAGAAAACTCTGCGGATCCACTACCAGATGGAGGTGGAGGCGTTCTGGAAGAGATGCGTCTGTGGAGTCGCTATGGATCGGAAACGGATCAACAGCGTAAGACAAGGCAAGACGAGTAGTACTTATTAAGCGCTCACTATATGTTAAGCCTGGGATAGATACAATATAGTCACTCAACATGGTATTTATTGAGGGCTTTCTGTGTGCCTCAGGTTTACCACTCGGAAGGAGGCGACGGTTAAACACCTCCGGATTTTGACCAAGAAAACTCCGTGGATCCACTGCCAGAACGATGGCAGGTGGAGGTGGGGGCGTTCTGGGAGAGGTGCATCTATGAAGTCGCTATGGATTGGAAACAGATCAACAGCGTAAGACAAGGCAAGACGAGTAGTATTTATTAAGCGCTCACTATGTGTTAAGCCTGGGATAGATACAATATAGTCACTCAACACATGGTATTTATTGAGGGCTTTCTGTGTGCAGAGTACTGTTCTAAGTGCTTGTGAGAGGACACTAGACCAGAGAAGGTAGATATAATAAGAATAATAATAATAATAATAATAGTAATAATAATGGCATTTGTTAAGCGCTTACTATGTGCAAAGCACTGTTCTAAGCGCTGGGGAGGATACAGGGTGATCAGGTTGTCCCACGGGGGGCTCACAGTCTTCATCCCCATTTTACAGATGAGGTAACTGAGGCCCAGAGCAGTTAAGTGACTTGCCCAAAGTCACACGGTTGACAATTGGCAGAGCCGGGACTTGAACTCATGACCTCTGACTCCAAAGCCCCTGCTCTTTCCACTGAGCCACGCCGCTTCTCTATATACTTCTGTATATATGTAATAATAATAATAATAACGATGGCATTTATTAAGCGCTTACTATGTGCAAAGCACTGTTCTAAGCGCTGGGGAGGTTACAAGGTGATCAGGTTGTCCCACAGGGCGTTCACAGTGTTAGTCCCCATTTTACAGATGAGGTAACTGAGGCCCAGAGAAGTGAAGTGAGTTGCCCAAAGTCACACAGCTGACAATTGGCGGAGCCGGGATTTGAACCCATGACCTCTGACTCCAAACCCTGTGCTCTTTCCAATAAGCCACACTGCTTCTATAATCCCTGGCCTCAAGGAACTTGCAGCCCAGTGGGGGAAGTAAACATTAGAAGAAATTACAGATAGAGGAAATGGAAGAGTAGAAGGACAGAGACGTAAGTGCTTTAGTCAGAGTCCCTGTCCCACATGGGGCTCACAGCTTAAGAAGGAGGAAGAACAAAAACAAGAGAAGCAATGTCACCTAGTGGAAAGAGCCCGGGCCCGGGAGTCCAAAGACCTGGGTTCTAATCCTGACTCTTGTCACTCTCCTGCTAGGTGGCCTGGGGCAAATCATTTCAGTGCTCCGTGCCTTGTGAAATGGAAGTGAAATACCTGTTCTCCCTCCTTCTTAGGCTACGAGCCCCATGTGGGACAGGGAACATGTCCAACCCGATCATCTTGAATCTAACCCAGTGCACGATAGATAATAAGTGCTAACAAATACCACAATTATTGACAAATATTGAATCTCAGTTTCACAGAGGAGAAAACAGAGACCCAAAGAATTAGGCGACTTGCCCCCAGGACACACAGCAAAGCAGGTGGCGGAACTGGGATTAAAGCCCAGCTCTCCTGATTTCCAGGCTGTGTTCTTTCCCCTAGACCACGCTGCCTCTTCCCCCTTAAGCACTTACTATGTGTCAAACTCCGTACTAATCCCTGGGGTCGATATAATGATGATGATGATGGTGTTTGTTCAGTGCTTATTATGTGCCAAGCACTATTCTGAGCACTGGGGTAGAGACAAGGTAATCAGGTTGTCCCATGGGGGGCTCACAGTCTTCACCCCCGTTTTACAAATGAGGTAACTGAGGCCCAGAGGAGTGAAGCGGCTTTCCCAACATCACACAACAGACAAGCGGTGGAGCCGGGATTAGAACCCACGGCCTCTGATTCCCAAGCCCGGGCTCTTTCCACTGAGCCATGGTTCTTCTCTCCTATTAGATGTTCAGATTCCACACGGGGTTTACGGTCTAAATAGGAGGGAAGAACATGTATTGCATCTCCATTTTGCAGATGAGGGAACTGAGGCATAGAAAAGTGCAGTGACTTGGCCAAGGTCGCACATCAGAGGAGCGGCAGAGCCGGAATTAGGACTCAGATCTTCCGATTTCCAGACCTGGGCTCTTTCCGGTAGGCCACACTGCTCCATCGGCACTTAAGCACTTTTATATTCACTCTACTGCCAACTCTACACTGCTACATCCATATCCTTCTCCTCTACCGTTTCCCCTAACTGTAATTTATTTGTCTGTTTCCCCTTCCACTCTGTAAACTCCTTGTGAGCAGGGAACATGTCTACCGACTCTGTTGTATTGTCCTCTCCCAAGAGCCTAGCACAGTGCTCTGCGCGCAGTGAGTGCTCAAGAATGTTTCTTCTCCTTCCCTCAGACTCTGAGCCCTGGATGGGAAAGGGACTGTGTCTGATCTGATTATCTCGTAGACAACCCGGTGCTTGGCAACTAAACGGCAAGGCGGAATGGATGAGCACGGGCCTGGGATTCAGAAGGTCAGGGGTTCTAATCCCTGCTCTGCCCCTTGTCTGCTGTGTGCCCTTGGGCAAGTCACTTCACTTCTCTGGACCTCAGTGACCTCATCTGGAAAATGGGGATTGAGACTGGGAGCCCCACGTGGGACAGGGATTGTGTCCAACCCGATTTACTTGTGTCCACCCCAGAGCTGGCACATAGTAAGCATTTAATAAATACCATAATTACTATTATTATTTAAAATAATAATAATAACAATTACGCTGGCTGAATAAATGTCCTTAGTATTTCTGCTTGTCTCCTTTGCCTCCTCTCTTTATCTCATTTTCACCCACTGATTGCTCTCCTCATCCATCTTTGTTTCTTTGGCTCTGCATCCTCTTTTATGCGGCTCCCTCCGTTTGGAATTTTCTGCTCCTCCAAGCCCATTCGAAGAAGCCCCGAAAAGAAAAGCCGACCTCATCCTTGAAGACTGACCCGATTTAATATGTGTCCAAAAGACGAGCATCAGATATTCAGCCAAGCCCTGTTGCACTCTGATCCGTGATTTATTAATAAGTGCTTGTTGAAATCACCTGAGGGAGTACACCGAGAAAACAATTTTCTCCAGCCTTTTGGAAACAGTCTGGCAAGTGGCAGATGACAGCTCCCTCCTCAAATCCGACAGACAATGACTCTCCCCCTGCTTCAAAGCCTTATCGAAGGCTCATCTTCTCCAAGAGGCCTTCCCAGATTAAGTCCCACTTTTCCTTATTTCCCACTCCCTTCTGGATCACCCTGACTGGCTCCCTTTACTATCCCCCCCATCCCCAGCCCCACAGCACTTACGTCCATATCTGTCATTTTATTTATTTGTATTGACATCCGCCTCCCCCACGCTAGACTGTAAGGCCGCTGTGGGCAGGAAATGTGATGGTTTATTGCTGTATTGTCCTGTCCCAAGCATTTAGTCCAGTGCTCTGCACCTAAGCGCTCAATAAATACGACCGAATGAATGAAATGTTAATGGTGAAGAGGTTTTCTCACACAGCTCTGTGAGGAATTACCCAATGGGCTCCAGTGTCCAGCAGCTGTGAGAACAGATTAATCTGTATATATGTATATATGTTTGTACATATTTATTACTCTATTTATTTATTTATTTATTTATTTCACTTGTACATATCTATTCTATTTATTTTATTTTGTTAGTATGTTTGGTTTTGTCTCCCCCTTTTAGACTGTGAGCCCACTGTTGGGTAGGGACTGTCTCTATATGTTGCCAATTTGTACTTCCCAAGCGCTTAGTACAGTGCTCTGCACACAGTAAGCGCTCAAATAAATACGATTGATGATGATGATGATTAATCAATCACTCAATCAATGGCATTTATTGAGCGCTTAATCTTTTTTCCAGGAGGGAAGTACATGGAAAACTTCCCTCGCCGGTATTGAGCGATGAATAATCCCTGTCCGGATGACGCTCTCATTCGCCGTGCCGCTCAAGGTATTGATTCTACGTCACCCTTATCCTACAGGAATATTATTATGGAAAAACAAGTATGTGCTGATCTGCATAGAGTGACGGTAATCATCGTGATACAGTCGTTTTAGCCTGCTTCCCTTTCCTCTCTGCCTCCGGCCCCCACGATGAAAACGGCTAAGTCCGATTTAAAAGCCGCACCGCCGAATGGAGTTTCTACAGGGTAGTGGAAAAACAGGAAGTGGAGAGCAAGTGTGGAACTCCTCTTCTGTTGCTTGCTGCTGCTGCTGTTTCCATCTTCTCTGCCAAACGCAAACTCAATCAATCAGTCCGATGAAGAATTAATGTCTCTCCTAATGTGCAAGTGATTGGACCACCAGAATGCTCGTGCGTTATCCCTAATTGACACTCTGGCACTTGTGACACTCCAATTTCTCCCCCTATTACTCTTCTGGGTTTTTTTGTTGTAGTTGTTAATAGCAAGGTCTGATCTCTAGAGCATTCTACCTGCAAGCGTTATTGTCTCCAGATAATAAGACCGTTACAAAAGACTAAGTGCAACTTTTTTGTGGTATTTCCTAAGTGCTTACTCTGCACTTCTAGACTACTTTCTAGACTGTGAGCCAGTTGTTGGGTAGGGATTGTCTCTATCTGTTGCCAAATTGTACTTTCCAAGCATTTAGTACAGTGCTCTGCACACAGTAAGTGCTCAACAAATATGATTGGATGAATGAATGAATGTGCCGGGCACTGTAAAAAAAATAATAATGGTATTTGTTAAGCGCTTACTATGAATATGATTGAATGAATGAATGAATGAATGGGGTGGATACGAGCAAATCAGATTGGACAGAATCTGTCCTACAGGGGCTCACAGTCTTAATCCCCATTTTCCAGATGAGGAAACTGAGGCACAGTGAAGTGACTTGCCCAGGGTCACACAGCAGACAAGTGGCAGAACCGGGAGTAGAACTCAGGTCCTTCTGACTGCCAAGCCCGTGCTCTATCCACTAGGCAACTCTGTTTCTCCTCCTTAGTGGAAAGGTGCTGCAGAAATGCCTTAATAGCAATCGTGCGGGAATGAAAACCCCAAAGCGCCTTCCAATAAATAGAGACAGCTGCAAAGAGTTGGTTGAGCATCTCAACGCAAAAGGAGCAAAAAGAGCTGTGTGTTTGAGGAGCCGTTTTTTGGTTTGGTCCCTGTGGCCTTGGGTGATATTGATTTCTCTAGTCTCCTCTTTCATTCTACTTTGAACCTTCACCCTACCTCCTTCATCAGCTGCGGCATTAGAGCTAGCCATCACAGAGGCACCGTAGGTTGTTTCCAAAATAGCCGGGATGCGTTTGGAGCTAACGCTGAAGATAACACCAGGCGTTGGCTTCTCTTTAGATCAGACACTTACTGCCCACTGCCTGGAAACTGGGCCAGAAGTTCCGGAATCTTTTCCGGTAGGAGTTACTTTCCCCAAATTGTTTTTTTTCCCTCAGTTAGCGGCAAGAGGTCACCTGCTAACAAGCCTCTTATCGTCCTCCATTTGTATAGAAATTCATGCGGTGCTTCGTACCTCGCTCTAGACAAGAGTGAGAAATTTAACTTTGATTCCCCCCTCACCCTTTTCATTCCCCACCGTTTTTTTTCCTGTGGCTACTCATGTGAGCGGGGTTTGTGATGGGTGGCGGGGGACATAATATCATCATCATCATCAATCGTATTTATTGAGCGCTTACTGTGTGCACAGCACTGTACTAAGCGCTTGGGAAGTACAAGTTGGCAACATATAGAGACAGTCCCTACCCAACAGTGGGCTCACAGAGGGTCGGCTTTCTGAGGTCTCCCCCTTCCCCTCACCCTAGCTGAGCTGCCGCACTGCTCAGACCTGTTTTGCATTTATGGATTTATTGAGCACTTGCTTTGTGCTCTCTATATGTTGCCAACTTGTACTTCCCAAGCGCTTAGTACAGTGCTCTGCACACAGTAAGCGCTCAATAAATACGACTGAATGAATGAATGCTAAGCGCTTGAGAGTATAATATGCATTTTTAATGGTAGTTGTTGAGCATTTGCTACGGGCTAGGCATTGTACGAAATGCTGGGGTAGATCTGAGATAATCAGGTCGGATCTAGTCCCTATTCCAGGGCTCACAGCCTTCATACCCATTTTCCAGATGAGGTAGATGAGGCACTGAGAAGTGAAGTGACTTGCCCAAGGTCTCACACAGCAGACAAGTGGCGGAGCCAGGACTAGAAGCCAGGGTCTTTGACTCCCATGCCTGGGCTCCTTCCATTAGGCCACCCTGCTTCTCTGTTTGGGATGATGATGATGATGGCATTTGTTAAGCGCTTACTATGTGCAAAGCACTGTTCTAAGCGCTGGGGGGGATACAAGGTGATCAGATTGTCCCACGGGAGGCTCACAGCCTTCATCCCCATTTTACAGATGAGAGAACTGAAGCTCAGAGAAGTTAAGTGAGCCTCCTCCCCATTCCCCCCCGCCCTACCTCCTTCCCCTCCCCACAGCACTTGTATATATATATTTGTACAGATTTATTACTCTATTTATGGTACCTGTACATATTTATTTTGTTAATGATGTGCATATAGCTTTGATTCTATTTGTTCTGACGATTTTGACACCCGTCTCCATGTTTTGTTTTGTCGTCTGTCTCCCCCTTCTAGACTGTGAGCCCATTGTCGGGTAGGGACCGTCTCTATGGGTTGCCGACTTGTACTTTCCAACCGCTTAGTACAGTGCTCTGCACACAGTCGGTGCTCAATAAATATGATGGAGCACTACCGACTCTGTTGTGTTGTAGTCTCCCAAGCGCTTAGTACAGTGCTGTGCACATGGTAAGTGCTCTATAAATACCATTGATGATGATGATGATAATAGCGCTCTAGATGATGATAGGGCTCTAGATTTTAAGCTTTTTGTGGGCAGGGAATGTGTCTTTTATATTCCATTCATTCGATCGTATTTATCGCGTGCTTACTGTGAGCAGAGCACTGGACTAAGCACTTGGGAGAGTACAATATTCATTCATTTATTCAATTGTATTTATTGAGTGCTTAGTGTGTGCAAAGCACTGTACTAAGCGCTTGGGAGAGCACAACGTGACAGCAAACAGGCACATTCCCTGCCCACAAGAAGCTCACAGTCTAGAGGGGGAGATGGATATTGAGATAACAATTAACAGATGCATTCCCTGCCCACGGCGAGCTTACAGTGTAGAGGGGGACATAAATATAAATAAATGAATTACAGCTATGTCCATAATAGTGCCGTGGGACTGGGACTGGGGATGAATAACCAATCAAAATAGTGATTATTCCTTTTCGAAGAAGGTTGAGCAGGAAAGTACACTTTGTACTCCTCAAAAGAGCAAAACTCCGGTTCAAAATGTGGGGAAGGGCGTCCTAATGGAATTTCATCTAAGAATAATATTAGTCACGTGTCTCGCGGTTTAATCTTTCGACTCCTCTCTTAAAGGCGCTGCTACGCATGTGATCTTTCCATTATGGAGTTGCAGAAATCAGGGACTTTATCTGGAGGCCTCTAGATTGGTAGGAAATGTAAATAAGGTGTACGTTTGCGGAAACCCTACCTAGCCTACGGGCCCAATGTAAATTTATGAAAGACGCAGGCTGAATTTTTTCTCTAGCTGCTCTGCCGACACGAGGGCCCGTCAATTCCAAGTTAGGAGGCCGGGAGAAGATGGTTTCATCCATCGTTTCACAGAGAGAGCGCTTCGGACGGTGCTCGGCGCTTAGAGCCGTGCTTGGCACACAGTGAGCGCTTAACATTATTATTATTATCAACCCTCCTTGGGCAGAATAGGTAGGGGAAGTGCTCTGGACAGCTGCCAGTATTCAAAGAGTCAAATCCTGGGATTTAAGACCGATAAGACGTGCTCTGGGGCCTTCGGAAGACAAACCAACCCACTGTCATTGTCATGAGTTTGGAACCCAGCCGACTGACAGTAGAGTTCAGAGGATAAAAAGTCGCTTACTGTCATACATCCTTGAGTGATCGTTTCCCCCACCCTTTCCCAGTGCTAAAAAACAAATCTAAATCACCAAAGACAGATCGTCTCTTGTTATTTTTGCCACAGTGCTCCACCTGCCCCGGACGCCGTCTCCAATGTGTTCTGTTTGTCCCGATTGTCCTAACAAAAAAAAAAATATTTTCTTCTAGGGTGTGGGGAAACCACCATGCCAGCTCATCAACTGCTGCCTCACGGCAAAGTCTTTGGGAGTGACATCTTGAGCCGGGCTCTCCGGGAGTCAGCAACCCTAAAGATTCATTTTGGGGGTTAGAGGTCGTGGACACCGCTGCCAGAGCGGATTTTTCATCATCATCATCAATCATCATCATCATCATCAATCGTATTTATTGAGCCCTTACTATGTGCAGAGCACTGTACTAAGCGCTTGGGAAGTACAAATTGGCAACATATAGAGACAGTCCCTACCCAACAGTGGGCTCACAGTCTAAAAGGGGGAGACAGAGAACAAAACCAAACATATTAACAAAATAAAATAAATAGAATAGATATGTACAAATAAAATAAATAAATAAATAAATAGAGTGAAAAATATGTACAAACATATATACATATATACAGGTGCTGTGGGGAAGGGAAGGAGGTAAGACGGGGGGGGGGGATGGAGAGGGGGGCGAGGGGGAGAGGAAGGAAGGGGCTTCATCAGAGAAGCAACTTAGCTCAGGGGAAAGAGCCTGGGTTTGAGAGTCAGAGGTCCTGGGTTCCAATCCCGGCTCCGTCACGTGTCTGCTGTGTGACCTTGGGCGAGTCACGTGACTTCTCCGAGCCTCAGTGACCTCATCTGTAAAATGGGGATGAAGACTGTGAGCCCCACGTGGGACAACCTGATCACCTTGTATCCCCCACAGCGCTTAGAACACTGCTTGGCACAGAATAAGCGCTTAACAAATGCCATTATTATTATTATTATTATTTAGTAAGTGGAAAAATGTCTAATGCCATCAGATTGTGACAAACAAATTTGCTCTTTGAAGGAGAAAGAATTCAGGAAGACGATTGCTGGTGTTATGTTTGTACATATTTATTACTCTATTTATTTTACTTGTACCTATCTATTCTATTTATTTTATTTTGTTAGTATGTTTGGTTTTGTTCTCTGTCTCCCCCTTCTAGACTGTGAGCCCACTTTTGGGTAGGGACTGTCTCTACATGTTGCCAGCTTGTACTTCCCAAGCGCTTAGTACAGTGCTCTGCACACAGTAAGCGCTCAATAAATACGATTGATTGATTGATTGGTGTTCTTTGCTTTACTGTAGACCCAGTGGCGTGGCTAACTTTGGAGGCGGGATGGAGAAAGATAGTGATGTCTTTTTTCTGGGTAGGGGAAGCAGCCTGGCGATCGGGGACGGCATGGTGGGAAAGGGGAGACCAAACCAGTAATTTGGTGTCTTGTGGCGAGATGGATTAAGTTACTAAACTGCCCAGGCTAGTCGGCCTACAGGGTCTAATAAAGAATAAAATATAATTTAAAAAAAAAAAAAGATTCAGAAATTGAGAGTTCCCGAGGGTAATATTTTCTAAGAAGTTTGCCTATTAAATTCTAACAAAGGCCATTCACTCGAACATTAGTTTCCCTTCTCCCCGCGGCCTCCCAGCCCCAACCAGAAGAATGATGCTGGGAATAGCGGCAGTGTCCTGACGGAAGAAAAGGGAAGGAGCGTGGCCAGGTTGGATAGACCCGAGGCCCGGGAACCAGAAGGATTTGGGTTCCAATCCCAGCTCTGCCACTTAGCGCGTGGGCTTGAGAGTCAGAAAGTCATGGGTTCTAATCCCGGCTCCGCCGCCGGTCTGCTGTGTGACTTTGGACAAGTCACTTCGCTTCTCTGGTCCTCCGTTCCCTCATCTGGAAAATGGGGGTGGAGACTGGGAGCCCCTCGTGTGTCCACCCCAAATGGCCTGTGATAATAATGAGGGTATTTAAGCGCTTACTATGTGCCAAGCACTGGGGTGGATACAAGGTGATCAGGTTGTCCCACGTGGGGCTCACAGTCTTCATCCCCATTTCCCAGATGAGGTCACTGAGGCCCAGAGAAGTGAAGTGACTTGCCCAAAGTCACCCAGCTGAGAAGCGGCGGAGCCGGGATTAGAACCCAGGACCTCTGACTTCCAAGCCCGGGCTCTTTCCACTAAGCCACGCTGCTTCTCTTGAATTCACCCCTGTGCTCAGTTCAGTGCCTGGCACATCATCATCATCATCAATCGTATTTATTGAGCGCTTACTATGTGCAGAGCACTGTACTAAGTGCTTGGGAAGGACAAATTGGCAACATATAGAGACGGTCCCTACCCAACAGTGGCCTCACAGTCTAAAAGGGGGAGAGCATAGTAAGCGCTTAACAAAATCCCACAATTATTGTCTGCTGAGTGACCTTGGGCAGGTCACTTCACTTCTCTGGGCCTCAGTTACCTCACCTGGAAAATGGGGATTAAGACCGTCAGCCCCATGTAGGAGAGGGACCTTGTCCAACCCGATTAGCTTATATCTACCCCAGCGCTTAAAACAGTGCCTAGCACTTAGTAAGTGCTTAACACATACCACAAATATTATTATCATTACTTATCTGTGCCTCAGTTACTTCATCCATAAAATGCGGATTAAGACTGTGAGCTCCATGTGAGAATGTGGATTTTGTCCAATCTGATGACCTGGTACCTACCCCAGCACTTTAGTGTCCAGCACATAGTAAGCGCTTAACAAATAGCATAAAAAAGTGGGAACATGGGCTTGGCTTGTTGGGTTTGGCTTGATCTTGGCCTTTTCTTTATATTACTAAGAACAGGTGGCAAGTTGGAGAAGCAGCGTGGCTCACTGGAAAGAGCCCGGGCTTGGGAGTCAGAGGTCATGGGTTCGAATCCCTACTCCACCACGTGTCTGCTGTGTGATCTTGGGCAAGTCACTTAACTTCCCTGGGCCTCAGTTACCTCACCTGTAAAATGGGGATTAAGACTGTGAGTCCCACATGGGACAACCTGATCACCCTGTATCCTCCCCAGTGCTTAGAACAGTGCTCTGCACATAGTAAGCGCTTAACAAATGCCAATTATTATTATTATTATTAATCCCGGCTCCACCGCTTGTCAGCTGTGTGACTCTGGGCAAGTCACTTTGCTTTTCTGTGCCTCAGTTCCCTCATCTGTAAAATGGGGGAGTAAGACTGTGAGCCCCCCGTAGGACAACCTGCTCACCTTGTAGCCTCCCCAGCACTTAGAACAGTGCTTTGCACATAGTAAGCGCTTAACAAATGCCATCATTATTATTATTATTAAGTTTGCAGGATGGCTAAGCCAATGGAAAGAGCACAGCACTGGGAGGCAGAGGACCTGGGTTCTAATCCCCGCTGTGTAACCTTGGGCAGGTCACTTCACTTCTCCGGGCCTCAGTTTCCTCATCTCTGAGAAGCAGCCTGGCCTAGCGGATAGAGAGCGGCCTGGGAGTCGGAAGGTCCTGGGTTCTAATCCCGGCTCCGCCACTGGTCTGCTGTGTGACTTTGGGCAAGTCACTTCACTTCTCCGGGCCTCAGTTACCTCATCCGCAGAATGGGGATGGAGACTGGGAGCCCCACGTGGGACAAGGGATTGTGTCCAACCCGATTTGCTTGTATCCACTCCAGCGCTTAGTATGGTGTCTGGCACATAGTAAGCGCTTAACAAGTGCTATTATTATTATTATTATTATTATTGTCAAATAGTTCTCCCTCCCGTTTAGACTGGGAGCCCTAGGGGTAGACTGAGTCTCATAGGATTGTGGCTTAGTGGAAAGAGCCCGGGCTTGGGAGTCAGAGGTCGCGGGTTCTAATCCCGGCTCGGCCCCTTGTCTGCTGCGTGACCTTGGGCAAGACACTTCACTTCTCTGGGCCTCAGTTACCTCATCTGTAAAACGGGGATTAAAACTGTGGGACAACCTGATCCCCTTGTATCTCCCCAGTGCTTAGCACAGAGTAAGCGCTTAACAAATACCCTCATTATTAGTGTTTGACACAAGTAAGCATCCAACAAATACCACCATTATCAACGTGCTGTGATTACTTTCGAAAGGCACTCAATCCCAGGAGAATGATGAGTATCAGCGCTTAGAACAGTGCTTTGCACATAGTAAGTGCTTAATAAATGCCATCATTATTATTATTATTATTATTATTATTATTATCCCAGCTCAGCCACAGCTGTGTGACCTTGTGCAAGCCACTTGACTTCTCTGGGCCTCATGTGGGACAACCTGATCCCCTGGTTATCTCCCCATTAGAACAGTGCTTTGCACATAGTAAGCGCTTAACAAATACCATCATTATTAGTCACAGAGGCAAGAGATCTTTTCATTCAGTTCATTCATTCATTCAATCGTATTTCTTGAGCGCTTGCTGTGTGCAGAGCACTGTACTGAGCGCTTGGGAAGTCCAAGTCGGCAACTTAGAGAGACGGTCCCTACCCAACAGACAGACAACAAAACAAAACATGTGGACGGGTGTCAAGTCGTCAGAATAAATAGAAGTAAAGCTAGATGCACAGCATTGACAAAATAAATAGAATAGTAAATATGGACAAGAGATGACTTCCATCTTCTTGGGAAGAGAAGCAGCATGGCGTAGCGGATCGCGCACGGGCCTGGGAATCAGAAAGTCACGAGTTCTAATCCTGGCTCTGCCACTTGTCTGCTGGGTGACCTTGGGCTAGTCATTTCACTCCTCTGGGCCTGTTACCTCATCCGTAAAATGGGGATTGAGACCGTGAGCCTCACACGGGGCTAAGGGACTGTGTCCAACCCGATCTCCTTAACAAATGCCACAAAATTCAGTTTCAATCTTGTTTATTGTTTAATAGACTATTTTTAAAAATCGGGCAACTTAACCCCGAGTGCATTTTGGTACGTTTCCCCCCGAATAATCGCTACTGTCGCTCCTGCAAAACGGCAGGAGGTGGCCGTTGATTGCCCGAGCTGGCCTCTCCAGTGCCGCGGAAAGGAAACTCCATTTGCTGCTGATTGCAGGGACCATCTGCCACTACCGGCAGCGTGGCTCAGTGGAAAGAGCCCGGGCTTTGGAGTCAGAGGTCATGGGTTCGAATCCTGACTCCACCAATTGTCAGCTGTGTGACTTTGGGTAAGTCATTTCACTTCTCTGGGCCTCTGTTACCTCCGTGGGACAACCTTATCACCTTGTAACCTCCCCAGCGCTTAGCACAGTGCTTTGCACATCATAAGTGCTTAATAAATGTCATTATTACTATTATTATGTGAATATCGCCACTTTGGCATTTACTGGACGTTTGCTGGGGAGTCAGAAGGTCATGGGTTCTAATGCCGCCTCTGCCACTGGTCTGCTGTTGGACAAGTGTGAGCTCACTGTTGGGTAGGGACTGGCTCTATATGTTGCCAACTTGTACTTCCCAAGCGCTTTGTACAGTGCTCGGCACACGGTAAGCGCTCAATAAATACGATTGATTGATTGATTGATTGATTGACGTCTCTGAGCCTCAGTTCCCTCACCTGTAAAATGGGGGTGGAGCCCACGTGGGATACAGGGACCGTGTCCAACCCTATTTGCTTGTATCCACCCAGCGCTTAATACAGTGCCTGGCACGTAGTAAACACTTCTAGACTGTGAGCCCACTGTTGGGTAGGGACCGTCTCTATATGTTGCCAACTTGTACTTCCCAAGCGCTTAGTACAGTGCTCTGCGCACAGTAAGCGCTCAATAAATACGATTGAATGAACTTAACAAATACCATAACTATTATTATCATTATTATTCTATGGACCTCACCTCCCTCATCTCCAAAATGGGGATGGAGACTGTGAGCTTTATGTGGGACAAGGGCCTGTGTCCAACCCGATTTGCTTGTATTCACCCCAGCGCTTAGTACGGTGCCTGGCACATAGTAAGCGCTAAAAAAATACCATCATAATTATTATTATCATTATTCTCTGGGCCTCAGTCCCCTCAGCTGTAAAATGGGGGTGGAGACTGTGAGTCCCTCGTGGGACAGGGACTTGTCCAACCCGATTTGCTTGTATCCATCTCAGCGCTTAGTATGGTGCCTGGCACATAGTAAGCGCTTAAAATATTACCATCATAATTATTATTATCATTATTCTCTGGGCCTCAGTTGCCTCATCTGTAAAATGGGGGTGGAGACTGTGTGTCCCATGTGGGACAGGGACTGTGTCCAACGTGATTTGCTTGTATCCACCCCAGCGCTTAGTACGGTGCCTGGAACATAGTAAGCGCTTAAAAAATTACCATCATAATTATTATTATCATTATTCTCTGGGCCTCAGTTGCCTCATCTGTAAAATGGGGGTGGAGACTGTGAGTCCCACGTGGGACAGGGACTGTGTCCAACCCGATTTGCTTGTATCCACCTCAGCACATAGTACGGTGCCTGGCACATAGTAAGCGCTTAAAATATTACCATCGTAGTTATTATTATCATTATTCTCTGGGCCTCAGTTCCCTCATCTGTAAAATGGGGATGAAGACTGAGTCCCACGTGGGATAGGGACTGCGTCCAACCTGATTTGCTTGTATCCACCTCAGCGCATAGTACGGTGCCTGGCACATAGTAAGCGCTTAAAAAATACCATCATAATTATCATTATCATTATTCTCTGGGCCTCAGTTCCCTCATCTGTACAATGGGGGTGGAGACTGTGAGTCCCACGTGGGACAGGGACTGTGTCCAACCCGATTTGCCGGTATCCACCTCAGCGCTTAGTACGGTGCCTGGCACATAGTAAGCGCTTAAAAAATACCATCGTAATTACTATTATCATTATTCTCTGGGCCTCAGTTCCCTCATCTGTAAAATGGGGATGAAGACTGAGTCCCACGTGGGATAGGGACTGTGTCCAACCTGATTTGCTTGTATCTACCTCAGCGCATAGTATGGTGCCTGGCACATAGTAAGCGCTTAAAAAATACCATCATAATTATTGTTATCATCATTATTCTCTGGGCCTCAGTTCCCTCATCTGTAAAATGGGGGTGGAGACTGTGAATCCCACGTGGGACAGGGACTGTGTCCAACCCGATTTGCCGGTATCCACCTCAGCGCTTAGTACGGTGCCTGGCACATAGTAAGCGCTTAAAAAAATACCATCATAATTACTATTATCATTATTCTCTGGGCCTCAGTTCCCTCAGCTGTAAAATGGGGGTGGAGACTGTGAGTCCCACGTGGGACAGGGACTTGTCAACCCGATTTGCTTGTATCCTTCTCAGCGCTTAGTACGGTGCCTGGCACATAGTAAGCGCTTAAAAAATACCATCATAATTATTGTTATCATCATTATTCTCTGGGCCTCAGTTCCCTCATCTGTAAAATGGGGGTGGAGACTGTGAGTCCCACGTGGGACCGGAACTGTGTCCAACCCGATTTGCTTGTATCCACCTCAGCGCATAGTACGGTGCCTGGCACATAGTAAGCGCTTAAAAAATTACCATCATAATAATCATTATCATTATTCTCTGGGCCTCAGTTCCCTCGTCTGTAAAATGGGGGTGGAGACTGTGAGTCCCTCGTGGGACAGGGACTGTGTCCAACCCGATTTGTTTGTATCCACCTCAGCGCATAGTACGGTGCCTGGCACATAGTAAGCGCTTAAAAAATACCATCATAATTATCATTATCATTATTCTCTGGGCCTCAGTTCCCTCATCTGTAAAATGGGGATGAAGACTGAGTCCCACGTGGGACAGTGCCTGTGTCCAACCCGATTTGCTTGTATCCACCTCAGCGCATAGTACGGTGCCTGGCACATGGTAAGCGCTAAAAAAAACCCATCATCATAATTATTATTATTATCATTATTCTCTGGGCCTCAGTTCCCTCAGCTGTAAAATGGGGGTGGAGACTGTGAGTCCCACGTGGGACAGGGACTGTGTCCAACCCGATTTGCTTGCATCCACCCCAGCGCTTAGTACGGTGCCTGGCACATAGTAAGCGCTTAAAAAATACCATCGTAATTATCATTATCATCATTATTCTCTGGGCCTCAGTTCCCTCATCTGTAAAATGGGGGTGGAGACTGTGAGTCCCACGTGGGACCGGGACTGTGTCCAACCCGATTTGCCGGTATCCGCCTCAGCGCTCAGTACGGTGCGTGGCACATAGTAAGCGCCCAATGAATAGCACAATTATTTTTATTATTATTATTATGATTGTCGTTATGATGATGCTCGTTGTGGGAGCCTAACGTTTGGGGCGGGAGCAGCGTCACGTGTGGGGGCTGCGGGGCAACGGCTCTGAGGGCGCGGCTTTTGCGGCCTCGCTGGCGCGGGGAGGCCGAAACGGGGGGCGGAAGAAAGGTTTTGGGGGGATTTGGGCCTTCATTTTTCCTTCTTTTCTTCTGAGGGAACACAAAGGGCTGCCATTGTGGGCGAACGGGGGCCCGCGGCGGGACGGCCCGCCCTCCTGAGGGGAGGCGCGCATGCGCGCAACGGGGAGCCCCGCCCGCGCGCGAGCCCGGAGGAGCCCCGCCCCTCCCCCCCGGCCACGTGACCCCGCCCCGGCCCCTCGCGCGCCCATTGGCCGAGAGCCCGCGGGGGCTCCCCCCGGCCGGCCGGCCCCCATTGGCGCGCGGGGCCCAGCCGGGTTCCCGGATGAGGGGACGTTCTGCGGTATAAAGGCGGCGGGGAAGGCGGGAGCCGCCGCAGTTTGAATCGCCGGGCGGCGCAGGCGGTGGGGGAGCGGCGGCGGCGGTGGTGGGAGTCGCGCCCGGCTATCAAGAAGGGGCGGAGCGAGACCTTTTTTTTTTTGTCTTTTTGCTCCTCTGCCCGCCGCGTGGGTTTCGAGTCGAAGAAAAAAAAAGATGGTAAAGCTAACGGGGGAAACGCGGCGGCGGCCTCGAGGGAGGGGCGCGCGCGCGCGCCGGAGGCGGGGCGGCCCTGGTCTCGTGGCGCGCGCGCGCGTGTGCAGGGCCGTGGCGGGGGGGGGGGGGGGGAGGGAGGGTCTGGCGCGCGTGCGCGGCGGGGGCTGGCGGCGGGCGGCCGGCCGTCCGTCCGCCCGCCCGCCCGCCCTGACCGCTGTCGGCGTGCGTGAGCGTGCGTGCGCGCCCCCGCTCTCCCCCTGTCGTCCCTCCTCAGGCTGGCGGGAAGGCTGGCAAGGACTCGGGCAAGGCGAAGACAAAGGCGGTGTCCCGCTCGCAGCGGGCCGGGCTGCAGGTCGGGGGGGGATTGGGGGGAGACGGGGGGGACGGGGAGCGGGGGGGGGCGGGGGGCGGGGGGCGGGGGCCCCGCTGACCGTCCGTCCGTCCGTCCGTCCGTGTCCGTGTCCCGGTCCAGTTCCCCGTGGGCCGCATCCACCGCCACCTGAAGTCGCGGACGACCAGCCATGGGCGGGTGGGCGCCACCGCCGCCGTCTACAGCGCCGCCATCCTCGAGTACCTCACCGCCGAGGTGACCAAGGGGGGCGGGCGGGCGGGCGGGGAGCAGGGGCCCGGGGCCCAGGCCCCCCACGGCACGGACACCGCCAAGGCCTAGGCCCTCACCTCCTCTCCGTTTCTCCCTCCTCCTCTTCTCTTTTTCCTCTTTCTCTTCCCTCTTCTCTCCTTCTCCTTTTCCCTCTTCTCCTTTTCCCTCTTCTCTTCTTCCTCATCTTCTCCCTCTTCATTTCTCTTCCTCCTCCTTCTTTCTCTTCTTCCTCTTTCTCCTCTCCTCCCCTTTCTCCTCTCCTCCTCCTCCTTCTTCCTCTTTCTCCTCTCCTCCCCTTTCTCCTCTCCTCCTCCTCCTTCTTCCTCTCCTTTCTCCTCTTCTCCCCTTTCTCCTCTCCTCCTCCTTCTTCCTCTTCTTTCTCCTCCTCTTCCTCCTGTTTGCATTCTCTTCCTTCTCCCTTTTCTCCTCCTCTTCTTCTCCCTTTTCTCCTCCTCTTCTCCCTTTTCTCCTCCTCTTCTCCCTTTTCTCCTCCTCTTCTCCCTTTTCTCCTCCTCTTCTCCCTTTTCTCCTCCTCTTCTCCCTTTTCTCCTCCTCTTCTCCCTTTTCTCCTCCTCTTCTCCCTTTTCTCCTCCTCTTCTCCCTTTTCTCCTCCTCTTCTCCCTTTTCTCCTCCTCTTCTCCCTTTTCGCCTCCTCTTCTCCCTTTTCGCCTCCTCTTCTCCCTTTTCTCCTCCTCTTCTCCCTTTTCTCCTCCTCTTCTCCCTTTTCTCCTCCTCTTCTCCCTTTTCTCCTCCCTCTTCTCCTCCCTCTCCTCCCTCTTCTCCTCCCTCTTCTCCCTCTTCTTCTCCCTCTTCTCCTCCCTCTTCTCCCTTTTCTCCTCCCTCTTCTCCCTTTTCTCCTCCCTCTTCTCCCTTTTCTCCTCCCTCTTTTCCCTTTTCTCCTCCCTCTTTTCCCTTTTCTCCTCCCTCTTTTCCCTTTTCTCCTCCCTCTTCTCCTCCCTCTTCTCCTCTTCTCCCCTCCTCTCCCTCCTCTTCTCCCCTCCTCTTCTCCCCTCCTCTTCTCCCCTCCTCTCCCTCCTCTTCTCCCCTCCTCTCCCTCCTCTTCTCCCCTCCTCTCCCTCCTCTTCTCCCCTCCTCTCCCTCCTCTTCTCCTCCCCTCCTCTCCCTCCTCTTCTCCTCCCCTCCTCTCCCTCCTCTTCTCCTCCCCTCCTCTCCCTCCTCTTCTCCTCCCCTCCTCTCCCTCCTCTTCTCCTCCCCTCCTCTCCCTCCTCTTCTCCTCCCCTCCTCTCCCTCCTCTTCTCCTCCCCTCCTCTCCCTCCTCTTCTCCTTCCCTCCTCTTCTCCTCCCCTCTTCTCCTCCCCTCCTCTCCCCTGCTCTCCCTCCTCTTCTCCTCCCCCTCCTCCCCCCAACAGGTGCTGGAGCTGGCAGGGAACGCATCCAAAGACCTGAAGGTGAAGCGCATCACGCCGCGCCACTTGCAGCTCGCCATCCGGGGAGACGAAGAGTTGGATTCCCTCATCAAGGCGACCATCGCCGGCGGTGGTACGTAGGTGGCCTTAGGTGGCCGAGAACCTTAGCACAGAGAACTCACGTCTCCCGAGCAGGAGGGCGCGGGGAGGGGTGGGCGGCAGGTGTGCGTGGGCCTGGCGTCTCCCTCCAGCTTGGACGCTGCCTCCCTCTCCCGGGATCCGAGTCGGAGAGAAGCTCCAGAAATGACAGCTCAAGCCAGTTGGGGATTAGCAGGGGCCCCGCTCTGTACACTGGAAGTGACGGCCGTCTGCGGTTCAGTCAGAAACCCGGAACGGTCGCTTCCAGAGAATGGGAGACACCGGCCTACTTCTCATCCTTCAAAAAGCCGTTTTTCCCGGCCCACCATCGCTTTGGTATCGGATGCGGGCCCTTGGGATAGTCTTAGTTCCCGTTCTGGACTATGAACCCGATTTTGAAGTTGAAACAGAAATCCAAAAAGCACGTGTCAGCCTGTCTTCACTCTCAGTTTCCCTTGTGCTTAGAAATCCTACCTGAATCCCTATCCTTTTTTCTTTCTTTTTTTTAGGTGTGATTCCCCACATTCACAAATCTCTGATTGGAAAGAAAGGACAACAGAAGACCGTCTAAAAGGACACCCGGATTCTTTGTTCTCTCAGGACTCTAAATGCTCTAACAACTGTCCAGTGTTGGTGATTCCAGTGGACTGTATCTCTGTGAAAAAAAACACAATTCTGCCTTTTTGTAATTCTATCTGAGCAAGTTGGGAGTGTACTGAGCTTTCCAACCCACCAAATTTCTGCATTGAAGTCTTAACCATATTTAAGTGTTACTGTGGCTTCAAAGAAGCTATTGATTCTGAAGTAGTGGGTTTTGATTGAGTTGACTTTAAATCTGTTTGGATTTTAATTGTGATGCAGAAGTTATAGTAACAAGCATTTGGTTTTGTACAGACTTTAGTTCCCCTCTGGCGGGTGAGTTCAATAAAGGTCGTATCCAAAACTACCCTCGTCCGTTGGACTCTCTCTGTCAGGGTTATTTTGGTCTGTCTTGGCCACGGGCCCCGATGGGGACTCAGGACTTTTGTGCCTTATGGCCCACCTTGAAAAATTTACCCCATTTGGCTCTTTCTTCCCCCCAACCAAAAAAGCTGCTGGAAATGGCTGTGTTCCTCTATTTGCTGTCACCTGCGTGTTCTTTGTCAGACTTTAATACGGTGTTTCACATAGAATAAGCACTAAATACCGTCGCACGCATTGGCTCTCAAATAACTGGCACGGTTCTACTCGTGACGTGCAAACTGTCTCGCCGGACACGGAGCCAGCCCTGCGAATGAACTAAGGTCGCTTGGAAAAAACAAAACACATTGTGTGATTTAGTAGTCGCGCAAGTAGTCTTTCTAGCCTGAAAGCCTGTGGGCAAGGGTTGTGGTGGCATGCTCTCTCAAGGGTTTAGCACAGTGCTCTGCACCTAGTAAGGGCTCAGTCGACACCATGGATTGATTGAGCAGGATAACAAGGTGACAGATGCCCTGGCTACAAGGAGCTCACACCCCAGGGCCTTGTTCCACAAAGTGTCAAGTCGGGAGTTAAAGTAGGTGGTGATTTCAAGCAGAAATAGATCACGTCACCTTGGCAAATTCTTTAGTTAATTCCCTTTGATAGGTCATCCCTTTACATTTTTGATCCTCAAAACTATCAGGTTACACACAGGGTTCCTTGCCCAGGGTTTTGTGTTTTTTTTACAGTTCTAAAAAGCTTAAGTGAAAGGTAACTTAGGCTTTATTTCTAACGCTTCCTGTTTTGATCCCGACCGTCATCTCACAGGAAGGGGAAATGAAATCGGATCGACTTGTAACGGGTGGCGAGGAATGTAGTTTACTTTTCCCGATTCACGGCGCCAACGTCTAAAGTCATTGCAGGCGCGAGGGTTTTATGTTGCCAATTTGTACTTCCCAAGCGCTTAGTACAGTGCTCTGCACATAGTAAGCGCTCAATAAATACGATTGATGATGATGATGTGACCTCGATTTTTTTTTTTTTTTTTTTTTTTTTGCAAGGAACCTGTTATCGCCAACCTGCCCTAGGCTGCTTTTTAGAAAGAAATTCCTTAAGGATGAGTTAGAGGCGCGTTAGACCCCAGGGAAAAGGGCTGCCACAGTGCGAAGACCGAAAGGGAGATGATTAAAATGTCTTCACAATGACTTTCCTCCCAACTGACCCCCCATGACAGATCCTTTTTAGGGACTGCTACGAGGAGCCTCCCTGGATGGTGAGTTGAGCATGGGATAGAGCCCGGACCTGGGAATCAGGAGGCCGTGGGTTCGAATCCCGGCCCCGCTACTCGTCCGCTGTGTGACCTTAGGCGAGTCACTTCACATCTCTGGCCCACGTCTGTAAAAGGGAGACTGAGTCCCACGTGGGACAGGGACTGCGTCCAAACTGGAATTATCCCCTCCTCCCCCTGCCCCTTTAAATCATATTTTTTAAGCACTTACTCTGACAGACACCGTACTAAGCGCTGGGGTGGATACGAGCAAATCGGGTTGGACGCGGTCCCTGTCCCACGTGGGGCTCCCAGTCTCCATCCCCATTTTACAGATAATAATAATAATAATAATGGCATTTGTTAAGCGCTTACTATGTGCAGAGCACTGTTCTAAGCGCTGGGGGTGGATACAAGGTGATCAAGTTGTCCCACATGGGGCTCACAGTTTTAATCCCCATTTTACAGGTGAAGTAACTGAGGCTCAGAGAAGTTAAGTGACTCTGCCCAAGGTCACACAGCAGACGTGGCGGAGCCGGGATTCGAACCCATGACCTCTGACTCCAAAGCCCGGGCCCTTCTCCACTGAGCCCCGCTGCTCCTCAGAGCACTGCTCTAAGCGCTGGGGGTGGATACGAGGTGATCAAGTTGTCCCACATGGGGCTCACAGTCTTAATCCCCATTTTACAGATGAGGGAACTGAGGCCCAGAGAGGTGAAGTGACGTACCCAAGGTCACACAGGAGACGAGTACAGGACCTGGGATTAGAACCCGTGACCTGACTAGGCCAAAACTGCTCCTCTTGGGCTCGGAGAGCGGTGGGATCCCCTTCTCCGCCACCTGTCTGCTGTGTGACCTTGGGTAATCAATCAATCAATCGTATTTATTGAGCGCTTACTGTGTGCAGAGCACTGTACTAAACGCTTGGGAAGTACAAGTTGGCAACATATAGAGGCAGTATAGTATAGTATAAATACTATACTATAGTATAAATACTATCATTATCATTATTCTCTGTGCCTCAGCTCCCTCATCTATAAAATGGGGATGAAGATTGTGAGTCCCAAGTGGGACAACCTGATTACCTTGTATCTATTCCAGTGCTTAGAACAGTGCTTGGCACATAGTAAGCGCTTAACAAATACTGTCATTATTATTATTATTATTCTCTGTGCCTCAGTTCCCTCATCTGTGAAATGGGGACGAAGACTGTGAGTCCCTAGTGGGACAACCTGATTACCTTGTATCTATTCCAGCGCTTAGAACAGTGTTTGGCACATAGTATGCGCTTAACAAATACTATCATTATCGTTATTCTCTGTGCCTCAGTTCCCTCATCTGTAAAATGGGGATGAAGATTGTGAGTCCCAAGTGGGACAACCTGATAACCTTGTATCTATTCCAGCGCTTAGAACAGTGCTTGACACATAGTAAGCACTTGACAAATACTATCATTATTATTATTATTGTTCTCTGTGCCTCAGTTCCCTCATCTGTGAAATGGGGACGAAGACTGTGAGTCCCTAGTGGGACAACCTGATTACCTTGTATCTATTCCAGCGCTTAGAACAGTGTTTGGCACATAGTATGCGCTTAACAAATACTATCATTATCGTTATTCTCTGTGCCTCAGTTACCTCATCTATAAAATGGGGATGAAGACTGTGAGTCCCAAGTGGGACAACCTGATTACCTTGTATCTATTTCAGTGCTTAGAACAGTGCTTGGCACATAGTAAGCGCTTAACAAATACTATCATTAATATTATTATTATTCTCTGTGCCTCAGTTCCCTCATCTGTAAAATGGGGATGAAGACTGTGAGTCCCAAGTGGGACAACCTGATTACCTTGTATCTATTTCAGCACTTAGAACAGTGCTTGGCACATAGTAAGTGCTTAACAAATACTATCATTATTATTATTATTATTCTCTGTGCCTCAGTTCCCTCATCTGTGAAATGGGGACGAAGACTGTGAGTCCCTAGTGGGACAACCTGATTACCTTGTATCTATTCCAGCGCTTAGAACAGTGTTTGGCACATAGTATGCGCTTAACAAATACTATCATTATCATTATTCTCTGTGCCTCAGTTACCTCATCTATAAAATGGGGATGAAAACTGTGAGTCCCTAGTGGGACAACCTGATTACCTTGTATCTATTTCAGCGCTTAGAACAGTGCTTGGCACATAGTAAGCACTTAACAAATACTATCATTATTATTATTATTATTATTCTCTGTGCCTCAGTTCCCTCATCTGTAAAATGGGGGTGAAGACTGTGAGCCCCAAGAGGGACAACCTGATCACCCTGTATCTATTTCAGCGCTTAGAACAGTGCTCGGCACATAGTAATAATAATGATGGTATTTGTTAAGTGCCGAGCACTGTTCTAAGCACTGAGGTAGATACCAGAGAAGCAGTGTGGCTCATTGGAAAGAGCACGGGCTTGGGAGTCAGAGGTCGTGGGTTCGAATCCCGGCTCCGCCACTTGTCAGCTGTGTGACCTTGGGCAAGGCACTTAACTTCTCTCGGCCTCAGTTCCCTCATCTGTAAAATGGGGACTAAGACTGTGAGCCCCACGTGGGACAACGTTGATCACCTTGAATCCCCCCCCAGCACTTAGAACAGTGCTTGGCACATAGTAAGTGCTTAACAAATACCACTATTATTATTATTATTATTGTTACAAGGTGATCAGGTTGTCCCATGCGGGGCTCACAGTCTTCATCCCCATTTTACAGATGAGCCAGAGGATGTGGGTTCCAATCCCGGCTCTGCCACTAGTCAGCCGTGTGACCTTGGGTAAGTCACTTCACTCCTGAAGCAGTGTGGCTCAGTGGAAATCAATCAATCAATCTGTCGTATTTATTGAGCGCTAACTGTGTGCAGAGCACTGTACTAAACGCTTGGGAAGTCCAAGCTGGCGACATAGAGAGACGGTCCCTACCCAACAGCGGGCTCACAGTCTAAAAGGGGGAGACAGAGAACAAAACCAAACTAACAAAATAAAATAAATAGAATAGATAGGTACAAGTAAAATAAATAAGTAAATAGGGTAATAAATATGTACAAACATATATACATATATGCAGGTGCTGTGGGGAAGGGAAGGAGGTAAGATGGGGGGATGGAGAGGGGGACGAGGGGGAGAGGAACAGTCGGGGAAGGCCTCCCGGAGGAGGTGAGCTCTCAGTAGGGCCTTGAAGGGAGGAAGAGAGCTAGCTTGGCGGGTGGGCAGAGGGAGGGCATTCCTGGGCTGGGGGTCGATGGCTGTGTGACTCTGGGCAAGTCACTTAACTTCTCTGGGCCTCAGTTCCCTCATCTGCAAAATGGGGCTGAAAACTGTGAGCCCCGCCGTGGGACAACCTGATCACCTCGTAACCTCCCCAGCGCTTAGAACAGTGCTCTGCACAGAGTAAGCGCTTAACAAATACCATCAAAAAAAAAAAAAAAAAAGAAGAGAGCTAGCTTGGCGGATGGGCGGAGGGAGGGCATTCCAGGCCAGGGGGTGTGTGGCGATTGTGTAGCGGGCCAAAAGCGAGGAAAATGGAGGAGCTGGAGGTTCCCCAATACTGCAGGTGCGAATTCCAATTTTCCTTCATCAGACCGAGTAACTAAGCAGAAGCCATCGTGAGGCAAACATAAATAATAATAATAATAATGATGATGATGATGATGGTATTTGTTAAGCGCTTACTATGCGCCATGCACTGTTCTAAGCGATGGCTCCATCTTCACGCCTCCTAAAGATGATTTCTTCCTTTGTCACGGGCAGCCATTGACTGACAACGTTGGTCTGTGGGGTGTGACGAAATCAATCCAATAACCTGTTTTGAACGCCCAACTCCTCCTCTAAACTCCTTGTGGGCAGGGGTCCCATCTATCTACCAACTCTGTTGGAGTGGACCCTCCCGAGCGTTTGGTACGGGGCTCTCCGCAAAGCGAGCGAGCGCTCAGTACATAGCAGAGATCAATCGATAACCATCGACAGATAAGCAGTATGGCATGGGGTTTGGGCACGGGCCTGGGATTCGCAAGGTTTGCTGCCATTTGTCAATCAATCAATCGTATTTATTGAGCGCTTACTGTGTGCGCTCGGCTGTGTGACTTTGGGCAAGTCACTTCACTTCTCTGGGCCTCGGTTACCCCATCTGGAAAATGGGGGTGAAGACTGTGAGCCCCCCGTGGGACAACCTGGTCACCTTGGAACCTCCCCAGCGCTTAGAAGAGTGCTTTTAAGCACTTAATAAATGCCATCTGTCCATCTGGACATAATTGTGTACCCTAAGACCTAAGTTTGGAAAAACAATAATAATGATGGCATTTGTTAAGCGCTTATTATGTGCCAAGCCCTGTTCTAAGCGCTGGGGTAGACACAAGGTGATCAGGTTGTCCCACGTGGGGCCCACAGCCTTAATCCCCATTATACAGATGTGGTAACTGAGGCTCAGAGAAGTGAAGTGACTTGCCCAAGGTCACACAGCCGATGAGTGGCGGAGCCGGGATTCGAACCCACGACCTCTGACTCCCAAGCCCGGACTCCGTCACCTGTCAGCTGTGTGACTGGGCAAGTCACTTCACTTCTCTGTGCCTTACTTACCTCATCTGTAAAGTGGGGATGAAGACTGGGAGCCCCATGTGGGACAATCTAATTACCCTGTATCCCCCCCAGCGCTTAGAACAGTGCTTTGCACATAGTAAGCGCTTAACAAATGCTATTATTATTATTATCATTATTATTATTATTATTATTATTCTGTGGGCCTCAGTTCCCTCAACTGGAAAATGGGGATTAAAAATGTGAGCCCCACGGGGGGACAACCTGATTATCCTGTATTTACCCCAGAGCTTAGGAAAGTGCTTGACACATAGTAAGCGCTTAAGAAATGCTATTATTATTATTATTATTATTATTATTATTATTATTATTATTATTATAGTAAGCGCTTAACAAATGCTCGCTTCCTCCCTTCAAGGCCCTACTGAGAGCTCACCTCCTCCAGGAGGCCTTCCCAGACTGAGCCCCTTCCTTCCTCTCCCCCTCGTCCCCTTCTCCATCCCCCCACCTTACCTCCTTCCCTTCCCCACAGCACCTGTATATATGTATATATGTTTGTACGTATTTATTACTCTATTTATTTTACTTGTAAATATTCTATTCTATTTATTTTATTTTGTTAATATATTTGTTTTTGTTCTCTGTCTCCCCCTTCTAGACTGTGGTGAGCCCACTGTTGGGTAGGGACCGTCTCTATATGTTGCCAACCTGTACTTCCCAAGCGCTTAGTACAGTGCTCTGCACACGGTAAGCGCTCAATAAATACGATTAAATGAATGAATGAAATGCCATCACGATTATTACCAGCGTTCGTAATGGACGCGTCCTCCACTCCCCCCCCCTCCCTTCGGTTAGTTGGTATCGCCCGTCCGGTCCTCTCCCCGCCCCCTCCCCCTTTCTGCCTCCGGATTGGTCGTCTCCCCTACAGGCCACGCCCACTTCTCCCCAGGCCACGCCCCTCCCTCTCCCGCTCGCCTCGCAGAGCCAGCGGCGCGTTCCCGTCGGCAGATTCGACACGGCGGTGTCCCGTCAGCCGATTCGTCACGGCGGGCCCTGGCCCACTTCAAGTTGCCCTCTGACCTGTCAGATTATTTCCTTCCCCCTATTGACAGGTGGATGTGTATATATCTATAATAATGATGATGTGTATCTGTCTATAATATCTATAATTCTATTGATTTTGATGGGAATGACACCTGTCTGCTTAATAATGATAATAATACTAATAATGATGGCATCTATTACTATGGCTTACTATGTGCAAAGCACCATTCAAAGCGCTCTGGAGGTTACAAGGTGATCAGGTCGTCCCACAGGGGGCTCACAGTCTTCATCCCCATTTTACAGATGAGGTAACTGAGGCCCAGAGAAGTTGTGACTTGCCCAAAGTCACACAGCTGACAGTTGGCGGAGCTGGGGTTTGAACCCGTGACCTCTGGCTCCAAAGCCCGGGCTCCTTCCACTGAGCCAAGCTGCTTCTCTACTTGTTTAGAATAATATTAATAATATTCATTCATTCAATCGTATTTATTATTAATAATAATGATGGTATTTGTTAAGCGCTTACTATGTGCAAAGCACCGTTCTAAGCGCTGGGGAGGTTACAAGGTGATCAAGTTGTCCCACAGGGGATGCACAGTCTTAATCCCCATTTTACAGATGAGGGAACTGAGGCCCAGAGAAGTGAAGTGACTTGCCCAAAGTCACACAGCTGAAAGTTGGCGGAGCCGTGGTTTGAACCCGTGACCTCTGGCTCCAAAGCCCGGGCTCCTTCCACTGAGCCAAGCTGCTTCTCTACTTGTTAAGAATAATATTAATAATATTCATTCACTCATTCAATCGTATTTATTAATAATAATAATAATAATAATGACATTTTTTAAGCGCTTACTATGTGCCAAGCACTGTTCTAAGCGCTGGGGAGGTTACAAGGTGATCAAGTTGTCCCACAGGGGACTCACAGTCTTAATCCCCATTTTACAGATGAGGGAACTGAGGCACAGAGAAGTTGTTTTATTTATTTATTTATTTATTATATTTTGTTAATATGTTTTGTTTTGTTCTCTGTCTCCCCCTTCTAGACTGTGAGCCCACTGTTGGGTAGGGACCGTCTCTATATGTTGCCAACTTGGACTTCCCAAGCGCTTAGTACAGTGCTCTGCACACAGTAAGCGCTCAATAAATACGATTGAGTGAATGAATGAATGTGACTTGCCCAAAGTCACACAGCTGACAATTGGCGGAGCCGGGGTTTGAACCCAAGACCTCCGACTCCAAAGCCCGGGCTCCTTCCACTGAGCCAAGCTGCTTCTCTACTTGTTAAGAATACTATTACTAATATTCATTCATTCACTTAATCGTATTTATTGAGCGCTTACAGCGTGCAGAGCACTGAACTAAGCGCTTGGGAAGTCCAAGTTGGCAACATCATCATCATCAATCATATTTATCGTATTAAATATGTATAAAACATATATTCATATATACAGGTTGGCAACATATAGAGACCGTCCCTACCCGACAGCGGGCTCACAGTCTAGAAGGGGGAGACAGACAACAAGACAAAACATATTAACAAAATAAAATAAATACAATCAATATGTACAAGTAAAATAAATATGTACAAACATCAAAATTGGGATCGACTTCAATGGATACGCTTACCTATACCTGAGGGAAACTGCTCTTTAGAGTACCTCACTGTGTAGTTGATTGCTTCACACCAAGAAAATCACTGCCTTAAGTATTTGACTGTTAAATTTTTTAAATATAATTATCAGTTAGTGCTAAACCTGCTGAATATTTCATGATAATGTAATCATGTAGATGAGGGGCATCATCATTTAATATTTCAGAGAATGGTTTCCCCTGTGATGTAGATTCCAATGGCACATTTATCCCTAGTATTAAAAGTACTGGACATAAGGCTCTGTACTAAACTAAAAGTACAACAGAAAGGAGACACACATGTTATACGTGTACCCTGCCTACAAGAAGCTTACCTTCTAAAGGGGACAACAGACATAAATGTACAATGCTTAGAACAGTGCTTTGCACAGAGTAAGCACTTAATAAATGCCATTATTATTATTATTATTTTAAAATACAGTAATTAATATAAAGACGAGTGTACAACTGAAAAAATGAATATACACCCATTCTGAAGCTGGAAACAAATTGTAATAAATACCTCATTGCTAGAGATATGACAAGATGTTAGGACTTAATCAAGGAAGATTTATTTTATTTTGTTAGTATGGTTTTGTTCTCTGTCTCCCCCTTTTAGACTGTGAGCCCGCTGTTGGGTAGGGACTGTCTCTATATGTTGCCAACTTGTACTTCCCAAGCGGTTAGTACAGTGCTCTGCACACAGTAAGCGCTCAATAAATATGATTGATTGATTGATTGATTAACGGAGGTGGCTTGGAACACAGTGAGAACTATGGTCTGAGCCCCCTCCTTCCTCTCCCCCTGTCCCCCTCTCCATCCCCCCCATCTTACCTCCTTCCCTTCCCCACAGCACCTGTATATATGTATATATGTTTGTACATATTTATTACTCTATTTTACTTGTACATATCTATTCTATTTATTTTATTTTGTTAATATGTTTGGTTTTGTTCTCTGTCTCCCCTTCTAGACTGTGAACCCACTGTTGGGTAGGGACTGTCTCTACATGTTGCCAACTTGTACTTCCCAAGCGCTTAGTACAGTGCTCTGCACACAGTAAGCGCTCAATAAATACGATTGATTGATTGAAACATATATATATTCATTCATTCATTCAATCGACTAAGCGCTTGGGAAGTACAAGTTGGCAACCGTATAGAGACGGTCCCTACCCAATAACGGGCTCACAGCCTAGAAGGGGGAGACAGACAACAAAACGTATTAACAAAATAAAACAAATGCAATAAATATGTACAAGTAAAATAAATAAATATGCACAAACATATTTACATATTCATTCATTCAATCGTATTTATTGAGTGCTTACTGTGTGCAGAGCACTGTACTAAGCGCTTGGGAAATACAAGTTGGCAACCATATAGAGACGGTCCCTACCCAATAACAGGCTCACAGTCTTGAAGGGGGAGACAGACAACAAAACAAAACATATTAACAAAATAAAATGAATAGAATAAATATGTACAAATAAAATAAATGAATAGAGTAATAAATACGTACAAACATATATATACATATTTACAGGCGCTGTGGGGAGGGGAAGGAGGTAAGGTGGGGGGGATGGGGAGGGGGAGGAAGGGGAGAAGAAGGAGGGGGCTCAGTCTGGGAAGGCCTCCTGGAGGAGGTGAGCTCTAAGTAGGGCTTTGAATAATAATTGTGATATTAAACGCTTAATAATAATAATGATGATGGTGGTATTTCATTCATTCATTCATTCACTCAATTGTATTTGTTAATAATAATAATAATGATGGCATTTATTAAGCACTTACTATGTGCAAAGCACTGTTCTAAGCACTGGGGGAGTTACAAAGTGAGCCGGTTGTCCCATGGGGGGCTCACAGTCTTAATCCCCATTTTACAGGTGAGGGAACTGAGGCCCAGAGAAGTGAAGTTGAGCGCTTACTGTGTGCAGAGCACTGTACTAAGCGCTTGGGAAGTCCAAGTCGGCAACATAATAGAGACGGTCCCTACCCGACAACGGGCTCACAGTCTTGAAGGGGGAGACAGACAACAAAACCAAACATATAGACACGTGTCAAAATCGTCAGAATAAATAAAATTATAGCTATTCATTCATTACTGCATTGTACTTTCCAAGCGCTTAGTGCAGTGCTGGGCACACAGTGAGCGCTCAAGAAATGTGATGGAATGAATGAATGAATTGCATTTATTACTGAATTATTGATTAGAGAAGCAGCGTGGCTCAGTGGAAAGAGCCCGGGCTTTGGAGTCAGAGGTCATGGGTTCGAATGCCGGCTCCGCCACATCAATCAATCGTATTTATTGAGCGCTTACTGCGTGCAGAGCACTGTACTAACCGCTTGGGAAGTACAAGCTGGCAACATATAGAGACAGTCCCTACGCAACAGTGGGCTCACAGTCTAGAAGGGGGAAACAGAGGACAAAACCAAACATAATAACAAAATAAAATAAATAGAATAGATATGTGCAAGTAAAATAAATAAATGAATAAATAGAGTAATAAATATATACAAGCATATATACATATATACAGGTGCTGTGGGGAAGGGAAGGAGGTTAGATGGGGGGGGACATGTCTGCTGTGTGACCTTGGGTAAGTCGCTTCACTTCTCTGAGCCTCAGTTCCCTCATCTGTAAAATGGGGATTAAGACTGTGAACCCCACATGGAACAACCTGATCACTTTATATCCCCCCCAGCGCTTAGAACAGTGCTTTGCACATAGTAAGCGCTTAACAAATGCCAACATTATTATTATTATTATTATTATTATTATTACATTATTATTATTATTATTATTATTACTGCATTGTACTTTCCAAGCATTCAGTTCAGTGCTCTGCACAAAGTAAGCACTCAAGAAATACGATTGAATGAGTGAATGAATCGTATTTATTACTGCATTGCACTTTCCGAGCGTTTAGTCCACAGCTCTGCACCGGGGAGGTGCTCGGGAAATACGAATGAATGAATGAATGAATGGATGGATGGATGGATGGATGGATGGATGAATGAATGACCTCCTGGGGGGGGTGGCCGCCTTCGGAAGAGGAGGAGGAGGAGCTTTGAGCCAATCCGGGCCCCGCCCACCCGCAGGCCCGGCCCCTATTGGCTCAGGCCCAGTCACGCGAGCCCCGCCCCCTCTAGGCCACGCCCTCTGTTGGCTCACGCCATGTAAGCCCCACCCCCTTTGGGCACAGCCGGCCCCCATTGGCTGACGCCCCGTCACGTGAGCCCCGCCCCTTCTAGGCCCCGCCCACCCTCAGACCCGGCCCCTATGGGCTCACGCCATGAGAACCCCGCCCCTTCTAGGCCCCGCCCACCCGGAGGACCCACCCCCATTGGCTCAGGCCTCCCGCGTGAGCCCGCCCCGAAGGCCACGCCGCTCTCAGGCCCCGCCTCCTCCAGACGGGGCCCCGCCCCTGTGTTGGCCCCGCCCCGTCAGACTCCGCCCCCTGCAGGCCCCGCCCCCGCTTTACTCCTCCCCCCGTAGACCCCAACCCCGCTTTACTCCTCCCCCTGTAGACCCCCGCCCACCCGCAGGCCCGGCTCCCATTGGGTCTCGCCCCTGTATAAGCCCCGCCTCCTGTACAGGCCCCGCCCCCCGCAGAGCCGGCTCTCGTTGGGTCCCTCCCCCTCCTTAGGCCCCGCCCTCTGTATAGGCCCCGCCCCACCAGACTCCTCTCCCCCTAAGCCCCGCCCTTCCAGGCCCGGCTCCCATTGGGTCCCGCCGCGCCAGACTCCGCCCCCCCAAGCCCCATCCCCTGTATAGGCCCCGCCTCCTGTAGGCCCGGCTCGCATTGGGCCCCGCCCCCCGTGCAGGCCCCTCCCCCTAGAGACCCCGCCCCTCAGTGGCAGGCTCCCATTGGGTCCCATCTCGTGTAGGCCCCGCCCCCTCCAGGCCCGGCTCCCACCGGGCCCCGCCCGTTCGGTGGGCCCCGCCCCCTTTAGGCCCCGCCCCCCCCAAGGCGGGCTCCCGTTGGGTCCCGCCCCGCCGGCCTCCGGCCCCTTAGGCCCCGCCCCCTTTGGACCCGGCTCCCATTGGGCCCCCGCCCCGGAGGACTCCTCCCCCTTCAGGCCCCGCCCCTCCAGGGCAGTCTCCCCCTGGGTCCCTCCCCCGCCAGGTTTCCGCCCCCTTTAGGCCCCTCCCCCTGCTTGGGCCCCGCCCCCTGTAGGTCCCGCCCCCTGCAGGTCCCGCCCCTTCAGGGGCAAACTCCCATTGGGCCCCGCCCCCTCCAGACCCCGCCCCCTCGCGTCCGGGCCGGGCTCCCATTGGGTCCCGCCCCCTTTAGGCCCCGCCCCCCGTGCGCCGGGCCGGCGGAGCGGGAGGGGAGGGGAGGAGAGGAGAGGGGAGGAGAGGAGAGGAGAGGAGGCCGGCCGCCCGCCCGCCCGTCGGTCGGTCGGTCGGTCCGTGGGTCGGTCGGTGGGTCGGTCGGTGGTCCCGGTGTCCGCAGCGCCCCCCTCCGGCCGCCCCCCCGGGCCCATGGAGGGGAACCGGGACGAGGCGGAGAAGTGCGTGGAGATCGGCCGGGCGGCGCTGCGGGCCGGGAACCGGCAGCGGGCCCTGCGCTTCCTCCGAAAGGCCCAGGCCCTCTACCCCAGCCCCGACAAGCAAGGTCAGGCACCGGGACCCCCGACCCCCGGGAGGACCCCCGGACGGACGGACGGACGGACGGACGGACGGACGGACGGGCTCGGCCCAGGCCCCCGACCCCGCCTCGGCCCTGCCCGGCCCGGCCCCGGCCTGCCCCTGGCCCCCTGGCCCCCTGACCCCTGACCCCTGACCCCTGGCCCTCGGCCCTCTCCCTGCTTCCCACCCCCTGCCCCTCTCCCCTGCCCCTCTCCCTGCTTCCCACCCCCTGCCCCTCTCCCTGCTTCCCACCCCCTGCCCCTCTCCCTGCTTCCCACCCCCTGCCCCTCTCTCCCTGCCCCCCTCCCTGCCCTTCTCTCCCTCTCCCTGCCTGCTCCTCTCCCTGCCCCTGTCCCCTGCCCTCTCATTCATTCATTCATCCATTCATTCATTCAATCGTATTTATTGAGCGCCTACTGTGCGCAGAGCACTGCACTGAGCGCTTGGGAAGTCCAGGCTGGCAACAGCTAGAGACGGCCCCTACCCGACAGCGGGCTCACAGGCCCTCTCCCCCTGCCCCCTGTCCCTCTCCCTGCTCCCTCCCTGCTTCCCTCCCCCTGCCCCTCTCCCTGCTCCCTCCCTGCTTGCCACCCCCTGCCCCTCTGCCTGCCCCTCTTTCCCCCTCCCTGTCCCTCTGCCTGCCCTTGCCCCTCTCCCCTGCCCCTCTCCCCTGCCCCTCTCTCCTGCCCCTCTCTCCCTGCCCCTCTCCCCAATCCCTCTCCCTGCCCCTCTCTGCCCCTCTCCCTGTCCCCTGCCCTTCTCTCCCTGTCCCTCTCCCTGTCCCTCTCCCTCTCCCTCTCCCTCTCCCTACCCCTCTCCCTATCCCTCTCCTTGTCCCCCTCTCTCCCTGCCCCTCTCTCCCTGCCCCTCTCTCCCTGCCCCTCTCCTCCTGCCCCTCTTCTCCTCCTGCCCCTCTCTCCCCACCCCCCATCCCCGGTGTATATATAATAATGGTATTTATTAATAATAATAATGGTATTTATTAAGCGCTTACTATGTGCAAAGCACTGTATATATGTACTATAGCTATCATTCCCTTTTTATTCGTATTCATGCCTCTTTTACTTGTTTTGGTGCATATATTGCTATAGTTCTATTGATGCCCCTCTTGTTTTGATGCGCGTACAGCTCTAATTCTATTTATATTAATGCCGGTTTCCTTCTTTTGATATTTACGCATATCTCCACAGTTCTACTTATTCATCATAATGCCTGCTCACTTGTTCTGATGTGTGTGCATGTGTGTGTGTATATATATATATCCTAATTCTATTGATTTCTATTAATGCCTCTCTTGTTTTGATGTGCGTACAGCTCTAATTCTATTTACATTAATGACGGTTTCCTTCTTTTGATATGTATACATATTTCCACAGTTCTACTTATTCATCATAATGCCTGCTCACTTGTTCTGATGTGTATATATATATATATATATATATATATATATATATATATACTAATTCTATTGATTTCTAATAATGCCTCTCTTGTTTTGATGTGCATGCAGCTCTAATTCTATTTATATTAATGCCGGTTTCCTTGTTTTGATATCCATACATATCTCCACAGTTCTATTTATTCATCATAATGCCTGCTCACTTGTTCTGATGTGTAGATATATATATATATATATATATACTAATTCTATTGATTTCTAATAATGCCTCTCGTTTTGATGTGCATGCAGCTCTAATTCTATTTATATTAATGCCGGTTTCCTTGTTTTGATATGTATACATATCTCCACAATTCTACTTATTCGTCATAATGCCTGCTCACTTGTTCTGATGTGTGTGCATGTGTGTATATATATATTCTGATTCTCTTTATTTCTATTGATGCCACCGATGCCGGTTGACTCGTTTTGCTGTGTGTCCGTCTCTGCCCTCTTCTAGCCTGTGAGCCGGCCGTGGGCAGGGATTGCTCATTTTTCCTGCCGAATTGGACTTTCCAAGCGTGGCAGGCCGAGCTTCCTGGAGCTGGACATTCGACCCCCGGGGTCCCCCACCACCACCAGCGCTTAGTACGCTGCCCGTCACCCACGGAGCGCTTAACAAATAGCAGGACTTCTTATTCCAAAGCCATTTTCTTCCCCCACAACCTCTGAGGCCTAGTCCAGGCCCAGAGCCTGCTGCCTATGCATTCAATCCTATTTACTGAGCGCTTACTATGTGCGGAGCACTGTGCTAAGCCCCGCTGCCCACCGAAGGAGCCCCACAGCCCTGCCTCTGCTTCCTGCCGGGCCCGGGTTACTGACGGTTATTATTAATCATTATTATTAAAATAATGGTAAAGATCAGGGTGGTATTTGTTAAGCGCTTACTATATGTCAGGCCCTGTACTAAGCGCAAAGGGGAGATACAAGCCCATCTGTTTGGACACAGCCCCTGCCCCACAGAATCATAATGATGGTATTTAAGCGCTCAGTACGTGCCAGGCTCCGTACTAAGCGCTGGGGGAGATACAAGCTCGTCTAGCTCATCCCACAGGATTATAATGATGGTATTTGTTAAGCGCTTACTATATGTCAGGCGCTGTACTAAGCGCTGGGGGAGATACAAGCTAGTCAGTTTGGACACAGCCCCTGCCCCACAGAATCATAATGATGGTATTTGTTAAGCGCTCACTACGTGCCAGGCCCTGTACTAAGCGCTGGGGGAGATGGAAGCTCATCTGGTTGGACACAGTCCTTGTCCCACAGAATAATAATAATAATAATAACCGTGTTAAGCGCTTACAAGGTGGCAGACCCTGTACTAAGCGCTGGGGGAGATACAAGCTCGTCTAGCTCATCCCACAGAATTATAATGATGGTATTTGTTAAGCGCTTACTATGTGCCAAGCCCTGTACTAAGCGCTGGGGAAGATACAAGCTCATCTTGTTGGACACAGTCCCTGTCCCACAGAATAATAATTAATAATGATAATACTAATAATTACCATATTTGTTAAGCGCTTACAGTGTGCCAAGCCCTGTACTAAGCGCTGGGGAAGATACAAGCTCATCTTGTTGGACACAGTCCCTGTCCCACAGAATAATAATTTATAATAATAATGATAATAATAATTACCGTGTTTGTTAAGCGCTTACAAGGTGGCAGCCGCTGTAGTAACCGATACAAGCTCATCTGGTTGGACACAGCCCCTGTCCCATGCAATAATAACGATGATGGTATTTATTAAGCGCTTACTATGTGCCAAGCCCTGTACTAAGCGCCGGGTGAGATACAAGCTCATCTGGTTGGACACAGTCCCCATCCCACAGAATAATAATAATAATAATAATAATAATAATAATAATAATAACTGTGTTTGTTAAGCGCTTACAAGCTGTAGTAACCGAAACAAGCTCATCTGGTTGGACACAGCCCCTGTACCACACAATAATAATGATGATGGTATTTGTTAAGCGCTTACTATGTGCCAGGCCCTGTACTAAGCGCCGGGTGAGATACAAGCTCATCTGGTTGGACACAGTCCCCATCCCACATAATAATAATAATAATAATAATAATAATAATAATAATAATAATAATAACCGTGTTTGTTAAGCACTTACAAGGTGACAGCCCCTGTAGTAACTGATACAAGCTCATCTGGTTGGACACAGCCCCTGTCCCACACAATAATAATGATGATGGTATTTGTTAAGCGCTTACTATGTGCCAGGCCCTGTACTAAGCGCCGGGGGAGATACAGGCTCATCTGGTTGGGCACAGTCCTCGTCCCACAGAATATTAATAATATTAATAATAATAATAACCGTGTTTGTTAAGCGCTTACAAGGTGGCAGCCCCTGTAGTAACCGGTACAAGCTCATCTGGTTGGACACAGCCCCTGTCCCACACAATAATGATGATGGTATTTGTTAAGTGCTTACTATGTGCCAGGCCCTGTACTAAGCGCCGGGTGAGATACAAGCTCATCTGGTTGGACACAGTCCCCGTCCCACAGAATATCATTATTATTATTATTATTATTATTATTATTAATAATAATAACCGTGTTTGCTAAGCGCTTACAAGGTGGCAGCCCCTGTAGTGACCGATACAAGCTCATCTGGTTGGACACAGCCCCTGTCCCACACAATAATGATGGTGGTATTTGTTAAGTGCTTACTATAATAATAATAATAATAATGGCATTTGTTAAGCACTTACAATAATAATAATGATAATAATGGCATTTGTTAAGCGCTTACCGTGTGCAGAGCACTGTTCTAAGCCCTAGGGAGGATACAAGGTGATCAGGTTGTCCCATGTGGGGCTCGCAGTCTTCATCCCCATTTTCCAGAGGAGGGAACTGAGGCCCAGAGAAGTGAAGTGACTTGGCCAAAGTCACCCAGCTTACAAGCGGCAGAGCCGGGATTCGAACCCGTGACCTCTGACTCCCAAGCCCGGGCTCTTCCCACTGAGCCACGCCGCTTCTGCTTCTCCGTGCCAGGCCCTGTACTAAGCGCCGGGGGAGATACAAACTATAGTCAGGTTGGCCACAGTCCCTGTCCCATGAGAGGCTCCCAGTCTCCGTCCCTTTTTTCCAGACGAGGGAACTGAGGCCCAGAGAAGCAAAGTGACTGGCCCAAGGTCACACAGCAGACGAGGGACAGAGCCGGGATTAGAACCCACGACCTGACCCCCAGGCCCCTGCTCTCTCCACTAGGCCGGGCTGTCACTTAAGCTCTTACTCTGCGGTCTGTATGTATTAATAATAATAATAATGATGATGGCATTTATTAAGCGCTTACTGTGTGCAAAGCACTGTTATGTAATGGCATTTATTAAGCGCTTATTACTACTACTACTAATAATAATGGCATTTGTTAAGCGCTTACTATGTGCAGAGCACTGTTCTAAGCGCTGGGGAGGTTACAAGGTGATCAGGTTGTCCCACGGGGGGCTCACGGTCTTAATCCCCATTTGACAGATGAGGTCACTGAGGCCCAGAGAAGTTAAGTGACTTGCCCAGATAATAATAATGATGGCATTTATTAAGCGCTTACTGTGTGCAAAGCACTGTTATGTAATGGCATTTATTAATCGCTTACTAGGTGCCGAGCACTGTTCTAAGCGCTGGGGAGGTTACAAGGTGATCAGGTTGTCCCACGGGGGGCTCACGGCCTTAATCCCCATTTGACAGATGAGGTCACTGAGGCCCAGAGAAGTTAAGTGACTTGCCCAGATAATAATAATGATGGCATTTATTAAGCGCTTACTATGTGCAAAGCACTGTTCCCTCTCGACCATGAGACTGTTTTAGACTGTGAGCCCACTGTTGGGTAGGGACTGTCTCTATAGGTTGCCAATTTGTACTTCCCAAGCGCTTAGTACAGTGCTCTGCACATAGTAAGCGCTCAATAAATACGATGGATGATGATGATGAGATCACTGTGGATAGGGTATGTTTACCCTTTATTGTTTATTGTGGGATTGTACTCTCCCAAGCGCTTAGTACAGTGCCCTGCACACAGCAAGCACTCAGTACATAGGATTGAATGAATGACTGTTGTACTCTCCCGAGAGCTTAGTACACGGTCAGCGCTCGAGAAATACAATAGAATGAATGAATATTATATTCTCCCAAGCGCTTATTACAGTGCTCCGCCCACAGTAAGCACTCAGTAAATACCACCGACTGACCGGCTCTGCGAGGCACTGCCGATGCAGTCCACCTACCCGGGTCATGGGTTCTAATCCTGGCTTCGCCCCTTGTTTGCCGTGTGACCCTGGGCAAGTGGCTTTACTCCCCTATGCCTCAGTTCCCTCATCTGTGAAATGGGGCTGAAGACCGTGAGCCCTGAGTGGGGCAGGGACTGCGTCTGACCTGATTGGCTTGGATCTCTGTTGCCAACTTGTACTTCCCAAGCGCTTAGTACAGTGCTCTGCACACAGTGAGCGCTCAATAAATACGACTGAATGAATGAATGAATCTACCCCAGTGCTGAGAAGAGTGCTTAGTAAGCGCATAACCAATGCCGTAATTAATTAAAAATAATAATAATAATAATGTTGGCATTTGTTAAGCGCTTACTATGTGCATAGCACTGTTCTAAGCGCTGGGGAGGATGCAGAGTGATCAGGTTGTCCCATGTGGGGCTCACAGTCTTAATCCCCATTTTACAGATGAGGTAACTGAGGCTCAGAGAAGTGAAGTGACTTGCCCAAGGTCACACAGCAGATACGTGGCAGAGCTGGGATTTGAACCCATGACCTCTGACTCCAAAGCCCAGGCTCTTTCCACTGAGCCACGCTGCTTCTCTTATTATTAATGAGTTATTATTATATCTATATATTATAGATATAGATATATAATATATAATATATATTATTATATAAATATCTGTTATTATTAACCTCATCAGGTTGGACACAGTTCATTCATTCAATCGTATTTATTGAGCACTTACTGTGTGCAGAGCACTGTACTAAGCGCTTGGGAAGTCCAAGTTGGCAACATCTAGAGACGGCCCCTACCCGACAGTGGGCTCACAGTCTAGAAGGGGGAGACAGACAACAAAACAAGACATATCAACAAAATAAAATGAATAGAATAAATATGTACAAATAAAATAGAGTAATAACTACGTTCAAACATATATACGTGTCCCAGGCTTAATCCCCATTTTGCAGGTGAGGTTGCAGAGAAGTGACTTGTCCAAGGTCACGCCGCTGGGACTAGAACCCAGGTTCTTGTGAGTTTCGGGCCCGCGCCCCAGCCATCGGGCCGTGCGGCTTCTCCATCTGCGAAACTCCATTTCCACGCGAGGAAATCAGTCGGTGGTATTTACTGAGCGTTTAATTGGGTGCAGGGCACTGTACTAAGCGCTTGGGAGCGTGCGATGCAACAGACTTGGCATATGTTGCCCGCTTGTACTTCCCAAGCACTTAGTACAGTGCTCTGCACACAGTAAGCGCTCAATAAATACGATTGATTGATTTGGCAGACACGTTCCCTGCCCACAAAATGCCTGTAGTCTAGAGAGAAGCCACTTCAGTTTCACTGTGTCTCTTTTTCCTCATCTGTAATCCGTAAAATAAGGATTAAATCCTGTTCCCTCCCCTGGGGCCTGCGAGCCCCATAGCGGGACAGGAACTCTGTCATCATCATCATCAATCGTATTTATTGAGCGCTTACTGTGTGCAGAGCACTGTACTAAGCGCTTGGGAAGTACAAATTGGCAACATATAGAGACAGTCCCTACCCAACAGTGGGCTCACAGTCTAAAAGGGGGAGACAGAGAACAAAACCAAACATACTAACAAAATAAAATAAATAGGATAGATATGCACAAGTAAAATAAATAGAGTAATAAATATGTACAAACATATATACAGGTCCTACCTGATGACCTTCTATCTACCCCGGTGCTCAGTAATAATAACAATAATAGCATTTATTAAGCGCTTACTATGTGCAAAGCACTGTTCCGAGCGCTGGGGAGGTTACAGTGTGATCAGGTTGTCACAGTCTTAATCCCCATTTTGCAGAAGAGGGAACTGAGGCCCAGAGAAGTGAAGTGACTCGCCCAAAGTCACACAGCTGACAAGTGGAGGAGCTGGGATTCGAACCCATGACCCTAGACTCCAAAGCCCGGGTTCTTTCCACTGAGCCACGCTGCTTTTCACAGTGGTTGGCACCTAGTAAACACTTAATAAATGCTCTTAATCTTTCAGTCTGGAAGGGGAAAATCCACTGTGTATTTCAGAGGCTATGCCTACCTTTTTTTTTTCCTTTTCTCGAAATGCTTTTAGACATTTTCCCATGTTCACGATAGATGCAAAGTCTGATTTCTAAACGGTTTTAATTTGTTTTTTTGTGTGTTTTTTTCCTCCCCCTTCCAAAGTGGGAAGGGACTGTAGATTGCAAAATCACCTTGGTAAAAGAAAAAAAAAAAATCTCCCTCACGGGGTCTGGTTTCTTTTAAAGCACGTGTGATGTGTAGTGATGGATTTCTGAGTTTGTTTTCCTTCTCTCCAAATGCTTTTAGACATTTTCCCATGTTCACGATAGGTGCAAAGTCTGATTTCTAAACGGTTTTAATTTGTTTTTTTTTTTTTTTGTTTTTTCCTCCCCCTTCCAAAGCGGGAAGGGACTGTAGATTGCAAAATCACCTTGGTATAAGAAAAAAAAAATCTCTCTCACGGGGTCTGGTTTCTTTTAAAGCACGTGTGATGTGTAGTGATGGATTTCTGAGTCAGATGAATCTTGTATACCTTTCCGTTGTTTTTACTTCATGGGTTTAGCTGGTGCAGATGCCGTTTCTCTTCAGTGTCGCACTGTCCTTTCCTCGAGAAGAAAATGGTTAAATTACCGAACAGAAGGGAGGCCGTTGCTCATAACTAGAGAATATTTCCCCCCGTTTATTGGGCTGGGTGGAATTGGCGTAGTACGGAAGGCCTGGTTCTAAACTATTTATCTTCCATCTAATCCAGTGCTTCGTACAAGGCTTAGCACGTAGCGCTTAACAAAACCACAGTCATTACTCTTACTGTGGCATTTGAGGATGATCAAATTAGGTTATTATTATTATTATTATCCTGGGGTTTAAAGTGCTCGCTTGTCCCAAGCGCCGTTCGAAGCACTGGAGTAGATCCGAGTTAAGCGCGTCAGACACCGACATGGAGTCCACAGTCCAAGTAGGAGGGATGACAGTGCTAAGCGCTTAGTACAGTGCTCTGCACACGGTGAGCGCTCAATAAATGGATTGATGATGACAGGTGTTGACTCCTCCTTTTACAGCGGAGGAAACCGAGGCCCAGAAAAGTGACTAGCCCAAGGTCACTCGGCGGGCCAGTGGCAGAGCCGGGTCCTCCGAGTCCCGGATTCTCAGACCCCGGGCTTTTTCCACCAGGCCCCGTTGCTTCCCGGTTGTATTCTGAGGCGCGCTTCTGAGGATGCCCCTTTCTAATAATAATAATAATAATAATAATAATAATGGCATTTATTAAGTGCTTACTATGTGCAAAGCACTGTTCTGAGTGCTGGGGAGGTTACAAGGTGATGAGGTGGTCCCACGGGGGGCTCCCAGTCTTCATCCCCATTTTCCAGATGAGGGAACTGGGGCCCAGAGAAGTGAAGTGACTTGCTCAGTCACACAGCTGACAAGTGGCGGAGCCGGGATTTGAACCCGTGACCTCTGACTCCAAAGCCCGGGCTCTTTCCACTGAGCCACGCTGCTTCCCCTAATGATGGCATTTGTTAAGCGCTTACTATGTGCCAAGCACTGTTCTAAGCGCTGGGGAGGTAACAAGGCGATCAGGTTGTCCCACAGGGGGCTCACAGTCTCAATTCCCATTTTACAGATGACTGAACTGAGGCCCAGAGAAGTGAAGTGACTTGCCCCAAGTCACACAGCTGGCGGGTGGCGGAGGCGGGATTTGAACCCACGACCTCTGAGTCCGAAGCCCGGGCTCTTTCCACTGAGCCACGCTGCTTCTCTTGGATGCTGGGGTGAGGGGCGGGGGCGAGGGGCTTCCTTCCCCATGGGGCCCAGTTAGTGGCCAGATCTCTATATGTTGCCCCCTTGTACTTCCCAAGCGCTTAGTACAGTGCTCTGCACACAGTAAGCGCTCAATAAATACGATTGAATGAATACCCCCACTGTCATTTCCTCAGCAGCGGCGTATTTTGAGCCCCGACGGTGTGCGGAGCCTACGGGAACCGTAAGGATTTAGTGACTTCCTTTTATAAACTGGATCAGCCTAGACCAGACCTGCCGCGTTTGGAAAGCGCAGGGAGTCAGAGGGCCTGGGTTCTAATCCCGGCTCCGCCACGTGCCCGTTGGGAGACCTCGGGTCAGTCGCTTAGCTGGCTCTGTGCCTCGGTTGCCTCATCTGAAAATGAGGATTTAATACTCGCTCTCCGTGTCCCGTTAGACTGTGAGCCACAGGGACCATGCCTGATGCGATTGTATCGTTTCTACCCCAGGGCTTGACCCAAAATAAGCACCTGGCAAGCGCCACTGCTATTCTAAAGCGCGGCTCATCGCCGTTACAGTCTTGACTTCCTTCTTGGCTATTCACAGAGGCGCATTCTTTTTTTATCCCCTTTTTTTCCCTTCAAGGCCCTGCTGAGAGCTCACCTCCTCCAGGAGGCCTTCCCAGACTGAGCCCCTTCCTTCCTCTCCCCCTCATCCCCCTCTCCATCCCCCCATCTTACCTCCTTCCCTTCCCCACAGCACCTGTATATATGTATATATGGTTGTACATATTTATTACTCTATTTCTTTATTTATTTATTTTACTTGTACATATCTATTCTATTTATTTGATTTTGTTAGTATGTTTGGTTTTGTTCTCTGTCTCCCCCTTTTAGACTGTGAGCCCAATGTTGGGTAGGGACTGTCGCTATATGTTGCCAACTTGTACTTCCCAAGTGCTTAGTACAGTGCTCTGCACATAGTAAGCGCTCAATAAATATGATTGATTGATTGATTGATTTATCAATAATGATAATGGTGTCTGTCTAAGCACTCGGAGCCAGGCCCTGAAGTCTAGACTGTGAGCCCGTTGTGGGCAGGGATTGTCCTTCTTAATTGCTGAATTGTACTTTCCAAGTGCTTAATACGGTGCTCTGCACACAGTAAGCGCTCCATAAATACGATTGAATGAATGATACAAGACAGTCAGATCAACAGTCTCATCACCATTACAGTCTTGACTTCCTTCTTGGCTATTCACAGAGACACATTCTTTTTTTATCAATAATAATAATGGTGTCTGTCTAAGCACTCGGAGCCAGGCCCTGAAGTCTAGACTGTGAGCCCATTGTGGGCAGGGATTGTCCCTCTTTATTGCTGAATTGTACTTTCCAAGCGCTTAGTACGGTGCTCTGCACACAGTAAGCGCTCCATAAATATGATCAAATGAATGATACAAGACAGTTAGATCAACAGTCTCATCGCCGTTACAGTCTTGACTTCCTTCTTGGCTATTCACAGAGCCACATTCTTTTTTTATCAATAATAATAATGGTGTCTGTCTAAGCACTTGGATCCAAGCCTTGAAGTCTAGACTGTGATCCTGTTGTGGGCAGGGATTGTCCCCCTTTATTGCTGAATTGTACTTTCCAAGCGCTTAGTACGGTGCTCTGCACACAATAAGCGCCCCATAAATACGATCGAATGAATGATACAAGACAGTCAGATCAACAGTCTCATCACCATTACAGTCTTGACTTCCTTCTTGGCTATTCCCAGAGCCACATTCTTTTTTTATCAATAATAATAATGGTGTCTGTCTAAGCACTAGGAGCCAAGCCCTGAAGTCTAGACTGTGAGCCCGTTGTGGGCAGGGATTGTCCCGCTTTATTGCTGAATTGTACTTTCCAAGCGCTTAGTACGGTGCTCTGCACACAGTAAGCGCTCTATAAATACGATCAAATGAATGATACAAGACAGTCATCAGATCAACAGGCAGTTTTTAAAACAGATGGACTGCTCATGTCTCTAAAGCATGTCTCAGCGCTGTTACAGTCTTGACTTCTCCATTTATTTATTTATTTATTTATTTATTTTACTTGTACATATCTATTCTATTTATTTTATTTTGTTAATATGTTTTGTTTTGTTCTCTGTCTCCCCCTTTTAGACTGTGAGCCCACTATTGGGTAGGGACTGTCTCTAGATGTTGCCAACTTGTACTTCCCAAGCGCTTAGTACAGTGCTCTGCATACAGTAAGTGCTCAATAAATGCGATTGATGATGATGATGATGATGATGATGACTTCCTTCTTGGCTATTCACAGAGACATATTCTTTTTTATCAGTAATAATAATAATGGTGTCTGTCTAAGCACTCGGAGCCAAGCCCTGAAGTCTAGACTGTGAGCCCGTTGTGGGCAGGGATTGTCCCTCTTTATTGCTGAATTGTACTTTCCAAGCGCTTAGTACGGTGCTCTGCACACATAAGCGCTCTATAAATACGATCAAATGAATGATACAAGACAGTCGTCAGATCAACAGGCAGTTTTTAAAACAGACGGACTGCACATGTCTCTAAAGCGTTTCTCATCACCGTTACAGTCTTGACTTCCTTCTTGGCTATTCACAGAGACACATTCTTTTCTATCAATAATAATAATAACGGTGTCTGTCTAAGCACTCGGAGCCAGGCCCTGAAGTCTAGACTGTGAGCCCGTTGTGGGCAGGGATTGTCCCTCTTTATTGCTGAATTGTACTTTCCAAGCGCTTATTCATTCATTCATTCATTCATTCAGTCGTATTTATGGAGCGCTTACTGTGTGCAGAGCACTGTACTAAGCTCTTGGGAAGTACAAGTAAGTGCTCCATAAATACGATCGAATGAATGATACAACACAGATCAACAAGCAGCTTTTAAAACAGATGGCGTACAAAGAACAGACGTATTGTTTGACGTGACGCTAACGATGGAACAAGGGAGAACAGAGCTATAAAACTCTAAGGACGGAAGCCACCAGCGTAGTGTGGCCTAGTGGAAAGCGCTCGGTCCTGGGAGCCAGAAGACCTGGGTTCTAATTCCGCTCTGCCACTTGCCTGCTCTTTGACCTCTGGCAAATCATTTCCCTGTTCCCCGGTTTTCTCATCTGTAGAATGGGGATTAACTACCTGGGGTCATCCCCCCTTGATGGTGAGCCTCGCTTGGGACGGAGAGGGACTGTCTCCAACCTGATGATCCTGTAATAATAATAATGATAATGACGGTATTTGTTAAGCGCTTACTATGTGCAAAGCACCGTTCTAAGCGCTGGGGAGGTTACAAGGTGATCAGGTCCATCCCCCCCATCTTACCTCCTTCCCTTCCCCACAGCACCTGTAAATATGTATATGTGTTTGTACATATTTGTTACTCTATTTATGTATTTTACTTGTACATATCTATTCTATTTATTTTATTTTGTTAGTACGTTTGGTTTTGTTCTCCGTCTCCCCCTTTTAGACGGTGAGCCCACTGTTGGGTAGGGACTGTCTCTATATGTTGCCAACTTGTACTTTCCAAGCACTTAGTACAGTGCTGTGCACATAGTAAGCGCTCAGTAAATACGATTGATGATGATGATGATCAGGTTGTCCCACGGGGGGCTCACAGTTTTAATCCCCATTTTACAGATGAGGTCACTGAGGCACAGAGAAGTTAAGTGGCTTGCCCAAGGTCACACAGCTGACAGGGGCGGAGCCGGGATTTGAACCCGTGACCTCTAACTCCAAAGCCCGGGCTCTCTCCACTGAGCCACGCTGTGTTCACCCCAGCGCTTAGTACAGCGCTTGGCACATAGTAAGCGCTTAACGAATTCCCTTATTTTTATTGTTACTACTACCACCATCAAATCAAAAATATGCTCCGTGTCCTATAACATCGGCAGAGTGGTGAGTGGTTCAGAGACACACAGTGATGGACATTTTCCGCTGGAAATTCCTATATTATGGCACTGGCCATCACTAAATGTCGGATTGAATCCGTGGCTCCTTTGGCCCCGTTGGAATGGCGAGGCCAATTCTCTACCAATCGATCATTCTTTCATTCATTCTTATTTATTGAGCTCTTATCATCATCAATCGTATTTATTGAGTGCTTACTATGTGCAGAGGACTGTACTAAGCACTTGGGAAGTGCAAATTGGCAACATATAGAGACAGTCCCTACCCAACAGTGGGCTCACAGTCTAAAAGGGGGAGACAGAGAACAAAACCAAACATACTAACAAAATAAAATAAATAGGATAGATATGTACAAGTAAAATAAATAAATAGAGTAATAAATATGTACAAACATATATACAGATATACAGTTATATGTACAGCTTATTGTGTGCAGAGCAATGTAATAAGCGCTTGGAAGAGTAAACTGGAACAATAAAGAGACCCATTCCATGCCCACCAGAAGCTTACAGTCTAGAGCAATCGCTCAATTGTGTGGAGTGCTTATTGTGTACAGAGCACTGTACTGAGCACTTGGGGGAGATTAATGCAAGGAGCTTGCAGGGGGAGACAGATATTAAAATAGATTAGGGTTTGGGATAGAGTGTAAGTATATAGTTATATGCTACTATATATATGTATATGCCACTTATCCGCTGTGTGACCTTGGGCAAGTCACTTCATCATCATCATCATCATCAATCGTATTTATTGAGCGCTTACTATGTGCAGAGCACTCTACTAAGCGCTTGGGAAGTACAAATTGGCAACACATAGAGACAGTCCCTACCCAACAGCGGGCTCACAGTCTAAAAGGGGGAGACAGAGAACAAAACCAAACATACTAACAAAATAAAATAAATAGGATAGATATGTACAAGTAAAATAAATAAATAAATAAATAGAGTAATAAATATGTACAAACATATATACATATATACAGGTGCTGTGGGGAAGGGAAGGAGGTAAGATGGGGGGGATGGAGAGGGGGACGAGGGCCTTCGGGGGACTTCACTTCTCTGGGCCTCAATTAGTCCCTTTTAGACCGTGAGCCCACTGTCGGGTAAGGAACTGTCGCTATATGTTGCCAACTTGTACTTCCCAAGCGCTTAGTACAGTGCTCTGCACACAGTAAGCGCTCAATAAATACGATTGATGATGATGATGATCTGTAAAATGGGCATCAAGATTGTAAGCTCCGTGTGGGACACAGACTGTGTCCAACTTGATTACCTTGCATCTACTCTCCCCCTTCTAGACCGCGAGCCCACTGTTGGGTAGGGACCGTCTCTATATGTTGCCAACTTGGACTTCCCAAGCGCTTAGTACAGTGCTCCACACACAGTAAGCGCTCAATAAATACGGTTGATTGATTGATCTGCTCTAGTGCTTCACCCGTCTCCACGTTTGGTTCTGTTGTCCGCCTCCCCCTTCTAGACTGTGAGCCCGTTGTCGGGTAGGGACCGTCTCTAGATGTTGCCGGTTTGTACTTCCCAAGCGCTCAGTACAGCGCTCCGCACACAGGAAGCGCTCAGTAAATACAACTGACTGACTAGTCCCCTCTCAGGGTGGCGCCTGGGGAGTTTCCAGGCCTCTGCCAGTCTCGGCTACGGGAGGGAGAGTCAAGCAGAGGCCCGGGAGGGCGTCGAGGGCGGGCTTCCCGAGTTTATTGCGCGGAAAGAAGCGCTTCCCGCTTCCCGATTTTTCCCAGGAAAACTCTGTGGATCCACTACCAGATGGAGAGCGGGGCCTCCGGGGAGAGATGCGCCCGTGGCGTCGCTACGGGTCGGAAACGACTCGGCGGCGTTTAAGACGAGACCGTCACTCTTAAGAGAGCTTTACGCTTATTTCACCGCAGTGAATATTGAGCAGACGCCAAGTCCCGTACAGTAAGTAGTAATTGTGGTGATTGTTAGGCGCTTACTATGTGGCAGGCACTGTACTAAGCGCCGGGGAAGATTCCTGCTGATCGGGTCCCAAATGGAGCTCACAGTCTAAAGACGGAGAGCAGGTGTTGAATCCCCATTTTGCAGATGAGGGAACTGCGGCCCTAGAGAATAATAATAATAATAATCCTACTTGTTAAGCACTTTCCCTGTGCCAAGCCCTGTTCTGAGCAATCAATCGTATTTATTGAGCGCTTACTCTGTGCAGAGCACTGTACTAAGCGCTTGGGAAGTCCAAGTTGGCAACATACAGAGACAGTCCCTACCCAACATCATCATCATCACCAATCGTATTTATTGAGCGCTTACTATGTGCAGAGCACTGTACTAAGCGCTTGGGAAGTCCAGGTTGGCAACATATAGAGACAGTCCCTACCCAACATCATCATCATCATCAATCGTATTTATTGAGCGCTTACTATGCGCAGAGCACTGTACTAAGCGCTTGGGAAGAACAAATTGGCAACATATAGAGACGGTCCCTACCCAACAGTGGGCTCACCGTCTAAAAGGGGGACACAGAAAACAAAACCAAACATACTAACAAAATAAAATAAATAGGATAGATATGTACAAGTAAAATAAATAAATAGAGTAATAAATATGTACAACCATATATACAGGTGCTGTAGGAAAGGGAAGCACTGGGGTAGCTACAAGTTAATAGGTTGGACACAGTCCCTGTCCCACACGGGGCTCACAGTCTTCATCCCCATTTTACAGACGAGCTAACCGAGGCCCAGAGAAGTGAAGGGACTTGCCCAGGGTCGCACAGCAGAAAAGGGCAGAGTGGGCTTAGAAGTCAGGTCCTTCTGATTCCCGGGCCCACTCTCTATCCATCCAAGACCAGCCGCAGGGGGGTCCAGCCGGGATGGGGGTCATCATCATCATCAACCGTATTTATTGAGCGCTTACTGTGTGCAGAGCACTGTACTAAGCGCTTGGGAAGTACAAATTGGCAACATATAGAGACAATCTAACAATCACGGGGGACTCTGTCCGACGTCAGGGAGTGAAGACCTAGATGCCAAGAGCAACAGAGAGGTCACCCATTCGTCCTTCATTAGGCCGCTGGTACTTCAGGGAAAAGAAAAATGGCCAGGAACTGTACGGAGCTATTTTTTGAGCGCTTGCTGTGTGCTAAGCACTCGGGAGAGGACGGTACAACAGAGTGGGCGGACACGTTCCCCGCCCACAGCGAGCCTCCCTAGAAACGTCCGTGGATTGCCAACGGCTGGATCGTGGCGGACGTTTCCCCTTATTTATTTATTTGGACTAATGCCTGTCTCCCCCTCTAGACTGTAAGCTCGCTGTGGGCAATCAATGAGTCGTATTTATTGAGCGCTTACCGCGTGCTGTACTGAGCGCTTGGGAAGTCCAAGTTGGCAACATCTAGAGACGGTCCCTACCCGTCTGTCGGGTAGGGACCGTCTCTAGATGTTGCCAACTTGGACTTCCCAAGCGCTTAGTACAGTGCTCTGCACACAGTAAGCGCTCAATACATACGATTGATGATGATGATGATGACAGTGGGCTCACAGTCTAGTAGGGGGAGACAGAGAAAGAGACAGAGACAGGCAACGCACCTCTTTATTGTCGTACTCTCTCAAGCGCTTAGTACAGCGCTCTGCACACAGTAATCACTCAATAAAGGCGATTGAATGAAAGCAGTTTGTTCCGTTCCCGAACCAGCCCTTCTCCGCCTGCCCTCTATCAATTAATTAATCGATGACATTTGCCAAGCGCTTGCCGGCTGCAGAACACTGTACTAAGCGCTTGGGACAGTTCAGTACAACAGATTTGGTAGACATGATGCCCACCGTTGGGTAGGGACCGTCTCTATATGTTGCCAATTTGTACTTCCCAAGCGCTTAGTACAGTGCTCTGCACATAGTAAGCGCTCAATAAATACGATTGATGATGATCCCTGCCTACAAGGAGCTTGGCTTAGTGGAAAGAGCCCGGGCTTTGGAGTCAGAGGTCACGGGTTTGAATCCCGGCTCTGCCACCTTGTCGGCTGGGTGACTTTGGGCGAGCCGCTTCACTTCCCTGGGCCTCAGTTGCCTCGTCTGTCAAATGGGGACTAAGACTGTGAGTCCCGCGTGGGAAGACCTGATATCCTTGTATCTACCCCAGCGCTTAGAACGGTGCTTGGCACATAGTAAGCGCCTAACAAATACCATCATTATTATTATTATTATTATTATATTATTATTATTATTATAGTCTACAGGGAGGGGCTTACAGTGTCTCCCCTCAATTATTCCTTGTTTCTAGGGTATTTTGCTGCTCCTCTGGACACCCAACTGAGCGCCCCTCCGCTCTCTCCCTCCCCTCTCTCCCCAGGGCTCACCAGATGTAGTAAGCACTTGGAAGAATTCAGTCGCATTTACTGTGGGCAAAGCACTGTACTAAGCGCTCAGAAATACAGTTCGAGTAGGTAGATGCATTCCCTGCCCGCCATGGGTTTACAGTCTAGAGGGGGAGACAGACATTCATAAGAAAATTGGATAATATCTGTAATTTAGACTGTGAGCCCCCTTTTAGACTGGGAGCCCACTGTTGTGTAGGGACCGTCTCTATATGTTGCCAACTTGGACTTCCCAAGCGCTTAGTACAGTGCTCTGCACACAGTAAGCGCTCAATAAATACGATTGATTGATTGTAATTTGTAGTTCATTCATTCAGTCGTATTTATTGAGCGCTTACTGTGTGCAGAGCACTGTACTAAGCGCTTGGGAAGCACAAGGTGTAGTTAGGTACCTAAGTGCTGTGGGGCGATATTCCAAATACCCAAAAGTAACAGATCCAAGTGCAAGTTCATTCGATCATATTTATTGAGCGCTTTAGTGTGTGCAGAGCACTGTACTGAGCGCTTGGAAAATACAATTAAAGAAGCAGCATGGCTCAATGGAAAGAGCCCGGGCTTTGGAGTCAGAGGTCATGGGTTCAAACCCCGGCTCTGCCAACTGTCAGCTGTGTGACTTCGGGCAAGTCACTTCACTTCTCTGTGCCTCAGTTACCTCATCTGGAAAATGGGGATGAAGCCTGTGAGCCCCCCGTGGGACAACCTGATCACCTTGTATCCCCCTCCAGCGCTTAGAACAGTGCTTTGCACGTAGTAAGTGCTTAACAAATGCCATTATTATTATTATTATGTGTGACTTCGGGCAAGTCACTTGACTTCTCTGTGCCTCAGTTACCGCATCTGGAAAATGGGGATGAAGACTGTGAGCCCCCCGTGGGGCAACCTGATCACCTTGTATCCCCCTCCGGCGCTTAGAACAGTGCTTTGCACATAGTAAGCGCTTAACAAATGCCATTATTATTATTATGATTATTATGTGTGACTTCGGGCAAGTCACTTGACTTCTCTGTGCCTCAGTTACCGCATCTGGAAAATGGGGATGAAGACTGTGAGCCCCCCGTGGGACAACCCGATCACCTTGTAACCTCCCCAGCACTTAGAACAGTGCTTTACACATAGTAAGCGCTTAATAAATGATATCATAATAAATGCTATCATACAATTCAGCAACAAATAGAGACAATCCCTGCCCACAATGGGCTCACAGTCTAAAAGGGGGGAGACAGACATCAAAACAAGTAAACAGGCCTCAATAACAGTGCTTGGCACATAGTAAGCGCTGAACAAATGGCATCATTATTATCATTCATGGCATCAGGGTGAATAAATAGAATTAGAATATATATACACACAGCAGAACAAGGAAAACTGGCATTAATGTAAATAAATAGAATTATCGATATGTACAGATATACACAAGTGCCGTGGGGCGGGGCGATGGGGCCTCAATAGCAGTGCTTGGCACATAGTAAGCGCTGAACAAATGGCATCATTATTATCATTCATGGCATCAGGGTGAATAAATAGAATTAGAATATATATACACACAGCAGAACAAGGAAAACTGGCATTAATGTAAATAAATAGAATTATAGATATGTACAGATATACACAAGTGCCGTGGAGCAGAGGAAAAGGGGGGCTCAGTCTGGGAAGGCCTCACTTTCTAGACTGTAAGCCCACTGTCGGGTAGGGACCGCCTCTCTATGTCGCCAACTTGGACTTCCCAAGCGCTTAGTACAGTGCTGTGCACACAGTAAGCGCTCAAGAAATACGATTGAATGAATGAATGAAGAGGGGGGCCTTCAGTGGGGCTCCGAAACGGGGAACTGTGCTTGTTTGGCAGATTTGAGGAGGGAGGGCTAGTGCAGATCAACAGAGTTGGTAGACACATTCCCTGCCTACAATGGGCTTACTACAGTCTAGAGGGGGAGACACTCATTCATAAACAAAAATGGACAATATCTATAATTTAGAGATAGGTACCTAAATGCTGTGGGGGCAGATTCCAAATGCCCAAAGGTGACAGATCCAAATGCAAGTACAGTTCAGCAGAGTTGGTAGATACATTCCCTGCCTACAATGGGCTTACAGTCTAGAGGGGGAGACACTCATTCATAAACAAAAATGGACAATATCTATAATTTATAGATAGGTACCTAAATGCTGTGGGGCAGATTCCAAATGCCCAAAGGTGACAGATCCAAATGCAAGTACAGTTCAGCAGAGTTGGTAGACACATTCCCTGCCTACAATGAGCTTACAGTCTGGAGGGGGAGACACTCATTCATAAACAAAAATGGACAATATCTGTAATTTATAGATAGGGACCTAAATGCTGTGGGGGCAGATTCCAAATGCCCAAAGGTGACAGATCCAAATGCAAGTACAGTTCAGCAGAGTTGGTAGCCACATTCCCTGCCCGCAATGAGATTACAGTCTAGCGCCAAGCTACAGTATCTGATAGCAGACCAACTGCTTCCGAACATCTCTTCTCCCCATCAAGGCCCTTTAAAATCTTTTTTTTTTCTACATTATCGGCTTTCTGGAGTCAAGCCTTCAGTCTGAGCCCCCTTTTTCCTCTCCTCCTCCCCATCGCCCCGGCCCTACCCCCTTCCCCTCCCCACAGCGCCTGTATATATGTTTGGACAGATTTATTACTCTATTTATTTTACTTGTCCAAATTTACTATTCTATTTATTTTGTTAATGATGCACATCTAGCTCTATTTCTGTTTATTCTGATGCCTTGACACCCGTCCGTGTGTTTTGTTTTGTTGTCTGTCTCCCCCTTCTAGACTGTGAGCCAGTTGTCGGGTAGGGACCGTCTTTGTATGTTGCCGACTTCTACTTCCCAAGCGCCCAGTACAGTGCTCTGCACACAGTAAGCGCTCAATAAATACGATCGAATGAATGAAGCCTTCAGGCAGCTGTAGAGAAGCAGCGTGGCCTTCTGAGTAGGTCAGAGTCCTGGAAGGACCCGAGTTCTAATCCTGCCGCTCGTCTGTTGTGTGGCCTTGGGCAAGTCACTTCATTTATCCGTACCTCGGTTACCGCATCTGTAAAATGGGGATTCGTTCATTCGATCGTTGAACGCTTACTATGTGCAGAGCACTGTACTAAGCGCTTGGGAAGTACACGTCGGCAACATATAGAGGCGGTCCCTACCCGACAACGGGCTGACGTTTGAGACTGTGAGCCCCACGTGGGACAGGAGTTGTGTCCAACCTGATTAACTTGTATCTCCTCCCCTACTTGGGACAGTGCTTCGCATTTTATTAGTGCTTAACAAATCCCATTAAAAAAGGATTTTTTTTCTCCCAAATAATAATAATTATAAAAATGACATGTGTTAAGCGCTCACTTGGATCGGGTTGGACACAGTCCCTGTCCCATGTGGGGCTCACAGTCTCAATCCCCACTTTCCAGGTGAGGCGACTGAGGCCTAGAGAAGCAGAGTGACTCACCCAAGGTCCCACAGCAGACAGGTGGCAGAGCCGGGATTAGAACCCATGACCGTCTAATTCCCAGGCCCGGGCTCTGGCCAGTAGGCCAGGCTGCAACCCCAAAGCGGTTGGCGTTATAACAGGCCGCACCTTTTCTTTCCCCTTCCAGATGCAGAGTGATTGAAATGTATTCCGAATTTAGGTCAGGTTTTCAAACGAGGGCATTGCAGGATCAGGCTGTGAGGTGTGTTAGCCAAGGACGAGAAGAACCCATTCATTCAGTCGTATTTAGTGAGCGCTTACTGTGTGCAGAGCACTGGACTAAGCGCTTGGGAAGTCCAGGTTGGCAACATACAGAGACGGTCCCTACCCAACAGCGGGCTCACAGTCTAGAAGTGGCGGGGACAGACAACAAAACATATTAACAAAATAAAATCAATCAACCAGTTGTATTTATTGAGCGCTTACCGTGTGCAGAGCAGTGTACTAAGCGCTTGGGAAGTACAGGTTGGCAACATACAGAGACGGTCCCTACCCAACAGCGGGCTCACAGTCTAGAAGGGGGGGACAGACAACAAAACCAAACGTATTAACAAAATAAAATCAATCAATCAATCGTATTTATTGAGTGCTTACTGTGTGCAGAACACTGTACTAAGCGCTTGGGAAGTACAAGATGGCAACATACAGAGACGGTCCCTACCCAACAGCGGGCTCACAGTCTAGAAGGGGGAGACAGACAACAAAAACCAAACATATTAACAAAATAAAATCAATCAACCAATCGTATTTATTGAGTGCTTACTGTGTGCAGAGCACTGTACTAAGCGCTTGGGAAGTACAAGCTGGCAACATATAGAGACGGTCCCTACCCAAAATAAATAAATGGATGTGTTATTAATTTTTCTTATTAAGCTGTGAGCCCCATGCAGGACAGGGACTGCGTCCAACCGAATTCACTCGTCTCGACCCCAAAGCCGTGTTTGACACAGAGTGCATAAATGCCTTACAAAAATTTGCTTCCGACCTAAACATGAAAAAATGATACGCGGAAAAACAGACAAATGCAGATAAAGGCAAGGTGAGAGGATAAACACATCCATTTATTTCTTTTGGGTAGGGACCGTCTCTATATGTCGCCAACCTGTACTTCCCAAGCGCTTAGTACAGTGCTCTGCGCACAGTAAGCGCTCAATAAATCAGGGCCGTCAAGCACGTAAGCAACCAGCGGTTTTGAGTCCTTGCTTTGGGGCGAGCCCTAAGCGCCCTGTTAGCCTGTGAGCCCACTGTTGGGTAGGGACTGTCTCTAGGTGTTGCCAATTTGTACTTCCCAAGCGCTTAGTACAGTGCTCTGCACATAGTAAGCGCTCAATAAATACGATTGATGATGACGATGATGATGATGTAAATGCGATCCATCGATTATGCTTGGGAGAGGGCAGCAGGAGCGAAAGTTCGGCTTCGAAATTCCCAGAGAACTTGGCAAGCAGGCCGACGATAGTCACCCGCGGTTGGGAAAACAACAAAGGTTTGGGAGCGCAAGGTAATGATAGCAATAATAATAAGGATGATGATGGTGATGGCTTCTCCGGGCCTCAGTTTCCTCATCTGTAGGCTGGGGATTAAGAGCGTGCACCCCGTGTGGGACAGAGACCGTCCAACCTGATAAACTTGTATCTAGCCCACCGCTTAGAACAGCGCTGGGCACATAGTCAACGCTTAACAAGTACCCTAATTATTATTAGAGAAGCAGCGTGGCTCAGTGGAAAGAGCACGGGTTTGGGAGTCAGGTCACGGGTTCGAATCCCGGCTCCGCCCCTTGTCAGCTGTGGGGCTTGGGGCAAGTCACGTCACTTCTCTGGGCCTCAGTGACCTCGTCTGGAAAGTGGGGCCCTGCTGAGAGCGCACCTCCTCCAGGAGGCCTTCCCAGACTGAGCCCCTTCCTTCCTCTCCCCCTCATCCCCCTCTCCATCCCCCCATCTTACCTCTTTCCCTTCCCCACAGCACCTGTATATATGTATATATGGTTGTACATATTTATTACTCTATTTATTTATTTATTTTACTTGTACATTTCTATCCTATTTATTTTATTTTGTTGGTATGTTTGGTTCTGTTCTCTGTCTCCCCCTTTTAGACTGTGAGCCCACTGTTGGGTAGGGACTGTCTCTATGTGCTGCCAATTTGTACTTCCCAAGCGCTTAGTACAGTGCTCTGCACATAGTAAGCGCTCAATAAATACGATTGATTGATTGATTGAAAGTGGGGATGAAGACTGTGAGCCCCATGTGGGACAACCCGATCACCTTGGATCTCCCCCAGTGCTTAGAACAGTGGTTGGCACATAGTAAGCGCTTAACAAATACCAAAATTATTATTATTATTATTACTCAGATTGACTCTGGGTGGCCCATTAATTGAGCCATTTCGAAATCTAAAAGCCAGTAGGAAGGTAGCAATTTACGGGGGGTAACTCTCTGGACCGTGTCCCGTTTTTCTTTTGAATGATATTTGTGCCGCGCGCACTCTGTGCCAGACGCTGAACTAAGCGCTGGAGCGATACACCCCTGCTCATTCCCTGTCCCACACAGGGCTCACAGTCTTCATCCCCATTTTCCAGATGAGGGAACCGAGGCCCAGAGAAGTGAAGAGTCTTTCCCCAGGTCATCATCAATCGTATTTATTGAGCGCTTACTATGTGCAGAGCACTGTACTAAGCACTTGGGAAGTACAAATTGGCAACATCTAGAGACAGTCCCTACCCAATAGTGGGCTCACAGTCTAAAAGGGGGAGACAGAGAACAAAACCAAACATACTAACAAAATAAAATAAATAGAATAGATATGTACAAGTAAAATAAATAAAGAAATAGAGTAATAAATCTGTCCAACCATATATACATATATACAGGTGCTGTGGGGAAGGGAAGGAGGTAAGATGGGGGGATGGAGAGGGGGACGAGGGGGAGAGGAAGGAAGGGGCTCATCATCATCATCATCAATCAGTCGTATTTATTGAGCGCTTACTATGTGCAGAGCACTGTACTAAGCGCTTGGGAAGTACAAATTGGCAACATATAGAGACAGTCCCTACCCAACAGCGGGCTCACAGTCTAAAAGGGGGAGACAGAGAACAAAACCAAACATACTAACAAAACAAAATAAATAGAATAGATATGTACAAGTAAAATAAATAAAGAAATAGAGTAATAAATCTGTACAAACACACATACATCTATACAGGTGCTGTGGGGAAGGGAAGGAGGCAAGGTGAGGGGGATGGAGGGGGGACGAGGGGGAGAGGAAGGAAGGGGCTCCGTCTGGGCTCACAGTCTTGTTGAGCGCTTACTACGTGTGCGGGACTGTACGTCATGCAGAGTGTAAGCTCGTTATGGGCGGGGAGTGCGTCTGTTGTTGGATTTTCCTAAGCGCTTAGTACAGTGCTCGACGCACAGTAAGCGCACCATGAGTACGACTGACTGACCGACCGACGGATATGTGGCGTTCCTTCTCCGTCCCCGGCCTTTGCTGTACCCACTAGGCCACGCGGCTTCTCTACGTCGGTATCTTCATTTTGGGGAATTCTCCTTGAATTTTGCTTCACCGCGTGCTTAGGAGTCACTGAGCCGCTTGCCTTTGCGCGAGCGGATCGTTAAACGGCCGACATTATATTTGTACATATTTATTCTATTTATTTCATTTTGTTAATATGTTTGGTTTTGTTCTCTGCCTCCCCCTTGTAGACTGTGAGCCCGCTGTGGGGTAGGGACCGTCTCTAGATGTTGCCGCCTTGTGCTTCCCGAGCGCTTAGTACAGTGCTCTGCACACAGTAAGCGCTCAATAAATACGATTGATTGAATGACGTCCCATCTGGCCAGCGCGTTTCCGACTGACGTAGCCGGGGACGAAGCGGATGAGAGGAACCCGGCAGGGAAAACCACCCACGTCACAGTGGCGAGTCCCGTCAAGACATTTCAGTCAGTCAGTGGTATTTATTGAGCGCTTACTGCGCGCAGAGCATGGTCACATCTATTTATTGAGCGCTTACTGCGCGCAGAGCACGGTCACGTCTCTGTGCCTCGGTGACCTCATCTGTAAAATGGGGATTAAGACTGTGAGCCCCACGAGGGACAACCTGACGACCTTGCATCTCCCCCAGCGCCTAGAACAGTGTTTGGCACGCAGTAAGTGCTTAACAAATACCATAATCATTATTATTATTATTACTGAGTGCTTGGGAAAGCACAGTAGAAGAGTGGAACAATAGAACAGACACTTTCCCTGCCCACAATAATAATAGTAATAATAATGATGGCATTTATTAAGCTCTTACTATGTGCAAAGCACTGTTCTAATAATAATAATAATAGTAATAATAATGGCATTTATTAAGCGCTTACTATGTGCGAAGCACTGTTCTAAGCGCTGGGGAGGTTACAAGGGGATCAGGTCGTCCCACGAGGGGCTCACAGTCTTAATCCCCATTTTACAGAAGAGGGAACTGAGGCCCAGAGAAGTGAAGGGACTTGTCCAAAGTCCCACAGCTGACAAGTGGCGGAGTCGGGATTCGAACCCATGACCTCTGACTCCAAAGCCCGGGCTCTTTCCATTGAGCCACACAGCCTACATTCGATCTCCTACGGGCATCCTGGTCTCCCCTTCCCCTCGGACGTGTGACCCTTCCGGATGGCAAAGGGTCATCAAAGCCCTACTGAGCGCTCACCTCCTCCGGGAGGCCTTCCCAGACTGAGCCCCCTTTTTTCCTCTCCCCCCCATCCCCATCCCCCCCTCGCCCTACCTCCTTCCCCTCCCCACAGCACCTGTATATATGTTTGGACAGATTTATTACTCTATTTATTTATTTATTATTTATTCTCTATTTATTTTACTCGTACATATTTACTATTCTATTAATTTTGCTAATGATCATCATCATCATCAATCGTATTTATTGAGCGCTTACTATTTGCAGAGCACTGTACTAAGCGCTTGGGAAGTACAAATTGGCAACATATAGAGACAGTCCCTACCCAACAGTGGGCTTACAGTCTAAAAGGGGGAGGCAGAGAACAAAACCAAACATACTAAAAAAATAAAATAAATAGGATAGTTATGTAATGATGTGCATCTAGCTTTATTTCTATTTATTCTGATGACTGGACACCTGTCCACATGTTCTGTTTTGTTGTCCATCTCCCCCTTCTAGACTGTGAGCCCGTTGTCGGGTGGGGACCGTCTCTATATGTTGCCAACTTATACTTCCCAAGCGCTTAGTCCAGTGCTCTGCACACAGTAAGCGCTCAATAAGTATGATTGAATGAACGAATGGCCCTTCCAGACTGTGAGCCCGTTGTCAGTTAGAGACTGTCTCTCTGTGTTGCCAACTGGTACTTCCCAAGCGCTTAGCACAGTGCTCTGCACACAGTAAGCGCTCAATAAATACGATTGAATGAACGAATGGCCCTTCCAGACTGTGAGCCTGTTGTCAGTTAGAGACTGTCTCTCTATGTTGCCAACTGGTACTTCCCAAGCGCTTAGCACAGTGCTCTGCACACAGTAAGCGCTCAATAAATACGATTGAATGAATGAATGGCCCTTCCAGACTGTGAGCGCGTTGTCGGGGAGGGACCGTCTCTCTATGTTGCCAACTGGTACTTCCCAAGCGCTTAGTCCAGTGCTCTGCACACAGTAAGCGCTCAATAAATACGACTGAATGAATGAATGGCAGTGTGGTTTCTGAGGAAAACGTCCAGATGGCTGTGCTGAACTCTCCTCCCGCCCCCCGTCCCCCTCCGTGTCCTTCTGCAGTGCTGTTGGAAGCGATCATGAAAAACGGGAGCACGGCCGGGAATGGCCCCTACTGCCGGAAGCCGGGCGCCGCCGGGGAGCAGAGCGGGCCCGCCGGGCCCCCGGATCACTCGGCCGCCGGCCCGGAGGGCGGAAAGGGCTACTCCAAAGACCAGGTGGAAGGCGTCCTCAGGTACGTCCTCCCCGCGCCGGCCCGGGCTACTGCGGAGAGACAGAGAGACAGAGAGAGAGAGGGGTCGCACTCCTCCGTCCAACCCCGCGGGGCAAGTTGGGATTACCAGGTTGCGTGCCTGCTCACCGCTTCATTCAGTCAGTCGTATTTACTGAGCGCTTACTGTGTGCAGAGCACTGTACTAAGCCTCACGAAAACCAACCCACAGAGCTGGGAAATGGCGTGGCCCGGTGGGTAGCCATCATTATTATTACAGAGCATGGGCCTGAGATCAGGCAGAAACTCCTCACCATGGGCTTCAAGGCTGTCCATCCATCCCCTCGCCCCCTCCTACCTCACCTCCCTTCTCTCCTTGTCCATCCCAGCCCGCACCCTCCGCTCCTCCGCCGCTAATCTCCTCACCGTACCTCGTTCTCGCCCGTCCCGCCATCGACCCCCGGCCCACGTCATCCCCCGGGCCTGGAATGCCCCCAATCCCTCTGCCCCTCCGCCAAGCTAGCTCTCTTCCTCCCTTCAAGGCCCTGCTGAGAGCTCACCTCCTCCAGGAGGCCTTCCCAGACTGAGCCCCTTCCTTCCTCTCCCCCTCGTCCCCCTCTCCATCCCCCCATCTTACCTCCTTCCCTTCCCCACAGCACCTGTATATATGTATATATGTTTGTACTTATTTATTACTCTATTTATTTATTTATTTTACCTGTACATATCTATTCTATTTATTTGATTTTGCTAGTATGTTTGGTTTTGTTCTCTGTCTCCCCCTTTTAGACTGTGAGCCCACTGTTGGGTAGGGACTGTCTCTATATGTTGCCAACTTGTGCTTCCCAAGCGCTTAGTACAGTGCTCTGCACACAGTAAGCGCTCAATAAATACAATTGATTGATTGATTGATCCTTAGAAGCAGAGAGCCTTCTCTTCTTTCTCTTTCCTCTTCTCTTCTCCTCCTCTTCCCCCTTCTCTTTCTCCCACTCATCCCCCTCATCCTCCTTCTCCTCATCCTCCTTCTCTTCCTCCTCCCCATCCTCCTCCTCCTCTTCTTTCTCCTCCCTCTCTCCAATTGTTTTTTTTTAAGGGCATTTATTAAGCGCTTACTATGTGCCAAGCACTGTTCTAAGCGCTGCAGAGGTTACAGGTTGTCCCACGGGGGGGCTCACAGTCTTGACCCCCGTTTTCCAGATGAGGGAACTGAGGCCCGGAGAAGTGAAGTGACTTGCCCGAAGTCACCCAGCTGACAGTTGGAGGAGCCGGAATTTGAACCCGTGACCTCCGACTCCAAAGCCCGGGCTCTTTCCACCGAGCCACGCTGCTTCTCTACGTTAAGCACTTACTCTGTGTCAGGCACTGAACTATGCACTGGGGTAGATAGACGCTAAGTAGGTTGGACCCGGTTTTTCCCGACAATGGGAGAAAGGCATCGGGTGAACAGAGATTACAGCCCCAGCTAACCAAAATGTGCTTTTTATAACGAGTTTTTTTTTATGGTATACGGTAAGCGCTTAAGCGATGCAAGCTAATCACATCCATGTCCCACGTGGGGCTCCGGTTTACCAATGAGGTCACTGAGGCGGAGAGAAGTGAAGTGATTTGCCCCAGGTCCCACAGCATGTAGTGGAGGAGGTAGGATTAGAACTCAGGTCCTCTCGACTCCCACGCTTTGCTCTGTCCACTGGGCGACACTGCCTGATAACCCTGACCCTGCCACTTATCTGCTTCTGTGGCCTTGGGCGAGTCGCCTCACTTCTCTGGATATCAGTTTCCTCCTCTGTAAAGACTGTGAGGAAAGTCCTTCTGATTCTCAAGCCCTTCCCCTAACCACTAGGCCACCCTGCTTCTCCCACCCCTTTAACTTGTATCTACCTCAGTGCTTAGTACAGTGCCTGACACGTAGTAAGCGCTTAACAAATACCACAGTTATTATTACGGCCTAACGGAAAGAGCCCGGGCGTGGGTTCTAATCCCCACTCCGCCACTTGTCAGCTGGGAGACCTTGGGCAAGTCACTTCACTTCTCTGGGCCTCAGTTAACTCATCTGGAAATTGGGGATTGAGACTGTGGGCCCCACGTGGGACAGGGACTGTATCCAAGACAATTAGCTTGTTTCCACCCCAGCGCTTAGTACAGTGCCTGGCACTGTAGCACTTTACAAATATCACAGTTATCATTATTATTATTATTATTATTGACAGACGAATCCTTAGCGGGAAAGGGGGCTTCAGTCGTCCTTTACTTTGAGCCATTTGCATTCAGTTTTCAGTGTGGCTTTAAGCACACGTGTAAACCGGCAGGGACTGCGTCTGTTTATTGCTATATTGCACTCTCCCGAGTGCTTAGTACAGTGCCGTGCACACACTAAGCACTTAATAAATACGCGCGAATGAGCGAGTGAACGAAGGCCACCTTCAAACACGGCTCACGGCTCCAATCCCGGAGTGAAAAATCGACTTTTCGCCCATCGCCGACTTAGGCGGAATAGCAACCGCAGCTTGAATTCTCGTGCCTGGCTTCTGATCTCCCGTATTTTCATCAGCTACTTTAGCAACACAGCCACCAACAAACAGGAGTCCGGCGCTGATTTTTTTTTTTTTTTCCCCCCGTCCTGTACACCAGGGATGTTCGAAGAAAGCTGTTCTCTGTTTGGTTAGCAGGGCATTATAGAGTTATGCAACCCGGTTGCTTGGTGACTAGCTGACTCAATGGGGAGGAAGAAAAGATGCAATATTCCTCTACCAGTTGCATAAGGTCCGGGTAACGTGCCGAAAGAGAAGCACGCTTAACCGAAGTCACCCAGGGGGAAAGAACGTTTTATCCCGTTTTGAGATTTGTGTCGAAATCTGTGTGAAATGAAACGTTGGGGGGGTGAGGTTCTGTTATTTCCCGTTCAGCAGGCGCGTTCTTTTGGTCGACTGGTCTTAAGAAGGTGGATTTTATTTCATCTTGGTGATCCAGCCGGCTAATTCAAATGAGAAGCAGCATGGCCTAATGGATGGAGCGCGGGCCCGGGAATCAGAAGGACCTGGGTTCCAGTCCCGGCTCTGCCGCTTGTCTGCTGGGTGACCTTGGACAAGTCACTTCACTTCATCATCAACCGTACTGTGTGCAGAGCACTGTACTAAGCGCTTGGGAAGTACAAGTTGGCAACATATAGAGACAGTCCCTACCTAACAGTGGGCTCACAGTCTAAAAAGTGGGCTCACAGTCACAGTTCACTTCTCCCTCATCTGTAAAATGGGGATTAACACTGCGAGTCCCTTGCGGGACATGGGCTGTATCCAACCTTAGTGCTTAGTGCAATGGTCCGCACACACCAAGCGCTCAATTGTACGTATTTATGGAGCGCTTACTATGTGCAGAGAACTGTACTAAGCATTTTCCAGCGCTTAGAACAGTGCTCCGCACATAGTAAGCGCTTAACATATGCCATCATTATTATCATTATTGGGAGAGCATAATACATCAGTTAGGAGACATGTTCCCCACCCACAATGAGCGTATAGTCTCGAGCAGAACTGATCGACTGGTTAACCTGATTAACTTGTATCTACTCCAGGATATAGAACAGTGCCCGGCGTATTCGTTCAGTCGTATTTATTAAGCGCTTACTGTGTGCAGCGCACTGTACTAAGCACTTGGACATGTTCCCTGCCCACAACGAGCTTATAGTCTCGAGCAGAACTGATCGACTGATTAACCTGATTAACTTGTATCTACTCCAGGATATAGAACAGTGCCCGGCGTATTCGTTCAGTCGTATTTATTAAGCACTTATGGTGTGCAGCACACTGTACTAAGCACTTGGACATGTTCCCCACCCACAACGAGCTTATAGTCTCGAGCAGAACTGATCGACTGGTTAACCTGATTAGCTTGTATCTACTCCAGGATATAGAACAGTGCCCAGCGTATTCGTTCAATCGTATTTATTAAGCGCTTACTGTGTGCAGCGCACTGTACTAAGCACTTGGACATGTACCCCGCCCACAACGAGCTTATAGTCTCGAGCAGATGATTAACCTGATTAACTTGTATCTACTCCAGGATATAGAACAGTGCCCGGCGTATTCGTTCAGTCGTATTTATTAAGCGCTTACTGTGTGCAGCGCACTGTACTAAGCACTTGGACATGTTCCCTGCCCACAACGAGCTTATAGTCTCGAGCAGAACTGATCGACTGATTAACCTGATTAACTTGTATCTACTCCAGGATATAGAACAGTGCCCGGCGTATTCGTTCAGTCGTATTTATTAAGCACTTATGGTGTGCAGCACACTGTACTAAGCACTTGGACATGTTCCCCACCCACAACGAGCTTATAGTCTCGAGCAGAACTGATCGACTGGTTAACCTGATTAGCTTGTATCTACTCCAGGATATAGAACAGTGCCCAGCGTATTCGTTCAATCGTATTTATTAAGCGCTTACTGTGTGCAGCGCACTGTACTAAGCACTTGGACATGTACCCCGCCCACAACGAGCTTATAGTCTCGAGCAGATGATTAACCTGATTAACTTGTATCTACTCCAGGATATAGAACAGTGCCCGGCGTATTCGTTCAATCGTATTTATTGAGCGCTTACTGTGTGCAGCGCACTGTACTAAGCACTCGGACATGTTCCCTGCCCACAACGAGCTTATAGTCTCGAGCAGAACTGATGGACTGGTTAACCTGATTAGCTTGTATCTACTGCAGGATATAGAACAGTGCCCGGTGTATTCGTTCAGTCGTATTTATTAAGCGCTTACGGTGTGCAGTGCACTGTACTAAACACTTGGACATGTTCCCCGCCCACAACGAGCTTATAGTCTCGAGCAGAACTGATCAACTGATTAACCTGATTAGCTTGTATCTACTCCAGGATATAGAACAGTGCCCGGCGTATTCGTTCAATCGTATTTATTAAGCGCTTACTGTGTGCAGCGCACTGTACTAAGCACTCGGACATGTTCCCCGCCCACAACGAGCTTATAGTCTCGAGCAGATGATTAACCTGATTAACTTGTATCTATTCCAGGATATAGAACAGTGCCCGGCGTACTCGTTCAGTCGTATTTATTGAGCGCTTACTGTGTGCAGCGCACTGTACTAAGCACTTGGACATGTTCCCCGCCCACAACGAGCTTATAGTCTCGAGCAGAACTGATCGACTGATTAACCTGATTAAATTGTATCTACTCCAGGATATAGAACAGTGCCCGGCGTATTCGTTCGATCGTATTTATTGAGCGCTTACTGTGTGCAGCGCACTGTACTAAGCACTCGGACATGTTCCCCGCCCACAACGAGCTTATAGTCTCGAGCAGAACTGATCGACTGGTTAACCTGATTAGCTTGTATCTACTCCAGGATATAGAACAGTGCCCGGCGTATTCGTTCAGTCGTATTTATTAAGCGCTTACGGTGTGCAGCGCACTGTACTAAGCACTTGGACATGTTCCCCGCCCACAATGAGCTTATAGTCTAGAGCAGAATTTATGGACTGGTTAACCTGATTAACTTGTATCTACTCCAGGATATAGAACAGTGCCCGGCGTATTCGTTCAATCGTATTTATTAAGCGCTTACTGTGTGCAGCGCACTGTACTAAGCACTTGGACATGTTCCCCGCCCACAACGAGCTTATAGTCTCGAGCAGATGATTAACCTGATTAACTTGTATCTATTCCAGGATATAGAACAGTGCCCGGCGTACTCGTTCAGTCGTATTTATTGAGCGCTTACTGTGTGCAGCGCACTGTACTAAGCACTCGGACATGTTCCCCGCCCACAACGAGCTTATAGTCTCGAGCAGAACTGATCGACTGGTTAACCTGATTAACTTGTATCTACTCCAGGATATAGAACAGTGCCCGGCGTATTCGTTCAATCGTATTTATTAAGCGCTTACTGTGTGCAGCGCACTGTACTAAGCACTTGGACATGTTCCCCGCCCACAACGAGCTTATAGTCTCGAGCAGATGATTAACCTGATTAACTTGTATCTATTCCAGGATATAGAACAGTGCCCGGCGTACTCGTTCAGTCGTATTTATTGAGCGCTTACTGTGTGCAGCGCACTGTACTAAGCACTCGGACATGTTCCCCGCCCACAACGAGCTTATAGTCTCGAGCAGAACTGATCGACTGATTAACCTGATTAAATTGTATCTACTCCAGGATATAGAACAGTGCCCGGTGTATTCGTTCAATCGTATTTATTAAGCGCTTACTGTGTGCAGCGCACTGTACTAAGCACTTGGACATGTTCCCCGCCCACAACGAGCTTATAGTCTCGAGCAGAACTGATGGACTGGTTAACCTGAACAGTGCCTGGTGTATTCGTTCAATCATATTTATTAAGCGCTTACTGTGTGCAGCGCACTGTACTTGGGAAAGTGCAATGCAATAATAAACGTATAGTGTGTTCATTCATTCATTCAGTCGTATTTATTGAGTGCTTACTGTGTGCCGAGCACTGTACTAAGCGCTTGGGAAGTCAAATTGGCGGTATATAGAGACGGTCCCTACCCAAAAGCGGGATAGTAAGCGGCCTCTCCGAGTTGCACCTGGAGAGTCTCCAGTCCTCTACCAGTCTCGGCTACGGGAGGGAGAGTCGAGCAGAGGCCTGTCCATCCCATTCCTAGCTTGCCCAGTGGCTAGCGAGGGGCAGGCCGTCTACTACAAGCCAAAACTCCCCCGTGATGGGCGGCAGCGGCCCGGAAGAGAGTCGAGGGCGGAGACTCAAGTTTCCCACGCGGAAGGCGGCGACGGTAAACCGCTTCCAGATTTTTCCCAAGAAAGCCGTGGCTCCACCGCCAGAACGATGGCAGATGGAGAGCGGGGCGTCGCTACGGGTCGGAAACGACTCGACGGCGTAAGACATGTAGTAAGCGCTTAACAAATACCATTAAAAAAAATGCCAGTTGATGGAACTGTCATTCTTGGCCTGTTGAAGAGGCCTCTCAGTTGGGATTGGCAGGTGTCACGTCACCCCCTCCTCATGTCACAGACGGGCTTCACCGGTGTAGACGAAACCACCGGCTGAATTTCAGCGTGGCATCGTAAGCCGAGGGGGCAGCTGAGGATGCAGAATTTAGGAAGCAGCATGGCACAGTGGGTAGAGCCCGGGCGTTGGGGTCACAGGGTCGTGGGTTCTAGTGCCGGCACAGCCGCTTGCCTGCTGTGTGACTTCGGGCAAGTCACTTCACTTCTCTGGGCCTCAGTGACCTCATCCGTCAAATGGAGATCGAGACTGTGAGCCCCACGTGGGACAGGGACTGTGTCCAATCTGATCTGCTCGTATCCACCCCAGCGCTTAGAACAGTGCTTGGCACATAGGAAGTGCTTAACAAATACCGTTATTACTATTACTAGAGAAACAGCGTGGCTCAATGGAAAGAGCCCGGGATTTGGAGGCAGAGGTCATGGGTTCAAATCCCGGCTCCGCCACTTGTCGGCTGTGTGACTTTGGGCACTTCTCTGAGCCTCGGCGACCTCATCTGTAAAATGGGGATGAAGACTGTGAGCCCCCCGTGGGACAACCTGATCACCTTGTAACCTCCCCAGCGCTTAGAACAGTGCTTTGCGCATAGTAAGCGCTTAATAAATGCCATCATCGTTATTATTATTACTAGGGCAATGAAACCCATCAATAAGAACCTGAAGAGGCCTTTTTTTTTCCCCCACAATTTCCCCCGCCTTTTGTACACTGATTTTAAAATAGAATCTTTCCCTTATGGTTGGGTTGAATAGCTAAAGATGAACAGCAGTGGGCCAAACAGTCACTAAGAATGGATTGCAGGTGCAAAATGTGGAAAGGAGAAAGGAGCGTTTCCGAACTGAAAATCTAAAACGGGACTGGACCGGCCGCGGTTTCTGGGAAATTCCTTCCCGCATCCAGATGGACGGGCTGCTTTATTTAGCTCGTCTGTCGAAGGCAGAAAGAGGCTGGGCTGAGCCTCTCACCTCTCCTTCCCGGTTCAAGCCGTAGTGCCGGGGGGCTTTGGAGAAGCAGGATTCAGGGGATTTTGGCTGCAGAACCGTTTTACAGCTGGACCTGAGGATTTTCGGAGCTGAAATCAATCATTCAGTGGCATTTATGGAGCTTTTACTTCATTCATTCATTCAATCATATTTATTGAGCGTTTACTGTGTGCAGAGTATTAAGCGCTTGGGAGAGTACAACATAACAATAAACAGACACATTCCCTGCCCAAAACGAGCGTACGGTCTAGAGGGTGGGGAGATAGACATTAATATATTTAAAAAATGACAGATATGTCCATAAGCGATGTGGGGCTGGGAAGGGGGATGAATGAAGGGAGTGAGTCAGGGTGTTACAGAAGGGAGTGGGAGAAGAGGAAAGGAAGGCTTCTTGGAGGAGATGGGTCTTCATTAAGGCTTTGAAGCGAGGTGGGTAATTATCTGTCAGATCGGAGAGGAGGGAGGCCGTTGCAGGACGTGGGTGGGGGTTCGGCGGCGAGATAGACGAGATCCAAGTACAGCGAGAAGGTTGGCATTAAATGGGCGAAGTGGGCGAGCCGGCTTGTAGTAGGAGAAAAGTGAGGTGAGGTAGGAGGGGGCGAAGGGGATGGACTTTGGGCAGAGAGCTGGACTAAGGGCTTGGGAGAGGACAGTATAACCGAGTCGGTAGCTCACGAGAAGCTTACGGTCTAGAGAAGGAGGCAGGCACTGAAATAAATGTAGATAGGGAGAATTGGCAGGGTCTGAGGAGAAGCAGCATGGCCTAGTGGGCAAGAGCCTGGGCTTGGAAATCAGAGGATGTGGGTTCTAATTCCTGCTCTGCCGTTCGTCTGCTGTGTGACTTTGGGCAAGTCACTTCACTGTGCCTCAGTGACCTAAAGTGAGGATGAAGACTGTGGGCCCCACGTGGGGCAACCTGATTACCTTGTATCCACCCCAGCGCTCTGAACAGTGCTCAGCACCTAGTAAGTGCTTAACAAATACCGTCATTATTATCATTATATGTACTTAAGTGCTGTGGGACTGGGGTCGGGTGGATAGCAAGCGCTTTAAGGGAGCAGATTCCAGGGCGTAGCTGAGGCAGAAGGGAGTGGGAATGGGAGAGATTGGGGTTTAGGCAGGGGAGGTCTCTTGGAGGCGATGAGATTTTCCGAGGGTTTTGAAGGCGGGGAGAGCGGTGGTCAATCAATCTGCGCATCAGCAGAAACTCCTCACCCTGGGCTTCAAGGCTGTCCATCCCCTCGCCCCCTCCTACCTCACCTCCCTTCTCTCCATCTCCAGCCCAGCCCACACCCTCCGCTCCTCCGCCGCTAACCTCCTCGCCGTACCTCGTTCTCGCCCGTCCCGCCATCGACCCCCGGCCCACGTCATCCCCCGGGCCTGGAATGCCCTCCCTCTGCCCACCCGCCAAGCTACTCTCTTCCTCCCTTCAAGGCCCTACTGAAAGCTCACGTCCTCCAGGAGGCCTTCCCAGACTGAGCCCCTTCCTTCCTCTCCCCCTCGTCCCCCTCTCCATCCCCCCCATCTTACCTCCTTCCCTTCCCCACAGCACCTGTGTATATGTATATATGTTTGTACATATTTATTACTCTATTTTACTTGTACATGTCTATTCTATTTATTTGATTTTGTTAGTATGTTTGGTTTTGTTCGCTGTCTCCCCCTTTTAGACTGTGAGCCCACTGTTGGGTAGGGACTGTCTCTATATGTTGCCAATTTGTACTTCCCAAGGGCTTAGTACAGTGCTCTGCACATAGTAAGCGCTCAATAAATACGATTGATGATGATGATGGTGGTCCATCGGAGACGGAGGGGGAGGGAGTTCCGGGCCAGAAGGAGGAAGTGGGCGAGGGGGTCGTCGGCGAGGTAGGTGAGATCGAAATACAGTGAGTAGGTTGGCGTTAGAAGGATGAAGCCTGCGGGCTGGGCTGTAGTAGATCAGCGAGCTGAGGTGCAGATTGCTTTGTAGCCAACGCTGAGAAATGTCTCTTTGTGGAGGTCTTCCTCCCTTCAAAGCCCTACTGAGAGCTCACCTCCTCCAAGAGGCCTTCCCAGACTGAGCCCCCCTTTTCCTCTCCTCCTCCCCCTCCCCACAGCACCTGTATATATGTTTGTACGGATTTATTACTCTATTTTACTTGTACATATTTACTATTCTATGTATTTTGTTCATGGTGTGCATTTAGCTTTAATTCTATTTGACACCTGTCCACAGATTTTCTTTTGTTGGTGATGATGGCGGCATTTGTTAAGCGCTTACTGTGTGCAGAGCACCGTTCTAAGCGCTGGGGAGGTTACAAGGTGATCAGGTTGTCCCGGCTCACAGTCTTTATCCCCATTTTACAGATGAGGGAACTGAGGCCCAGAGAAGTGAAGTGACTTGCCCCAAATCACACAGCTGACTCCCCCTTCTAGACTGTGAGCCCGTTGTCGGGTAGGGACCGTCTCTGTATGTCGCCAACTTGTACTTCCCAAGCGCTTAGTACAGTGCTCTGCGTACAGTAAGTGCTCAATAAATGCGACTGAATGAATGAATGGAGGTGTTTTGCACTTATTAAAGCTTATTAAATGCAACTGAATGATCGGATGGAGGTGTACCCATCCACCCATCAATCATTTACGTTTATTGAGTGCTTACTGTATTAAGTGCTTAGGGAAGTACAGTGCAACAGAGTTGTTAGACAAGTTCCTTGACCACTGTTGCCAAATTCTTCTTTCCAAGCGCTTAGTACAGTGCTCTGCACACAGTATGTGCTCAATAAATACTATTGAATGAATGAATGAGGGAGGTGTTTTGCACTTATTAAACGCTTATTAAATACGACTGAATGATCGGATGGAGGGGTACCCATCCACCCATCAATCATTTACATTTATTGAGTGCTTACTGTACTAAGTGCTTAGGGAAGTACAGTGCAACAGAGTTGTCAGACACGTTCCTTGACCACTGTTGCCGAATTCTTCTTTCCAAGCGCTTAGTACAGTGCCCTGCACACAGTAAGCGCTCAATGCTTGGCACATAGTAAGCGTTTAACAAATTCCATCAAAAATAAGTAAATAAATACGGTTGATTGATTATAGTCCAGAGGGGGAGACAGGCATTAACAGCAATAAATAACTCACAGATACCCATGTCAGCAACTATTGGAGTTTTTTTAAGGAGGGAAGAGACGCCCATGGAATTTTTGGTTTTTTAGGAACACGATCCGGGCAGCGGAGTGAAGTTCGGACCGGGGCGGGGAGAGACGGGAGGCAGGGAGGTCAGCCAGGAGGTGGTTGCAAAGCGAGGTGGGCTGTGAAAAGCTGATGCCGACCTCCCCCAAATGGCCAACTGCCAAATGCGCCACAGAAGGGAGGAGGTTCTAAGTGGGCGGCGGGGACCGTGCTGCTTCCTGACCCTCACCACCCAAGTGTAAGCTCCTTGTGGGCAGGGGCCATTTGTCACTTCTTTTTGTTCTTCCCCCACTGTGCAAGGTACTGCAGTCAGGGGCTGCTCAAATACTGATCCTCCTCCATCTCCCGCTCCTCCTCTCCTCCTCCCCCTCTTCTGTGTCCCTCTCTATCTCCTCTTCCTCCTCTCCCTCTTCATCTCCCTCCTCCTCCTCCTCTTCTTCCTCCTCTCCCTCCTCTTCATCCTTCTCTTCCTCCTCTCCCTCCTCTTCATCCTTCTCTTCCTCCACTCCCTCTATCTCCTCTTCCTCCTTTACCTCCTCTTTTTCCTCTCCCTCCTCCTCCTTTTCCTTCTCTACCTCCTCATCTCTTCCTCTTCCTCCTCTCCTCCTCTCCTTCCTCTCCCTCCTCCTTCTCTTCATCCTCGTCATCTTCCTCCTCTCCTCCTCCTCTCCCTCTTCTTCTTCTCCTTCTTCCTTCTCTACCTCCTCTACCTCCTCTTTTTCCTCTCCCTCCTCCTCCTTTTCCTTCTCTACCTCCTCATCTCCTCCTCTTCCTCCTCTCCTTCCTCTCCCTCCTCCTTCTCTTCATCCCCATCATCTTCCTCCTCTCCTCCTCCTCTCCCTCTTCTTCTTCTCCTTCTTCCTTCTCTACCTCCTCATTCTCCTCCTCTCCCTCTTCTTCCTATTCCTTCTCTATCTCATCCTCCTCCTCTTCCTCTTTCTTCTCCTCCTCCCTCCCCCTTCCTCCTCCTCCTTTTCCTCCTCTTCCTCCTCATCTTCCTCCTCTCCTCCTCCTCTCCCTCTTCTTCTTCTTCTCCCTCTTCCTTCTCTACCTCCTCATTCTCCTCCTCTCCTTCCTCCTCCTATTCCTTCTCTACCTCATCCTCCTCCTCTTCCTCTTTCTTCTCCTCCTCCCTTTCCCCCCTCCTCCTCTTCCTCCTTTTCCTCCTCCTCCTCCTCCTATCTTAAGAGTGTAAGCCCCATGCAGGGCAGGGACTGTGTCCAACCTGTTGAGTTTGTGACTTTATCGGGTGGCTTTTGAACCCAAGGAACTAAGGCATCACACGACACTGACCTGGGTCTGGCCAAAATGGAGCCAAAATAAGCACATCGCAATTGTTGGTGTGATTAGAAAGTGATGCAGCCTTTCGTATTCGAACCGATCAGCACTTATGTGTCTAGCACTGTTCTAAGCACTGGGGTAGGTACAAATTAATTAGGTCGGACACAGTCCCTGTCTCACATAGGGCTCGCTATCTAAGTAGGGGTGGAGAATAGGTTTTGAATCTCCCCTTTACAGTTGAGAAAATTGCCCAAGATCACCCAGCAGGCAGGTGACAGCGTCGGGATTAGAATCCATGTCCTCTGGCTCCCGAGCCCGTGCTTTGTCTTTTAGGCCGTGCTGCTTTCTTTGACATAGTTTTGGCATTTGGTTTGGTTTCGGATGGACAGAGACAACGTTATAGGACTCTCCTAGCACAGCAGGCTTCGTCATGTGGTGTTTACGCGTAATTCATTCATTCAGTCATACCATTCGTTCAATCGTATTTATTGAGCGCTTACTGTGTGCAGAGCACTGTACTAAGCGCTTGGGAAGTACAAGTTGGCAACATATAATGGCAGTCGTGAGGCGGGTTTCGCGAAGCATCTACGTGCAGTGCTTTGAAATCATTTTCATCCTCTTGTTTCTCACCCCTTCCTGCTGGGAGTTGGCCAAAAGCACAGGTTTCGGATATAATAAAAAGATGGTATTAAGCACTTACTATGTGTCAAGTGTTGATGATGATGATGGTGGCATTTTTACTATATTCTAAGCGCTGGGGAGGTTACAAGGTGATCAGGTTGTCCCACGGGGGGCTCACAGTCTTCATCCCCATTTTACAGATGAGGGAACTGAGGCACAGAGCAGTTAAGTGACTTGCCCAAAATCACACAGCTGACAATTGGCAGAGCCGGGATTTGAACCCATGACCTCTGACTCTCAAGCCCGTGCTCTTTCCATGGAGCCACGCTGCTTCTCTAAGCGTTGCTCTAAGCGCTGGGGTAGGTACAAGCTATTCAGGTCGGACACAGTCCCTGTCCCACGTGGGGCTCACAGTCTTAATCCCCATTTTCCAGAGGAGGGAACTGAGGCCCAGAGAAGTGAGGTGACTTGCCCGAGGCCACGCGGCAGACAAGCGGTAGGGGCAGGATTAGAACCCAGGTCCTCCGGATTCCCAGGCCCGAGCTCGATCCACTAGACCACGCTGTTTCCGGTCTGTCTTTCCGAACTGGCCGTCTCATTAACCCACTGTCTCGTTCACAGCATAAACAGATGTAAAAATTACTACGAAGTCCTTGGAGTCCCCAAAGATGCTGGCGATGAAGACTTGAAGAAAGCCTATAGAAAACTGGCTCTGAAATTTCATCCGGACAAAAACCACGCCCCTGGAGCAACAGACGCTTTTAAAAGTAAAGTACATTTATTTTTTATTTTTTAAAAAGCCCCATACACGGCTCTCCTCTTTGACAGAGAGCCCGTTTCAGAATACGCCGTCTTCTTTCTGAATCAGAGCCTTAAATTTCCCTGGTGTGGTAATGACGGCATTGGTTAAGCGCTTACTACGTGCAAAGCCCTGTTCTAAGCGCGGGGGAGGACACAAGGTGATCAGGTTGTCCCACTTGGGGCTCACAGTCTTCATCCCCATTTTACAGGTGAGGTAACTGAGGCACAGAGAAGTGACTTGCCCAAAGTCACACAGCTGACAGTCGGCGGAGCCGCGTTTCGAACCCATGACCTCCGACTCCCAAGCCCGGGCTCTTTCCATTGAGCCTTAAGTAACTATTAGAAGCAGCAGCAGAGAAGCAGCGTGGCTCAGTGGAAAGCGCCCGGGCTTGGGGGTCGGAGGTCATGGGTTCGAATCCCGGCTCCGCCACTCGCCAGCTGTGTGACTTTGGGCAAGCCGCTTCACTTCTCTGGGCCTCAGTTCCCTCTTCTGGAAAATGAGGATGAAGACTGTGAGCCCCCCCGGGGGACAACCTGATCACCTTGTAACCCCCCCCCCCAGCGCTTACAACAGTGCTTCGCACATAGTAAGCGCTTAACAAATACCATCCTCATCAAGCCCAGGCTCTTAACACTAAGCCACGCTGCTCTACCCTTCCTCAGCGTGCGTGTGTGTGTGTGTGTGTGTGTGTGTGTGTGTGTATGTAGACTGTCAGCTCATCGTGGGCAGGGAATGTGTCTGTTTATTGCGCTCCTCTAAGCGCTTAGTACAGTGCTCTGCACACAGCGCTCAATAAATACGATTGAATGAGTGTGTGTTTGTGTGTGTTTGTGTTTCCAGCCGCACCCTCAGTTATTCCGATTCCCCTCAGGGTGAATATTTTGGGGCCTGTCTACCCCAGCCAGTGATTCCTGATTGCTTAGCACACAGTTAGCGCTCAATAAATACCATTAATTGATTCCATTAGTGATATTTCTTGCGCTGTGGCTGAGCAGTGGTCTAAGCGCCTGGGAGAGCATAAAGTCCTTTGAACGGGGCAATGGGTCATTATCATCATCAGTGGTGCTTACTGAGCGCCTACAGAGCACTGTACTGAACGCCTGGGAGAGGACATACAGAATAGAGTCGGCAGACCAGACGTGTTCTCTCCCCGCAGGGAGCTCACTTTAATTCTAAATAAATGAATTTGAGTATGTATATAAGTGCTGTAAGGATCGGGGGTTGCGAAAGGTCACGGATCCCAGGGGCAAAAGACGACACAGAAGGGAGAGGGAGCCAGGAAAGGAGGGCTTAATCAGGGCGGGCTTCTTGGAGGAGGTGTGACCCCAATCAAGTTTTGAAGGTCGGGGAGAGGGGTATTCCGGGCATCTATTTATTTTATTTTGTTAGTATGTTTGGTTTAGTTCTCTGTCTCCCCCTTTCAGACTGTGGGCCCACTGTTGGGTAGGGACTGTCTCTGTGTGTTGCCAATTTGTACTTCCCAAGCGCTTAGTACAGTGCTCTGCACATAGTAAGCGCTCAATAAATACGATTGATGATGATGATGATCATTATTACTATTGGAAATGGGCAGACAAGGCATTAGCCTTTTTAGTTTCGGTGGTCATTACTTTGGGCAGCCAGAAACAGAGAGAAGTGCAGTTTGGCGGCACGAGAATTGAGGAGTAATTTTGACCTCAGCTTAAATTAGTAGGGTCCTTTGACCCCTAATTATTTTTCTTAGGTTAATAATCCCCCCTTCCAAGGCTTCAATCTTTTAAGTGATCCTAAATTCTGTAGGCTGGTAAATTACCAGCAGGTTTTGTGTCGAGCCAACAAGCTGGCCTGTGGACTTGAGCCAATTTTAACACACCCTCCTCAGATTCCGGAGACCACTCCGGATTCAGTCATTCAATCGTATTTATTGAGCGCTTACTGTGTGCAGAGCACTGTACTGAGCGCTTGGGAAGTACAGGTTAGCAACATATAGGGACGGTCCCTACCCAGCAGCGGGCTTACAGTCTAGAAGGGGGAGACAGACAACAAAACATATTAACAAAATAAAAGAAATAAATGGATGTGTTTATCCTCTCACCTTGCCTTTATCTGCATTTGTCTATTTTTTTGCGTATCATTTTTTCATGTTTAGGTCGGAAGCAAATTTTTGAAGGTATTTATGCACTTTGTGTCAAACACGGTTCTAGGCTTTGGGGTAGGGACGAGTGAATTAGGTTGGACGCAGTCCCTGTCCTGCATGGGGCTCACAGCCTAAGTAATAATAAAAATGAATAAATGTGGTATTAGTTAAGCGCTTACTATGTGCCGGGCACTGTACTGAGCATTTGGGCGGGTACAAGCAAATCGGGCTGGACACAGTCCCTGTCCCACGTAGGCTTACAGTCTCAAACCCCATTTTTCAGATGAGGTAACTGAGGCCCAGAGAAGTGAAGTGGCATACCCAAGGTCACACAGCAGACAAGTGGCAGAGCCGGGATTAGAACCCATGACTTTCTTCTTCCCAGGCCCGTACTCTCTCCGTTACGCCGTGCTGCTTCTCTTCATCCCACCGTACTCATTCCACCTTGCTCTATCCCATCATCCCGGTTCTTTCCCACTAAATCCATTTCTTGGGTTTTTTTGGTTGGTTTTGTTTTTGTATTTACGGTATACGCTCCCAGTTTACTATGTGCCAAACACTGTACTAAGCGCTGGGGTAGATACCAGCTAATCGGGTTGGACGCCGTCCTTGTCCCACGTGGGATTCCCAGTCTTAATCCCCATTTTACAGGTGAGGGAACTGAGGCACGGAGAAATGAAGTGACTTAACCAAGATCCCCCAGCGGACAAGCGGTGGAGCCAGGATTAGAACCCAGTTCTTTGGTCCAGCCCCACGCTCGCCCTACTCTCCATTCATTCATTCGTATTTATTAAGCAGTGCAGAGTATGCAGAGCACTGTACTACTACTACTACTACTACTAATAATAATAATTGGCATTTGTTAAGTGCTTACTATGTGCAAAGCACTGTTCTAAGCGCTGGACTAAGCACTTGGAAGTGTTCAGTATAACAATAAACAGATCCATTCCCTGCCCACAGCGAGCTTACAGTCTAGAGCGGGAGGTGGACATTAATATCATGTAAATATAAACCTGATTTGTCTCATATTTATCCCAGCGCTTAGTGCAGTGCCTGGCACACAGTAAGGCCTTAGAAAATTCCAATTAATCAATCAATCAATCAATCGTATTTATTGAGCGCTTACTGTGTGCAGAGCACTGTACTAAGCGCTTGGGAAGTCCAAGTTGGCAACATCTAGAGACAGTCCCTACCCCACAGTCGAAAAGGGGGAGACGGAGAACAAACATACTAACAAAATAAAATAAATAGAATAGATATGTACTAGTAAAATAAATAAATAGAGTAATAAGTATGTAAATATATATAAAACAAAAGAGGATGGTGTAAACAATCGTTCTACCCCTATCACCCAGCCCCGGGGCTAGTAGGACCACCGGAGCAGCAGATTTCTCCCGCACAATCTAAGCCTCTCCCTCCAACCCAAGGAAGCGGAGGGTTAATGGACTCTAAGGCGAGAAGCGTGACTCAGTGGATCGAGCCCAGGCGCGGGAGTCAGAAGGTCATGGGTTCTAATCCCGGCCCCGCCACTCGTCCGCCGGGTGACGCTGGGCAAGTCGCTTCGCTTCTTTGGGCCTCGGTTACTTCACCTGTAAAATGGGGGTTGAGACTGGGGCAGGGTTGTGTCCGGACCCATTTGCTCGTATCCGCCCCAGTGCCCGGCACATAGTAAGCGCTTAACAAATACCCTAATTACGACTACTACTTTGCCAGTAATTAAGACAGCCGGCTGCGACGCCTTGAGGGTTTCTTTTCGCCCCGTGTAGCGGCTTCGTATTTTGTTTGCATTTGGTTTTTGTCCATGATGTGACCCATTTTGGGCACCGTTGCCTGATAAATCGAGCCCTCACTCAGCCACCTTCCCGACTGACGCCCCGTGGCCTAGTGGAAAAAGAGAGCACGAGCCTGCGAGGCAGAGGACCCGGGTTCTAATCCTGGCTCCTCCACTTGTCCGCTGTGCGGCCTTGGGCGCTTCACTTCGTTTTCCCGTGCCTCAGTGCCCTCATCTATAGAATGGGGATTAAAGCCGCGAGCCCCGGCAGGGGTTTGGACTTTGTCGAACCTAATTAGGTTGTACGTAGCCCTAGCACTTAGCGTGGTGCCTGGCACCTATTCATTTAGTCGTATTTATTACACCTGTATATATGTATATATGTTTGTACATATTTATTACTCTATTTATTTATTTATTTATACCTGATTAGGTTGTACGTAGCCCTAGCACTTAGCGTGGTGCCTGGCACCTATTCATTCAGTCGTATTTATTACACCTGTATATATGTATATATGTTTGTACATATTTATTACTCTATTTATTTATTGATTTATACCTGATTAGGTTGTACGTAGCCCTAGCACTTAGCGTGGTGCCTGGCACCTATTCATTCAGTCGTATTTATTACACCTGTATATATGTATATATGTTTGTACATATTTATTACTCTATTTATTTATTTATTTATACCTGATTAGGTTGTACGTAGCCCTAGCACTTAGCGTGGTGCCTGGCACCCATTCATTCAGTCGTATTTATCACACCTGTATATATGTATATATGTTTGTACATATTTATTACTCTATTTATTTATTTATACCTGATTAGGTTGTACGTAGCCCTAGCACTTAGCGTGGTGCCTGGCACCTATTCATTTAGTCGTATTTATTACACCTGTATATATGTATATATGTTTGTACATATTTATTACTCTATTTATTTATTTATTTTACTTGTACATATCTATTCTATTTATTTGATTTTGTTAGTATGTTTGGTTTTGTTCTCTGTCTCCCCCTTTTAGACTGTGAGCCCACTGTTGGGTAGGGACTGTCTCTATATGTTGCCAATTTGTACTTCCCAAGCGCTTAGTACAGTGCTCTGCACATAGTAAGCGCTCAATAAATGCGATTGATGATGATGATGATATTTATTACTCTATTTTACTTGTACATATCTATTCTTTTTATTTTATTTTGTTAGTATGTTTGGTTTTGTTCTCTGTCTCCCCCTTTTAGACTGTGAGCCCACTGTTGGGTAGGGACTGTCTCTATATGTTGCCAATTTGTACTTCCCAAGCGCTTAGTACAGTGCTCTGCACATAGTAAGCGCTCAATAAATACGATTGATGATGATGATGATGATGATATTTATTACTCTATTTTACTTGTACGTATCTATTCTTTTTATTTTATTTTGTTAGTATGTTTGGTTTTGTTCTCTGTCTCCCCCTTTTAGACTGTGAGCCCACTGTTGGGTAGGGACTGTCTCTATATGTTGCCAATTTGTACTTCCCAAGCGCTTAGTACAGTGCTCTGCACATAGTAAGCGCTCAATAAATACGATTGATGATGATGATGGTGATGATATTTATTACTCTATTTATTTTACTTGTACTTATTTATTCTTTTTATTTTATTTTGTTAGTATGTTTGGTTTTGTTCTCTGTCTCCCCCTTTTAGACTATGAGCCCACTGTTGGGTAGGGACTGTCTCTATATGTTGCCAGTTTGTACTTCCGAAGCGCTTAGTACAGTGCTCTGCACATAGTAAGCGCTCAATAAATACGATCGATGATGATGATGATGATGATATTTATTACTCTATTTTACTTGTACATATCTATTCTTTTTATTTTATTTTGTTAGTATGTTTGGTTTTGTTCTCTGTCTCCCCCTTTTAGACTGTGAGCCCACTGTTGGGTAGGGACTGTCTCTATATGTTGCCAATTTGTACTTCCCAAGCGCTTAGTACAGTGCTCTGCACATAGTAAGCTCTCAATAAATACGATTGATGATGATGATGATGATGATATTTATTACTCTATTTTACTTGTACATATCTATTCTTTTTATTTTATTTTGTTAGTATGTTTGGTTTTGTTCTCTGTCTCCCCCTTTTAGACTGTGAGCCCACTGTTGGGTAGGGACTGTCTCTATATGTTGCCAATTTGGACTTCCCAAGCGCTTAGTACAGTGCTCTGCACATAGGAAGCGCTCAATAAATACGATTGATGATGATGATGATGATTTATTGAGCGCTTTTTGTGTGCAGAGCGCCGGACTAAGCGCTTGGGAAGTACAAGTCGGCAACAGATAGAGACGGTCCCTACCTGACAACGGGCTCACAGTCGAGAAGGGAGAGACAGACAACAAAACCAAACACGTAGAGAAGTGTCAAAATCGTCAGAACAAATAGAATTATTATATGTTGCCAACTTGTACTTCCCAAGCGCTTAGTACAGTGCTTTGCACACAGCAAGCGCTCAATAAATACGATTGATTGATTGATTGATTGAATTAAAGCTATATGCACATCCTTAACAGAATAAATCGAACTTACCAAATAACCGTAGAACGAGACAAAGTAACATCAGCACGGTGACGGATTTTCCGTCAGCTTTCGGGAATATTCTCCACCTCCAAAGAAGCTCATCCTGTTGGTGTTTTTGGGAGAGGATGAAAGTTCAGGGCCCTGGCCTTTAGAGCGTGATCTTCTATTTGGGATTCTGTGGGCAGTAACTATCAGCAATCGTGACGATCAATGGCGTATCCGTGAATGCTAAGCATTGAGGTAAATAAATGATAATCAGGTGGGGCACGCTCCCTAACCCATCGTGGGCAGGAATGTGTCCGTTCGTTGTGGTATTGTCCTCTCCCAAGTGCTTAGTACAGTGCTGTGCGCACGGTAAGCGCTCAGCAAATACGACTGAATGAGCGAGTGAATGAGCGAGCCAGTCTAAGGGGGAGGGAGAATGGGTGTCTGATCTCCGTTTTGCAGATGAGGAAACTGAGGCCCAGAGAGGGCAGGTAAGTGACATGCCCAAGGTCACACAGCAGGCCTGCGATGCAGCCCGGACTCCCGAGCACGGCCTCCCGCTACCGATTTCACTAGTTGCGAGAGCTTAAGTCGCTTTCCAAGCGGGAGGCCCGAGATTAGAGAGCGACTCTTCAGAGCTGCGGCGGCAGACTCACCTGCTGCTCCTTAAAACGTTTCAGAGATCGGCAACGCTTACGGCGTCCTAAGCAATCCGGAAAAACGAAAGCAGTACGACCTGACGGGCAGCGAGGAGCCGGCCTGCAGCCACCCGAACAACGGGAGATTTAATTTCCACAGGGGCTGCGAAGCCGACATAACTCCGGAAGACTTGTTCAACATATTTTTCGGCGGCGGATTTCCCTCAGGTACCGTACCCCACCCCGTTCGAGCCCCGGCACGTTTGCCCGCGGGGACGCCCAACTCCGATTAAGGCAGTTCATTCGGCCGCTTACTGAGCGCCGAGCGCTTGGGAGAGGACAATACAGCAACCAACAGACGACCAGCCCCGCTGAGACCCTCTAAAGCAGGCGTCCGCGGAGGAGAACCAAATACAGAAAAGGTTTTTTCTTGCTGCCTGGAAGATATTCTAGTCTGTCCTCAGAGCGGAGTTTTCCGGGTGGGATCGGCGGGGTTGGCACTTTGGAGGGAGCATGGATCGGACACCAAATCGTGCCCATCGGGCACCCGGTGGGCGAGGGGACGGGGCGTCTGAGAACAGCCGTGGGACACGGAGAGCGGGAGTCGAGCACCTCCCAACCAGTGGTGTTCATTGGGGGCTTGCCGCGTGCACAGCACTGTACGAAGCGCTTGGGAAAGTACATGATCCCTGACGTCAAGCCGCTTCCAATCCAGCCGGGGAGACACGCACCAACCTTTTTGCCGAACCAAGGCCCTGGGAACGAACAATAAACATCTCTGAGGACGTCCCCCCAAACAGTCCACCCTCCCCTTGTTCTCCTGAGGGGCAGCGCCCTGCAAGAGCTTCCAGAAATTTCCGTTAACTGCCCCAGGCTTCGGGATGCTAAGCCTGGCCCCTCTCCCCCGAGCCAGAAAAAAGGAACCGGGTTAAGGCAAGAACCACAACCGAAACCGCTCGTGAGCTTTCCATGCGGTCTGCGTCTGCCAATCTACGTGACTCAGTCTTTTCCAGAAAGGGGCAATAATCATTGTGATAGTTGGTCAGGGCTTACTTTGTACCAAGCGCCGTGGAGGAAGCGACGGGTTAGATGTAGGATAATCAGGTTGGACGCAGTCCCTGTCCCTCATGGAGATCGCAGTCTAAGTAGAAGGGAGAATAATAATATATTATTATAATATATTATAGAATAATAATAATTGGGATATTTGTTAAGCACTTACTATGTGCCAGGCACTGTTCTAAGCTCTGGCTTAGAAGCTAATCAGGTTGGACACAGTCCCTGTCCCTCATGGAGATCGCAGTCTAAGTAGAAGGGAGAATAATAATATATTATTATAATATATTATAGAATAATAATAATTGGGATATTTGTTAAGCACTTACTATGTGCCAGGCACTGTTCTAAGCTCTGGCTTAGAAGCTAATCAGGTTGGACACAGTCCCTGTCCCTCATGGAGATCGCAGTCTAAGTAGAAGGGAGAATAATAATATATTATTATAATATATTATAGAATAATAATAATTGGGATATTTGTTAAGCACTTACTATGTGCCAGGCACTGTTCTAAGCTCTGGCTTAGAAGCTAATCAGGTTGGACACAGTCCCTGTCCCTCATGGAGATCGCAGTCTAAGTAGAAGGGAGAATAATAATATATTATTATAATATATTATAGAATAATAATAATTGGGATATTTGTTAAGCACTTACTATGTGCCAGGCACTGTTCTAAGCTCTGGCTTAGAAGCTAATCAGGTTGGACACAGTCCCTGTCCCTCATGGAGATCGCAGTCTAAGTAGAAGGGAGAATAATAATATATTATTATAATATATTATAGAATAATAATAATTGGGATATTTGTTAAGCACTTACTATGTGCCAGGCACTGTTCTAAGCTCTGGCTTAGAAGCTAATCAGGTTGGACACAGTCCCTGTCCCTCATGGAGATCGCAGTCTAAGTAGAAGGGAGAATAATAATATATTATTATAATATATTATAGAATAATAATAATTGGGATATTTGTTAAGCACTTACTATGTGCCAGGCACTGTTCTAAGCTCTGGCTTAGAAGCTAATCAGGTTGGACACAGTCCCTGTACCACAGAAATCTCACAGTCTTAATCCCATTTTGCAGATGCAGTAACCGAGGCTCAGAAAAGTGACTTGCCCAAGGTCACACAGCAGACAAGTGGCACAGCTGGGATTAGAACCCAGGTCCTTCTGATTCCCAGGCCTCTGCTGCTTCTGTTATGCAGTCAGATCAGACGAGATCCTCACCCCACTGAATGAGGCTAGCAGTCTAAAGGGGGATGAATAGCCGGTATTGAATCCCCATTTTACAGATGGGGGAACTGAGGCCCAGTGAAGTGACTTTCCCAAGGTCACACAGCAGACAAGCGGAGGAGCCGGTATCGGAAGCCCCGTCTCCTGGCTCTCAGGCCTGTGCTGTTTTCCCTAGGCCGCGCCGCTGACGGTTAAGCAGGGGAACGTGTTCAGAAGCCTAACTCTCTCAAAATGGGGTCACATTGTTTTAATATACGTTTGAAAAGCGGAATGACCCCTACCGAGAACCGAACGGTCGGAGCAGTGACTGCAGATATTCCGGATCGCAAGCCCGCGGCGTCTTTAACTGCCTCTTTGGAGACTTTCTGCTTCCAGACTGATCTTTCCGCTGTCCGGTTGGTTCTCCCGCAGGCAGCGTCCATTCCTTCTCCAACGGGCGAGCCGGCTACAGTCAGCAACAGCAGCAGCACCGACACAGCGGGCACGAAAGAGAAGAAGAAAGAGGCGACGTATGTAACCGCTCTCTCTCCACCCCGGCCTCCATTTCTGCCGTTTAGGGACTGTCTCTATATGTTGCCAATTTGTACTTCCCAAGCGCTTAGTACAGTGCTCTGCACATAGTAAGCGCTCAATAAATACGATTGATGATGATGATGATTCGATTGTATTTACTGAGCACTTACTGTGTGCAAGTAAGCGCTTGGAAGTTTACCCGGCTCCCCAGTTGAGTTGCACACATCAATCAATCAATCAATCGTATTTATTGAGCGCTTACAGTGTGCAGAGCGCTGTACTAAGCGCTTATCCTGTGTATACACACACAAACACACACCTTGAGTTCTGTTTTTGCCATTTTTACTTCCACTTGGCTCCCCAATTAACTCCTTAACAGCAGGGCCCTAGTTCTTTGTGTACGCACACACACTCGCCTTCTCTCTTCCTCTTTCTTCCTCTTCCCCATCTCTCCGTATATTTTTCTCATCGTCCTCCTCAGCGCCCAGTAGACCGCCCTGCCCCAGTAAGCAGGGCCAGTGTTTATTCGCAATCGGAAAGGACAATTCCTCCAACTGGAAATGGCCTTCAACGTGCAGCGTGAGGCCCTGGCCGTCGGAGCCACCCGGGTGTTGAAGTGCCGGAGATTTCCCGGAGCCCGTGCCATTTCCCTGACCCGCCGCGGGCTCCCCCCGGATAGGAACCGCACCCTCCAACTTCCCAAAGGAGCCCTTGGAACAGGGACACGCGGATGACCCGCGCGTCTCCCGGGAGGAAGTGCGACCCGGCTCCGTTTTGCCGTCCGTCCCCGCCGAGCCACGTCCGGGTCGTCCCGGTTTCCAAGGCTCTGAGAAACGGCCCCTAGAAATAAAAGGAGCCCCCGGGGGCCAGCGTTCGTTCGGTTTGATCATCATCATCAATCGCATTTATTGAGCGCTTACTATGTGCAGAGCACTGTACTAAGCGCTTGGGAAGTACAAATTGGCAACATATAGAGACAGTCCCTACCCGACAGTGGGCTCACAGTCTAAAAGGGGGAGACAGAGAACAAAACCAAACATACTAACAAAATAAAATAAATAGGATAGATATGTACAAGTAAAATAAATAAATAGATAGAGTAATAAATATGTACAAACATATATACATATATACAGGTGCTGTGGGGAAGGGAAGGAGGTAAGGTGGGGGATGATGATCCACCGGGAAGGAGGTAGATTCCATTTCGGGGGCCGCCCGTCTCACCCACACGTGCCGACGGCCCCTCCGAGGATTTATTCGGCAGTCTGGAGCGGGTCGGAATTTCATTCATTCATTCGATCGTATTTATTGAGCGCTTACTGTGTGCAGAGCACTGTACTAAGCGCTTGGGAAGTCCAAGTTGGCAACATATAGAGGCGGTCCCTACCCGACAGCGGTCTAATATCGCAGAATATCTCCCCAAAGCATCCTGGGCGTGTTCGCCTGGCCGCAGTTGGGCGAGGAAGCGGTGAAGGCGGCCCATCTCCCCACGTGAAACACAAATCCTCTGCGACGCCCACGGCCAGCACTTTGCTGGTAGTAGCGATAGTGTTTATTAAGCGCTTACTGTGTGCAGAGCACTGTGTACTAAGTGCTGGGAGCGAATACACAGCCCGTCCATAATGTCTCTTAGCGGGGCTCACAAGCTAAGAGTTGAAGTGGGAAGAAGGGAACAGAGATAGGCAGCCAACCAATCAATCAGTGCTATTTATTGAGCGCTTCCTATGTGCAGATGGGTAGATACGTTCCCTGCCCACAAGGAGCTTACAGTCTAGAGGGAGAGAAGGACATGAGACTAAATTAGATATTCGTTCATTCAGTTGTATTTATTGAGCGCTTACTGTGTGGAGAGCACTGTACTAAGCACTTGGAAAGTACAGTACAGCAGTAAAGAGAGACGATTCTTTCCGCAGTGGGCTTTCAGTCTAGAGACGTGGACTTCATGACTATGACGGCTTAAAGGGTAGAGATCTGAGGACATAAGCGACGCAGACGGGAGTGGGAGGAGAGGCAATGAGGACTTAGGGAAGACCTCTTCGGGGCTTTAGGGGAGCTTTGAAGGTGGGGAGAGTGGTTATGTTTTTGAGGGTCACCCCAGCCCCCGGGACCCTCGGTCGCCCAGAGGGACGGGCCACCTCCGGCTCTCCCTCCCGCTCCCGCGCTCGGATGGGACCGCCGCTAATCGGGAACGGGCCAAGGAGATGGGCGACAGGGCCGTACCCTCTCTTCTTCTTTCCCACAGGGAGGCTTCTCGGCGTTCATCCAGTTGCTGCCCATTATCGTGTTGATCCTCGTCTCTCTGTTGAGCCAGCTGATGGTCTCTAATCCTCCTTATTCTTTATATCCCCGATCGTGAGTACCTTTTCGGCTTGGTTTCTCTCTGTGGATATTCGCGAAGCCCGTACCGAACGTCAACCTCCGTCGTCCTCGGCGGGATAGAAACAAGCTCAGTTAGGCCGCGGACGGTCCTACGTGTCGGAGGGAGAACGGGGTTGGATGCGAACTTGAGGGAACTGAGGCACGGAGAGAGGAGGGAAGCGTTCGGCCGAGGTCACATTGCTTCCCGATTTCACCGCCGCAAAGCCCTTTTCGGTGCTCTTCATTTCCCTTCTCGAGCCGACTTTCCCAGCCTGGCTTCTCCCGGGCCTCAAATCAGCACAAACTGGTGGAACAGCGTGACTTGGCAGGAGTTCGCTGGATTTCCCCGAGCTTCGGCACGGGCTCAATAAATAAGCGCTCAATAAATACGATTGATGATGATGATTCCATTTCGGGGGCTGCCCGTCTCACCCCGTGCCGACGGCCCCTCCGAGGATTTATTCGGCAGGCTGGGGCGGGTTGGAATTTCATTCATTCATTCGATCGTATTTATTGAGCGCTTACTGTGTGCAGAGCACTGGACTAAGCGCTTGGGAAGTCCAAGTTGGCAACATAGAGAGACGGTCCCTACCCAACAGCGGGCTCGCCGTCTAATATCGCAGAATATCTCCCCAAAGCATCCTGGGCGTGTTCGCCTGGCCCCAGTTGGGCGAGAGACGTTTTCTCTCATCATCAATCGTGTTTATTGAGCGCTTACTGTGTGCAGAGCACTGTACTAAGCGCTTGGGAGGTACAATTTGGCAACATATAGAGACAGTCCCTACCCAATAGTGGGCTCACAGTCTAAAATCCACTTTGTGTGTGACTTTCTCTTCCCTTGTTCCTTTTTTCCCCTCCCGCTTGGATGAGCGAAGGGGCAGAGGGGAAGCGGCGAGGCCTAGTGGAAAGAGAACAAGCCTGGAAATCAGAGGACTTGGGTTCTAATCCTGGCTCTGCCACTTGGAATCAAGCAAACAGTCAGTGGTATTTATTGAGCACTTATCAGGGGCAGAGCACTGTTGTAGCGCTTGGGAGAGTACAATCGAACAGAATTCACAGAGGCTCCCTGCCCAAAATGAGCTTACAGTCCAGAGGGGGAGACAGACATTGATATGAATAATTCATGATGAATTATTATTATTATTTTATTTTACTTGTACATATCTATTCTATTTATTCTGTTTTGTTAGTATGTTTGGTTTTGTTCTCTGTCTCCCCCTTTTAGACTGTGAGCCCACTGTTGGGTAAGGACCGTCTCTGTATGTTGCCAACTTGGACTTCCCAAGCGCTTAGTACAGTGCTCTGCACACAGTAAGCGCTCAATAAATACGATTGATGATGATGATAGCATTTATGAAGTGCTTACTATATGCGAAGCACTGTTCTAAGTGCTGGGGAGGTTACAAGGTGATCAGGTTATCCCACGGGGGGCTCACGGTCTTCATCCCCATTTTCCAGATGCGGTAACCGAGGCACAGAGAAGTCAAGTGACTTGCCCGAAGTCACACATAATAATAATAATAATAGTAATAATAATGGCATTTGTTAAGCGCTTACTATGTGCAAAGCACTGTTCCAAGCGCTGGAGGGGGATACAAGGTGATCAGGTTGTCCCATGGGGGGCTCACAGTCTTAAACCCCATTTTACAGATGAGGCAACTGAGGCTCAGAGAAGTCAAGTGACTTGCCCAAGGCCACACATCTGACAGTTGGCGGAGGCGGGGTTTGAACCCATGACCTCTGACTCCAGTAATTTAAAGATTTGTACAGAAGCGCTGTGGGGTTAGGAATGGTGCAGCTATCACTACCAAAGCCTGCTCTGTGACCTTGGGCAAGTCGCTTAACATCTCTGTGCCTCAGTTCCCTCATCTAGACGTGGAAATTCAGTACCTTTTCTTCTTACTTCGACTGTAAGCCCCTCGTGTGACTTAATTATCTTGTGTTTGCTCCAGCGCCGAGAAGCAGCGTGGCTCAGTGGCAAGAGCCCGGGCTTGGGAGTCAGAGGTCATGGGTTCAAATCCCGGCTCCGCCGCTTGTCAGCTGGGTGACTTTGGGCAAGTCACTTCACTTCTCTGGGCCTCAGTTCCCCCACCTGTAAAATGGGGATTAAGACTGTGAGCCCCACGGGGGACAACCTGATCACCTTGTAACCTCCCCGGCACTTAGAACAGTGCTTTGCACAAAGTAAGCGCTTAATAAATGCCATTAAAATAGAAAAAGTGGTGGAGCCGGGATTAGAACCCAGGTGCTCCTTACTCCCAGGCTCATGCTCTATCTACTAGGCCATGCTGCTTCTCTATTATTAATCAATCGATCAATCGTATTTATTGAGTGCTTACTGTGTGCAGAGCACTGGACTAAGCGCTTGGGAAGTACACGTTGTACTTGTTACTTGTATTATTACTATTATTATTGTTATTATCAATCAATCAATCAGTCGTATTAATTGAGCCCTTACTGTGTGCAGAGCACACAGTATTAGTGTTATAATATTATTATAGTATTATTGTTAGTGGACGTGAAGTAAACTCCATGGATCGTTACGTGTACGGGTGACGCCTGGTCCTACACAACTCCTCGGCCCCATGAAAAAGTGAAATAATCAGCTCGGGTAATGATAAGATTATTAATAATAGTATAATACAAAAATAACGTTATTATTATATATAATATATATAATATTATAATTATAAATAATAAGATTTGTCTCAGGAAAGGGCCGAGAGACCTTTGTCTGTCTGTTCTAGTATGGTGTAGGCTTTTCATTCATTTTATAGACCGATTACCAGAGTGGGAGGCCCGATTTTACAAAGCAGTATGTTCGCCGTCACGTTTCAGGTAGATGTTAGTTGTGTAGGTAAGATCTCAATATAAAGGCAAAAGTCTCAATCACTGTGTTATAATAATAATAATATAATGTTGGTAGTAATAATAGAGGTTATGGGATTTGTTATGCGCTATCTACATCAAAACAAGTAAACAGGCATCGATAGCATCAATATAGAGTTAATAGATGTATACACATCATTAATATAAGGAAATAGAATTATAACTATGTACATATATACACAAGTATATAGAGAAGCAGCGTGGCTCAGTGGAAAGAGCAGGGGCTTTGGAGTCAGAGGTCATGAGTTCAAATCCCGGCTCTGCCAATTGTCAACTGTGTGACTTTGGGCAAGTCACTTCACTTCTCTGGGCCTCAGTTCCCTCATCTGTAAAATGGGGATTAAGACTGTGAGCCCCCCATGGGACAACCTGATCACCTTGTAAACTCCCCAGCGCTTAGAACAGTGCTTTGCACATAGTAAGCGCTTAATAAATGCCATTATTATTATTATTATTATTATTAAATAGAGTTATGGATGTATACACATCATTAATATAAAGAAATAGAATTATAACTATGTACATATATACACAAGTATATAGAGAAGCGGCATGGCTCTGTGGAAAGAGCAGGGGCTTTGGAGTCAGAGGTCATGAGTTCAAATTCCGGCTCTGCCAGTTGTCAACCGTGTGACTTTGGGCAAGTCACTTCACTTCTCTGTGCCTCAGTTCCCTCATCTGTAAAATGGGGATGAAGACGGTGAGCCCCCTGTGGGACAACCTGATCACCTTGTAACCTCCCCGGCGCTTAGAACAGTGCTTTGCACATAGTAAGCGCTTAATAAATGCCATCGTTATTATTATTATTATTACATATATACACAAGTATATAGAGAAGCGGCATGGCTCAGTGGAAAGGGCAGGGGCTTTGGAGTCAGAGGTCATGAGTTCAAATCCCGGCTCTGCCAGTTGTCAACCGTGTGACTTTGGGCAAGTCACTTCACTTTTCTGTGCCTCAGTTCCCTCATCTGTAAAATGGGGATGAAGACTGTGAGCCCCCCGTGGGACAACCCGATCACCTTGTAACCTCCCCGGCGCTTAGAACAGTGCTTTGCACATAGTAAGCGCTTACTAAATGCCATCGTTGTTATTATTATTATTACATATATACACAAGTATATAGAGAAGCGGCATGGCTCAGTGGAAAGAGCAGGGGCTTTGGAGTCAGAAGTTATGAGTTCAAGTCCCGGCTCTGCCAATTGTCAACCGTGTGACTTTGGACAAGTCACTTCACTTCTCTGTGCCTCAGTTCCCTCATCTGTAAAATGGGGATGAAGACTGTGAGCCCCCCGTGGGACAACCCGATCACCTTGTAACCTCCCCAGCGCTTAGAACAGTGCTTTGCACATAGTAAGCGCTTAATAAATGCCATCGTTATTATTATTATTATTACATATATACACAAGTATATAGAGAAGCAGCGTGGCTCAGTGGAAGGAGCAGGGGCTTTGGAGTCAGAAGTCATGAGTTCAAGTCCTGGCTCTGCCAATTGTCAACTGTGTGACTTTGGGCAAGTCACTTAACTTCTCTGTGCCTCAGTTCCCTCATCTGTAAAATGGGGATGAAGACTCTGAGCCCCCTGTGGGACAACCAGATCCCAGCGCTTAGAACAGTGCTTGGCACATAGTAAGCGCTTAATAAATGCCATCGTTATTATTATTACTACGTATCAAGCACTGGGGTAGATTCAGGATAGGATAGAAACGGCCCTGGCACCCCGCAGGAGCTCTCACCGTCCAAATAGGAGGGAGAGCAGGGATTAGATCCCGATTTTCCAGGAGAGTGGGAAGGGAAGTGACTTGCCCACGGTCACACAGAAGGCAGGCCCCCCGTGCTCTTTCCACTGGGCCAGGCTGCTGCTCAGCCCACCCGACGGGTGTCCCGCCGAAGAGACCCCTCGTCAAAGCAGCCGGTGGCTTGAGTTGTAACGGGCCCGGAGGTGTGTTGTTTGCGGTCGCGTGCCAACTTGACGTCACGCGTCCACACAGTTCCCCGCTCCCCCTCGCCCTAATGGGCTACCACAGGACACCCCCCGGTCCCCCGTCATCCTAGAGGCCTTCACTCCGGAGCCCTTCTCCTCCCCGTCCCGAAAGCCGCCTCGGGACGTTCCCGGCCGCCTCCACCTTGGAGCAGAAGCATTCGTTTCCTGTGCCGACGTAATATTATCACCACTAACCTTATTCGTGGGGAAAACAGAATCCGTCTGTCCAGTCCCGTTGTATCCGTTTCACACCAGATGGGCCGGTTAAAAAATCAATTTAATCTAAACTGTGTCCTTTTTCAAATGCATCTTAAAGGCTTCTTGATTCGTCTCAAAGAAGACATAACTCAGCACGCCCAGTGAAACGGTGATTTTTGTACTTTTCCATCCGTAAGTGGCTGAGGTGAGTTCTCGGTTAGAGAAGGGTCATTTGGTTTTTGGAAAGGTGATACACACGTTGTGGAATCTGAAACCGTAGAGTCCGTTTGACGGCGATTTTTAACAGACTTTGATGGAGTGACCCACCTCACTTAAATTCCGCTGAGGAGGTCGAACGTATCTCTCTTTTTTTTCCCCCCCACACAGCGGTTCGGGACAAACCATTAAAATGCGGACGGCCAACTTGGGCGTCGTGTATTACGTCAGCAAAGACTTTAAAAGCGAATACAAAGGAGCATCGCTACAGAAAGTTGAAAAGAGTGTGGAAGAGGATTATCTGACTAACATTCGGAATAACTGTTGGAAAGAAAGACAGCAGAGTAAGTTAACCAAATGAAAAAAAACAAGCAATCAAACAGTCATCTTTAGTGAGCGCTTACTATGTGCAGCGCACTGTTCTGTGCTCCCTTCCCATAATGATATGCCTTAATGGCTGGGTTTTGGAGTCAGAGGTCATGGGTTCAAATCCCGGCTCCGCCAATTGTCAGCTGGGTGACTTTGGGCAAGTCGCTTCACTTCTCTGGGCCTCAGTTCCCTCATCTGTAAAATGGGGATGAAGACTGGGAGCCCCCCGTGGGACAACCTGATCACCTTGTAACCTCCCCAGTGCTTAGAACAGTGCTTTGCACATAGTAAGCGCTTAATAAATGCCATTATTATCATTATTATTAATGGGATTTCCGCAAAAGTGTCTGTAGGGTCTCTGTGGCCCAACGTCAGCTCAGAAGCAGCGTGGCTTAGTGGAAAGAGTCAGAGGTCATGGGTTCTAATCCCGGCTGCTCCACTTATCAGCTGTGTGACTTTGGGCAAGTCACTTCACTTCTCTGTGCCTCAGTTATCTCGTCTGGAAAATGGGGATTAAGACCTTGAGCCCCAGGTGGGACAACCTGATTACCTTGTTTGTACTCCAGCGCTTAGAACAGTGCTTGGCACATAGTAAGCGCTTAACAAATACCATCATTATTATCATTATTATTATTAGAAGGCCCGGTTTCAGCCTTCTGAAGAGGGTCCCTCCTCATTTTACCTGGGTTTTTTGGGTTTTTTTTAAAATGGTATTTGTTAATCGCTTACTAGATGCCAGGCACCGTACTAAGCACTGGGGAAGATAGAAGCTCAACAGGTTGGACACAGTCCCTGTCCCTCATGGGGCTCACAGTCTTCATCCCCATTTTACAGCTGAAATAACCGAGGCCCAGGGAAGTGACTCGTCCAAGGTCACCCAGCAGACAAGCGGCGGAGTCAGGATTAGAACCCAGGTCCCTCCTACTCCCAGGCCCATGTTCTAGCCCTTTGGTCACGCTGCTTCTTCCGGTCACTTGAGAAAGGGTGACCTCAGCGGGCCCGCGGGAAGACATCCTAGATCGGTTTCCTGGAGTTTCAGTCTTTGCCCCGGTGCCTCAGGTCAGCGAAACCAGGCGGAAGGGAGAAGTTTTCCCCCCTCACAAAGTGTCTCCTCATCCGTAAAATGGGATTCGATGCCTGTTCTTTGTCCTACTCGGACTGTGAGCCCCATGTGGGACCGCGTCCGACCTGATTAACGTGTATCTACCCCAGCACGTAGAACAGCGCCGTGGCACGTACCGTAATTATTAATGGGGCCTGGAGCAGGCTGTGAGGGAAATGGCGACCCCTCATCGTCATCATCAATCGTATTTATTGAGCGCTTACTGTGTGCAGAGCACTGTACTAAGCGCTTGGGAGGTACAAGTTGGCAACATATGACCCCTCGCCCACCTCCTCCCTCTGGCCCAGAACATCGTCCCCCTTCATAGCCGACAGACCACCACTCTCCCCACCTTCAAAGCCTTATTAAAATCCCAGCTCCTCCGAGAGGCCTTCGCCAACTGAGCCCTCATTTCCCCTCTTCCCTGTCCCTTCCGTGTCACCCTTGAACTTGAATTCGCACCCATCATTCACCCCCCCACTCAGCCCCACAGCACTTACGTCCATCTTCGTAATTTATTTTTAATGTCTGATTCCCCTTCTAGGCCGTAGGCTCCCTGTAGGTGGGAAAACGGGTCTGTCAACTCGGTTGTATTTTACTCTCCCAAGCGCTTAGTACAATACTGTGTACACAGTAAGCGCTCAGTAAGTACAGGTGATTGATTGACCGACTGCCAATTAGTCCCCCTCCCAGCCCTTACAGACGGCGTGTCCGGTCGGGGTCTCTGTCGGGTTGGGGACGGGGCTCGAGAAACGGATGACGCTCACTAAAGTCCCGCTTCGCCCCCTCACCCCGCGTTATCCTCGTGTCTTCAAGAAACAGACATGCAGTACGCGGCCAAAGTCTATCGCGACGATCGGCTGCGACAGAAAGCGGATTCCCTGAGCATGGAAAACTGCAAAGAACTAGAACGGCTCACGAGCATCTTCAGGGGAGGATGAGAGGAGAAACGCCGATTCCCGCCGTGCGACCCCTTTCAGTACGCTCTCTCTCTCCCTTTTTCTTTCTCTTTCTTTCCCTCTCTGTCTCTCTCCGTGTAAATAAAGAAATGTAGTTCCTCGTGAGAGGTGGAAAGAGAGCAGATAGTAAGATGAAAGCTGACTAGCTGAGGTCTAAAATCCATGCCGAAGCGCACCCCTTTCGTTCAACAGCCCCCCTCACCTAGTGCAGAGTCGAAAGCCGAAAAGTCCCGATTTCCTCTTCACCTAAGTTTCTCCTAGTTTCGGTCCAGCAACTTAGCCGCGACTTAGTTTGAGTTGGAAAGTTTACAGCAGAAACACTATAGCAGTCTGCGGACTTAGGAATTCTTCCGTTGTGTAAATATTTATGGGGGGGAGAAAAAGCATTTTGTGTACATACAAGTGACAGACTTTATATTTAAAAATCTCCGAAGTTTCACTCTAAAGACATAGAATGAATATCATAGGACTTTACTCCTCGGATGTCAAGCGGGTGGAGTTTAAATCATGACAGGTGTTTTGTTTTTTTCCAACGGTTTAATTTTGTGTGAAGTCTTCGAACTTTTCCCGTATAGAGGACCTTGACCATTTGAACGTATGGCGGTGAACATTCCTCAGTACATGTTGGAAGAACGTGGAACTGGTGTACAGTATCAGTTTGCCATTTAGTTTTATGAACTGCTAAGCAATACGATTTGGAAAATTAGGGATCTCGAGAGACGGGATCGGAAAACTGTTGGGCAGACAGGAGATACTCTTGAAAGTACTTGCAGTATATAACCACGACGGATGTTTAGAATATTGAAAATTTACTTCTCAAAAACTGAAAAGTAGCTCCTCAAATAGCCCGAGCGTAAGCGGGTTTCAAGCTATTTAAAATTAGGAAAAGGGGAACCCAGATTTGTTGGGTTTTTTTTAATTTTGCTTGTTTTTTTTCCTCTCGTCTTTAAACTCTGTAGGCTTCCGTTTTAGTGCTCACGCTTACGTAAAAGGCAATGAATATTTGTTTTGCCAGTGGGTGGTAAGAGATGTTACTGCTGAAATTTAAGCTATGCGCCTTCAAACACGGTTGCCAGACACTGTGCTTGCAGGTGGATTGCGGAGGTCTGCGGTCAGAAGGTAATTTAGAGCAAGATTGAATCGAAGATTTAAATAAAGTCCATCCTGCAAACCCCTGAGCTGAATCCCTTCACCCCTCAATAGCATGAGCCTGCCGGTGTCAAAGGACCAGAGGAAGAATGTGGAGAGAAATTTGTCTTCTAGAGTGTAGGCTCCCTCTAGACTGTAAGCTTGTCATGGGCAGGGAATGTATTGTGCTCTCCCAAGCGCTTAGTGTACAGTGCTTTGCCCACAGTAAGCGCTCAATTGATAAAGATTGAATTGAATTCAGAGGGCCAAGTCAGCAGACACTTACAGACACTTTGGGGAAATCCCATTAAGTAGTTTCACTATGGGCAGGGAGAGCACGTCTCCCTATTCTTGGTCCTCTCCCATATGACTCCAGAAATAATCCCGTTATAATCAAATTCCCACAGGAGAAAAAGTTTCCAAGTGGTTAGGCAGCCAAGTGGTCGGGTTCCTAAATAGGGAGATTTTTGATTCCACGCAGCCAGTTTAAAGGATGCCACGTTTTCCTCGTCTTTTGGCTTTTGCATCACGGTAACTGTTAGACGCTTACTATGTGCCCAGGCGGGCACTGTACTGACTGCTGGAGTAGGTACGGGCCAGTCAGGTCAGACACAGTCCATGTCCCACGTGGGGCTCCCGATCTTAATCCCCATGATGAGGTCATGGAGGCCCAAAGAAGTAAAGTGACTTGCCCAGGGTCACACAGCAGAGGGAAGTTATTCAAATCGTGCTTCCCAAATACCGAAAAACAAAGGTATATATCGAAGCGATTCGGCGGAGTAGCCGCAGCCTTTACCAAATACTCTCTGTCGTTTGTGCACTGTACTAGGTAATCGAGAAGTAGAGGATAATATAATGATCCATTCTCTCCTCTCAAAGAGCTTAGGATCTAACTTGGGATCAAACACAAAACTTTTGTACTTCCCAAGCGCTCTGCACACAGTAAGCACTCAATACATACAATTGAATGAATGAATAACGGACTTTCCAGGCCTTCCACTTTACATTTAGGAAAGAAATTCCAAGTTCCCTGTTTTTTATGTGGTCACTGTAGAAATGGTGTGTTTACGGGCTCTGAGCTTCCGTGTCTCGCGATCGATCGTATTTATCGAGCGCTTACTGTACTAAGCGCAGTACAGCAGATTAGATAGACACAATGCCTGCCCTTAAGGAGCTCACAGCCTGGAGGGCCTGAGAAATTGGAAAGGGTGATATTTCTAAGGACCAAACCCCCGCTTTCCAGGCAGCTTGTTCTCCCCCTTAAACACTGAGATGGTAAACTGTTCACTACACGGGAATAAATGATTCTCCTTGGAAGCATTCCCATTTGAAATGGGTTGGTGAGGTCTACGGGATCTGGCAAAATGCTGGGGAAAACGTTTGGAGAAAGAGGGTCAGGTAATTTATCTAAGCTGTTAGGAAACACTGCTCCAAAGCTTCAAGGACAGTAGCTTGGTTCAAGATCAATGATCGAGTTAGAGGCATCTTGACCAGGTACAAGCGGGAGATTTTTTGAATCTCCCATTTGAAACGGAAGTTTGATGTTTCCCGATCTTTTGTGTTTGTGTGTGTGAGCACATCAGTGTCCAGGATGTGTTTGAACAATACCTGCTGTGTAACTATTAATGGTTTTCCCTCTGGAACTTATTTTAATCTTCTAGGTTTCCGCAAAACTTCTCAGAGGTCGCGATTGCGCAGAGAGAACTTATTTAACTTATTTAATGTATGTTACCAACTTGTACTTCCCAAGCGCTTAGGACAGTGCTCTGCACACAGTAAGCGCTCAATAAATACGATTGATGATGATGATGATTTAACTGGGAACTCGGGAACAATGCTGAGGAAAACCGTCTCAAACGACCCCATTTAGTCTTTTCAAGAGCTGCTACGCTGTAAAATGTTTTGCTTGACTTAGGGAATCTATTGATGGGGACAGGCTCTCCCTGTACTTCCCTAAAAATTGATTTTTATTTTTTTTTAGTTGCGCTGTGCTGGCACTGTACTAAGCACAAGATAATCAGGTGGGTCATGGCCCTGTCCCCCGTGGGGCTTAGAACTCTAATCCCTGTTTTTAGATGATTACTGAGGCCCAGAGAAGTGAAGTGACTTACCCCAGGTCACACAGCAGACAAGTGGCAGAGCTGGGATTAGAACCCAGGTCCTCCGACCTGTGCTCTCTCCACTAGGCCACCCTGCTTCTCCCCAGTCTCCCCTACTTCGCCGGGATAGCCAAGTCGGTTGGAAATAGGGACCCCCACCGTGACGAGGTTGAGGGTTTTATTTTCAGCAGGCAGACCGTGGACAAGCCTGTAGGAACTTGGTTTTCAAACCTCAGACATAAATCGGGACCTGACTGTATTCCTCCTCCTTTCAATTCTCTTTTGGAAACACGTTGCTGAATCTTTTTCTTTTACGGGCAAAAAGTAAGCTTGCTTCAGTTGCCGTCATGCAGATGCCACCCTGAAACGGCTATTGATGGAGCAGAAATGTGAGATTCACGGGCACTGATTCGTTGGACCGCAGACCGTTTTGCTTAGACTCCTTCTTAATTGGACCATATTTTAATCGTAATTATAATAACGATGGTATTTATTAAGCGCTTACCATGTGTCAAGCACTGTTCTAAGCTCTGGGGTAGATAAAAGCTAATCAGGTTGGACACAGTCCCTGTCCCACAAGGGACTCACAGTCTTAAATCCCCATTTGACAGACGAGGGAACTGAGGCCCAGAGAATCAATCAATCAATCGTATTTATTCATTCATTCATTCATTCATTCAATCGTATTTATTGAGTGCTTACTGTGTGCAGAGCACTGTACTAAGCGCTTGGGACCTACAAGTTGGCAGCATATAGAGACGGTCCCTACCCAACAGCGGGCTCACAGGCTAGAAGCGGGAGACAGAGAACAAAACAAAACATATTAACAAATTAAAATAAATAGAATAAATAAGTACAAGTAAAATAAATAAATAGAGTAATAAATACGTACAAACATATATACATTTATACAGGTGCTGTGGGGAGGGGAAGGAGGTAAGGCGGGGGGGATGGGGAGGGGGCGAGGAAGGAGGGGGCTCATTCATTCATTCAGTCGTATTTATTGAGCGCTTACTGTGTGCAGAGCACTGTACTAAGCGCTTGGGAAGTACAAGTTGGCAACATATAGAGACAGTCCCTACCCAACGGTGGGCTCACAGTCTAAAAAGTGAAGAAGTGAAGCGACCTGCCCAAAGTCACCCAGCAGACAAGTGGCGGAGCCGGAATTAGAACCCAGGTCTTTCTGACGCCCAGGGCCGTGCTCCATCCACTAGGCCGGGCTGCTGTTTTTGGAGGTTGATTGCAATGCTGCTGCTCTAGAACTAGTCCCGCTGGATTTTTCCATTGCTTCCTTTTTTCCTTTTGAACCAATTCCAACGCCGTCCCGTCAAAAGTAGCGGAGCAACTGTGGGGCGATGGGGGGTCTTGTCTGAGTTCTGAGCGAGGTGAATTTTCTACTCTCTGGAAAGAGCAAGGAAAGCCCAGAACGGTGCCGGTGACCCGTAACTTTTCTCCCCGTGGGAGGCCCGGGCCCAAGGATCAGATCCTCAGGCCGTAGACCGCACTGGGAAATGACGTATAACCCTGTCTTCTTTCCCCAATTGTAGCGAAACCATTAGTCAACCGTCGGCCAAGAAACTTTACTTTGCGCCTTCACAGAATAATCAGCTTAGCTTTCTTACAGGCAACCGGATCACCCACCGACCCGTTTGCCTGTAAACGTGTCCGGAAAATACCCACCGATGAGTAAATTCCGGATTACGACCATGGGGGAGAAGAGTGAATTTGCAAAGGGAACAAAAAAATCGGCTTTTCATTCGTTCAGTCGTCTTTCATTCATAAATACGATTGAATGAATGAATGAATGAATTTATTGAGCGCCTACTGTGTGCAGAACACTGTACCGAGCACTTGGGAAGTTCAAGTCGGCAACACGTGGAGACGGTCCCTACCCAACAGCGGGCTCACAGTCTAGAATCAATCAATCGTATTTATTGAGCGCTTACTGTGTGCAGAGCACTGTACTAAGCGCTTGGGAAGTAGAGACAGTCCCTACCCGAGACAGACACCAAAACGAAACATGTAGACAGCTTTTGAAATTCTAATGCCATCCGATCTCTAAGAAAAAATATTTTGCGGTCTCTTAGCCCCTTGGTGAAACGTGCGTCTACTTTAGTTATCCGAGGCAAAACGCAGAATTCAGGTTAACGAACGCCTCTGATTTACTTCTTTCCAAATGGAGCTAAACCGGTTTTCTCGACACTAATACTGTTTTCTTGACACTTGGTAAGTCGACAGCTTACTCCTTATATTAAGGACCACGTCACCCTGGTTTTTATCAATTCTCTTCGCATGCGTATCTTCCATCGATTGGTACATGATTTCTTTGCGTCGAATACTGATGTTTGCTGGTCTTGTGGCCACTGGATATGTGAATATTGTGTGTATGTGTAGGTGTATATATACACGTATATATATATTTTTTTCATCTAATACCTCAAACTTGTGATTGGTTACTATAAATATATATATATTTATATATATACTACATATATATACTATATATATATATACTACAGTATGTTTGCACAGAGCAGGGCTTCCTTTAGCTGGAGGTGGTCTTGGTTCCCAGAGGTCTGACGGTAGTCTGACGGTATGAATTGTAAGTCTTTTAAATGTTTTGTTTTCCAGGAAATAATGTCATAGACACTCCCAGGAGTCCCGAAAGCCTTACGGGTAAGAAGCGTAGCTCTAAATTTCTGAATTGGAATGGCTTAAATGGTTCACTCCCCTTTTTAATGAAATTCCGGCCTCTGCATTTAACGTTTTTTTTTTAAAAAAAACACCCAAATCGTCATTCGGGTCCCCCCGTTGCCGTTTTCAACCTTCCCGTTTAAACCAGCGACCTAACGGACCACAGCCCGTGAACCTGGGAGTAGTCAGCGATCTGTTAATCCAACCGTGATCCTCGAAGGCCTCTGTGAATTAAATCACCACCGGTGGTTCATAGCGAGAAAAGCTTCTTCCCAGTTAACAGCTTTTTTTAGATTGTGAGGCATGTAGAAATTCCCACCGGTGCAGTGTTCGGCTCGTATGCTTAAAAAAACTGCAGGCGATTTCAAGACGCGTAAAGTATTTTAGAGTTTAACGGAAGCCTTGTGAAGACTACCAATGAAACGAAGCTGGCATCTTAAAGGAGATCTTATTTTGTTTATCTCTATAGCGCAGTCAAGATTTACAGTGTAGGTTTAACAAAACAAGCCCCGTCTGATTTGTAAGATATTTAATGTAATATCAAACTTATATCAAAATAAAATTATTTTCAGTGTGAGAACTGTGTGTGACTTTCCGTCGTGGAAGCCATGGAAACGTTGCCCAGGGATTGGATTCCCCGTCATCAGAATCCAAGTTCGGAAATTTGGTAACGTTCGGCATCCTCCTCCCTCGCTTCTGCCTTGAAACCCCCTCCCCCTTCGATCAGTCGGTGGTGTTTATTGAGCACTGACCCGCTGCGGAGCACTGTGCTGAGCGCTCGGGAGAGGAGAGTGCCGAAGAGAAGGTACAGATGACCCCCTACCAACAAGGAGCTTACAGACCGGATGGGGAGACAGACGTTAAGATCCGTTACAGGTGGAGATGAATGAAAGTCCTGTGAGGCTGGGGGAAAAGTGAAGAGCAAAATGGTTGAGAGAAACGGATCCCGAAGTGACGGGGCTTAGTTGGAGAAGGCTTTTTGGAGGAGATAATAATAATAATAATAATTATTATTATTATTATGGTATTTGTTAAGCGCTTACTAGGTGCCAAGCACTGTTCTAAGCGCTGATGTGGTTTTAGGAGGGCTTTGGGGTGGTGGTCTCTCAAATTAGGTAAGGGGAGGGCGTTACGGGCTAGAGAGGGGGATGTGGGAAAGGGGATGGTGGCGGGAAAGATGAGATGGAGGTACCGAGAATAGGTCGGTGTGAGGGAAGCAAAGCGCGTGGGCTGGGTTGCTTTCATCTTCAAAGCCGACTGACCATCGCTGCTGGCCCCATCTTCACAGCCCTACTGAAAAGAATAATAATAATAATGGCATTTATTCATTCATTCGTTCAATCGTATTTATTGAGCGCTTACTGTGTGCAGAGCATTGTACTAAGCACGTGGGAAGTACAAGTTGGAAGCATATAGAGACGGTCCCTACCCAACAATGAGCTCACGGTCTAGAGGGGGAGACAGACATTAATACAAATAAAGTAATAAATTACAGATATATACAGATAGATACATATGTGCTGTGGGGAGTCATTCATTCAATCGGATTTTCATTCATTCAATCGGATTTATTGAGCGCTTACTGTGTGCAGAGCACTGTACTAAGCGCTTGGGAAGTACAAGTTGGAAGCATATAGGGATGGTCCCTACCCAACAACGAGCTTACGGTCTAGAGGGGGAGACAGACATTAATACAAATAGATAAAGTAATAAATTACAGATATATACAGATAGATACATATGTGCTGTGGGGAGTCATTCATTCAATCGTATTTATTCATTCAATCGTACTTATTGAGCGCTTACTGTGTGCGGAGCACTGTACTAAGCGCTTGGAAAGTACAAGTTGGAAGCATATAGGGACAGTCCCTACCCAACAACGAGCTCACGGTTTAGAGGGGGAGACAGACATGAATACAAATAGATAAAGTAATAAATTACAGATATATACAGTTAGATACATATGTGCTGTGGGGAGTCATTCATTCAATCGTATTTATTCATTCAATCGTATTTATTGAGCGCTTACTGTGTGCGGAGCACTGTACTAAGCACTTGGGAAGAACAAGTTGGAAGCCTATAGGGACGGTCCCTACCTGACAACGAGCTCACGGTTTAGAGGGGGAGACAGACATGATTACAAATAGATAAAGTAATAAATTACAGATATATACAGTTAGATACATATGTGCTGTGGGGAGTCATTCATTCAATCGTATTTATTCATTCAATCGTATTTATTGAGCGCTTACTGTGTGCGGAGCACTGTACTAAGCACTTGGGAAGAACAAGTTGGAAGCCTATAGGGACGGTCCCTACCCAACAACGAGCTCACGGTTTAGAGGGGGAGACAGACATGATTACAAATAGATAAAGTAATAAATTACAGATATATACAGATAGATACATATGTGCTGTGGGGAGTCATTCATTCAATCGTATTTATTCATTCAATCGTACTTATTGAGCGCTTACTGTGTGCGGAGCACTGTACTAAGCGCTTGGGAAGTACAAGTTGGAAGCCTATAGGGACGGTCCCTACCCGACAACGAGCTCACGGTTTAGAGGGGGAGACAGACATTAATACAAATAGATAAAGTAATAAATTACAGATATATACAGTTAGATACATAGGTGCTGTGGGGAGTCATTCATTCAATCGTATTTATTTATTGAGCGCTTACTGTGTGCAGAGCACTGTACTAAGCGCTTGGGAAGTCCAAGTTGGAAGCATCTAGAGACGGTCCCAACCCAACAACGAGCTCACAGTCTAGAGGGGGAGACAGACATTAATACAAATAGATAAAACAATAAATTACAGATATATATGGATACTCTTGAATGGCTCAGGGTCCTCTCTAATGGTCCCTCCACGCAACGGCGAGGGTTGATTTACTAAATGCTTATAAGGCGGGTCTTGATTGGTTCCCACAAAGAGGATCTGATTGATTTTGGAGCAGCTGTCAATCATTTCATCAATCGTATTTATTGAGCGCTTACTGTGTGCACAGCACTGTACTAAGCGCTTGGGAAGTACAAATTGGCAACATATAGAGACAGTCCCTACCCAACAGTGGGCTCACAGTCTGCACATAGTAAGCGCTCAATAAATACGATTGATTGATTGACTGATTGATTGATTGATTAAAAATCATTTGATGATCGGCTTTGCACGATCCGACCCAAATGTTGGCAATGAGCCCCAGATAAGGAAGAGTTTCCAATCGGGCCTTAAACAACCCAAAATGGCAGATTTGAGGGTCATCAGCCCCTCCTTTCCCAGTCCTCATAATAAGTCAATGTGATACTCGTTTGCTATTCAATGATAATAATAATAATAATGGTATTAAGCGCTTACTATGTGCAAAGCACTGTTCTAAGCGCTGAAAAATAATGATGGCATTTATTAAGCGCTTACGATGTGCAAAGCACTGTTCTAAACACTTTTTTAGACTGTGAGCCCACTGTTGGGTAGGGACTTTATATGTTGCCAACTTGTACTTCCCAAGCGCTTAGTACAGTGCTCTGCACACAGTAGGCGCTCAATAAATACGATTGATTGATTCTAAGCGCCGGGGAGGTTACAAGGTGATCAGGTTGTCTCACGGGGGGCTCACAGTCTTCACCCCCATTTTACAGATGAGGGAACCGAGGCCCAGAGAAGTGACTTGCCCAAAGCCACACAGCTGACAGTGGGCGGAGCCGGGATTTGAACCCACGACCTCTGACTCCAAAGCCCAGGCTCTTTCCACTGAGCCACGTTGCCAACAATGATCATTCTGGTAGTTGTTAAGCGCTCACTGTGTAGCAGCCACTTTAGAAATGAGGCAACCGAGGCACAGAGAAGTCAAGTGACTCACCCAAGGTCCCACAGGAGACAAGTGGTGGAGGTGGGATTAGAACCCAGGTCCTCTGGCTCCCAAGTCTTTCTACTAGGCCATATAGTTTGTATTCGGCTTCCTAATATACAAGCACTCACATAAGCAATGGGGTAGATACATGGTAATCAGAGTAAATCACTGTCTAAAAGGAAGTGGGGGACAAGTATCCATTCATTCAATCGTATTTATTGAGCGCTTACTGTGTGCAGAGCACTGTACTAAGCGCTTGGGAAGTACAATTCAGCAACAGATAGAGACAATCGCAACCCAACAACGGGCTCACGGTCTAGAAGGGGGAGACAGACAACAAAATAATAATCATAATGACATCTGTTAAGCGCTTACTATGTGCGAAGCACTGTTCTAAGCGCTGCTTCTCTAACAAGAGCAAATCCCCATTTTATAGAGGAGGAAACCGAGGCACCGAGAATAATAATAATAATGATGGCATTTATTAAGCATTTACTACGTGCAAAGCACTGTTCTAAGTGCTGGGGAGGTTACAAGGTGATCAGGTTGTCCCACGGGGGGCTCACAGTCTTCATCCCCATTTGACAGATGAGGGAACTGAGGCCCAGAGAAGTGAAGTGACTCGCCCAAAATCACACAGCTGACAAGCGGCGGAGCCGGGATTTGAACCCACGACCTCTGACTCCCAAGCCCGGGCTCTTTCCACTGAGCCACGCTGCTTCTCTAACAAGAGCAAGTCCCCATTTTATAGAGGAGGAAACCGAGGCACCGAGAATAATAATAATAATGATGGCATTTATTAAGCATTTACTACGTGCAAAGCACTGCTCTAAGCACTGGGGGGATACAAGGTGATCAGGTTGTCCCATGGAGGGGCTCACAGTCTTCATCCCCATTTGACAGATGAGGGAACTGAGGCCCAGAGAAGTGAAGTGACTCGCCCAAAATCACACAGCTGACAAGCGGCGGAGCCGGGATTTGAACCCACGACCTCTGACTCCCAAGCCCGGGCTCTTTCCACTGAGCCACGCTGCTTCTCTAACAAGAGCAAGTCCCCATTTTATAGAGGAGGAAACCGAGGCACCGAGAATAATAATAATAATGATGGCATTTATTAAGCATTTACTACGTGCAAAGCACTGTTCTAAGCACTGGGGGGATACAAGGTGATCAGGTTGTCCCATGGAGGGGCTCACAGTCTTCATCCCCATTTTACAGATGAGGTAACTGAGGCCCAGAGAAGTGAAGTGACTTGCCCCGAGTCACACAGCTGACAAATGGTGGAGCCGGGATTTGAACCCACGTCCTCTGGCTCCCAAGCCCGGGCTCTTTCCACTGAGCCACGCTGCTTCTCTAACAAGAGCAAGTCCCCATTTTATAGAGGAGGAAACCGAGGCACCGAGAATAATAATAATAATGATGGCATTTATTAAGCATTTACCATGTGCAAAGCACTGTTCTAAGCGCTGGGGAGGTTACAGGGTGATCAGGTTGTCCCACGGTGGGGGCTCACAGTCTTCATCCCCATTTGACAGATGAGGGAACTGAGGCCCAGAGAAATGAAGTGACTCGCCCAAAGTCAGCTGACAAGAGGCGGAGCCGGGATTAGAACCCACGACCTCTGGCTCCCAAGCCCGGGCTCTTTCCACTGAGCCACGCTGCTTCTCTAACAAGAGCAAGTCCCCATTTTATAGAGGAGGAAACCGAGGCACCGAGAAGTTAAGTGACTTAGCCAAGGACACAACGCAGGCGGGCGGCAGGGCACAGACTAGAACTCAGGACTCTGGACTTCCAACCTATGCACTTCTCCACTAGGCCACACTGCTTTTCATCCCCACCTAAAATCAATCGATTATTCCCAACGCTTAGTACAGTGCTCGGCACACGGTAAGCGCTCAATAAATACGATTGAATGAATAAATGAATTAATTATTGAACGCTTATTACAGACAGAGCATTGTACTCTGGGCTTGGGCAACTACGAAACAGCCTTCCTAGACACAATTCCTGCCCTCGAGGAGCTTAAAGTCTAGTGGGGGAGAGTGATATTGTACTTGTACCTGCCAACTGGTACTTCCCAAGCGCTTAGTACAGTGCTCTGCACACAGTAAGCGCTCAATAAATACGATTGATGATGATGATATCAAAATCAATGAAAATTAATTGAAATAAGCAAGTATAAGAGCTGTGTGGGGCTGGGGTGGGATGAAAGACAAAATGCCAACTCCCGCAGTAGTTTGACCCTGCGCTCAAAATCCAAAATTGGCCCCATTCTGCTGGATTTCATTCATTCAGTCGTATTTATTGAGCGCTTACTATGTGCAGAGCACTGTGCTAAGCGCTTGGAAAGTACAATTCGGCAACAGATAACATATTTTCCATCTGACTGCACAAGCCCGGGCCTGGGAATCAAGGGTCGTCGGTTCTAATCCCTGCTCCGCCACTTGTTTGCTGTGTGACCTTGGGCAAGTCACTTCACTTCACTGTGCCTCAGTTACCTCCCCTGTAAAATGGGGATTAAGACTGTGAGCCCCAAGTGGGACAGGGACTGTGTCCAACATGACTATCTTCTATCTCCCCCACTGCTTAGAACAGTGCCTGGCACATCGTAAGCGCTTAACAAATACCATCATTATGAGGAACAGCGTGGCTTAGTGGAAAGAGCCCCGGCTTGGGAGTCAGGGGTCGTGGGTTCTAATCCTGCCCCCACCACTTGTCAGCCGTGTGACTTTGGGCCAGTCACTTAACTTCTCTGTGCCTCAGTTCCCTCATCTGGAAAATGGGGATTATGACTGAGAGCCCCACGTGGGACAACCTGATCACCCCTCTATCCGCCCCAGCGCTTAGAACAGTGCTTTGCACATAGTAAGCGCTTAACAAATCCCAACAAATGCCATCATCATCATTATTATTATTATTCTCTGGGCCTCAGTGACCTCATCTGTAAATATGGGGATGAAGACTGTGAGCCCCATATGGGACAACCTGATCACCTTGTATCCTCCCCAGCGCTTAGAACAGTGCTTGGCACATAGTAAGTGCTTAACAAATACCATTATTATTATTGTTATTATTTATTATTCTCTGGGCCTCAGTTCCCTCATCTGTAAAATGGGGATGAAGACTGTGAGCCCCACATGGGACAACCCGATCACCTTGTATCCTCCCCAGCGCCTAGAACAGTGCTTGGCACACAGTAAGCGCTTAACAAATACTATTATTATTATTACTATTATTATTTTCAGTTGGCCTGACAGCCATCAAAATACCAGGTGCGCATGCGCGGGATCCTGAGGAAAAAGGGTGGGTCTCGACAGCGGCCTCTCTGGTGCGCATGCGCGGCGTCCTGATTTTTTTTTTTTTTTTTTTTTTTTTTGGGGGGGGGAGGAAAAGGGGAGGGTCTCGGCAGCGGCCTCTCTGGGACGCATGCGCGGCGCCCTGAGGAAAAAGGGGCGGACCTCGGCGGAGGCCTCTCTAAGGCGCCTGCGCTGCGCTCTGAGGAAAAAGGGGCGGGCCTCGGCAGTGGCCTCTGGTGCGCATGCGCTGAGTCCGGGGGGGGGGGGAGGAAGGGGCGGGCCTCGGCCCCTCTGGGGCGCATGCGCGGCGTCCTGAGGAAAAAGGGGCGGGTCTCGGCAGCGCCCTCTTTGCGGCGCATGCGCGGCGTCCTGAGGAAAAAGGGGCGGGTCTCGGCAGCGGCCTCGCTTGGGCGCATGCGCGGCGTCCTGAGGAAAAAGGGGCGGGTCTCGGCAGCGGCCTCGCTTGGGCGCATGCGCTGCACCTCGTTCCCCCTCCCCCCGGGCAGCAGCGGCCCCTTTAAGGGCGGGGCCCCACCTACCAGGGCCGGAAGCGAAGAACGGCAAGTCATCACGTGAGGGAGAGTTGAAGCGGAAGCGGCTGATCTCTAGCTGTGCCCGCGGGTCGTGCAGCGTAGTCCGGCGGCCCGGGGAGCCGAAACCTGGTAATGCCCGGCCGGGGACGCGACCCCCTTGGGGGTGGGGGGAGGGGGTCGCTGGTGACCTTTCTCCCCTTGGGGCTCGAGGGTCTCCCCCCCGCCCATTACTACTACTTACCCCCTTTGCGCAGGCGCAACCCCCCACGCTATTACTACTACTTACTCCCTTTGCGCAGGCGCAGTCCCGCGGGGGAGGGGGAGAGGGCGGTGCCCGTCTTTGACAGGGAGCCCCTCACACTCCTCCTACTTGCCCCTTCTGCGCAGGCGCAGTCCCAGAGAAGGGGGGTTGGATAGGGCGGTGTCGGCCTCTGATAGAGGGCGGCCCCCCCACAACTTGCCCCTTCTGCGCAAGCGCAGTCCCGTGGGGGAGGGAGCGGGTTGCGCCTGTCTTTGCCCCCCACCACAACGTGCGCCCTCTGCGCAGGAGCAGTCCCATGGGGCAGGGAGTGGGCGGGGCTTGTCTTTGACAGGGGGCCGCTCCACCCCTACTTCTTGCCCCTTCTGCGCAGGCGCAGCGCCGTGGGGGAGGGCGGTGGCGGGGCCTGCCTTTGACAGGGCCCCCCCCATCCTACGTCGTGCCCCGTCTGCGCAGGCGCAGTCCCGTGGGGGGAGAGGGCGGAGCCTGTGAGCCCCCTCCCCCTTCCCACCCCCCTGCCTTACCTCCTTCCCCTCCCCACAGCACCTATATATGTATATATGTTTGTACATATTTATCCTATTTATTTTATTTTGCTAATATGTTTTGTTGTCTGTCTCCCCCTTCTCGACTCTGAGCCTGCTGTCGGGTAGGGACCGTCTCTATATGTTGCCAACTTGTACTTCCCAAGCGCGTAGTACAGTGCTCTGCACACAGTAAGCGCTCAATAAATGCGATTGAATGAATGAATTTGACAGGGCGCCCCCTACTTGTTGCACCGTCTGCGCAGGCGCAGTCCCGTGGGCGGAGCCTGTCTTTGACAGAGGGCTCCCCCATCCCTACTTGTTGCCCCGTCTGCGCAGGCGCAGTCCTGTGGAGGAGGGAGTGGGGGGGTGGGCCCATCCCTACTTGGCCCCCCGTCTGCGCAGGCGCAGTCCCGTGGGGGCGGCCTTCCCAGACTGAGCCCCCTCCTCCTTCTCTCCATGCCCATCGCCTTGCCCCCTTCCCTTCCCCACAGCACCTGTATATATGCTTGTGCGTATTTATTACTCTATTGATTTATTTATTTTACTTGTATTTATTTTACACATCTATTCTATTTATTTCATTTTGTTAATATGTTTTGTTTTGTTCCCTGTCTCCCCCTTCTAGACTGTGAGCCCACTGTTGGGCAGGGACCGTCTCTATATGTTGCCAACTTGGACTTCGCAAGCGCTTAGTACAGTGCTCTGCACACAGTGCGCTCAATAAATACGATTGATTGAGGGAGTGGGGGGCCCCCTCATCCCTACTTGTTGCCCCCCCCCCGTCATCCCTATTTGTTGCCCCGTCTGCGCAGGCGCAGTCCCTTGGGGAAGGGAGTGGGCGGCGCCTGTCTTTGACAAGGGGTTGCCCATCCCTACTTGTTGCCCCGTTTGCGCAGGCGCAGTCCCGTGGGGGAGGGAGTGGGGGGTGCCCCCTCGTCATCATCAATCGTATTTATTGAGCGCTTACTGTGTGCAGAGCACTGTACTAAGCGCTTGGGAATTACAAGTTGGCAATACATAGAGACAGTCCCTACCCAGCAGTGGGCTCACAGCCTAAAAGGGGGAGACAGAGAACAAAACCAAACATATTAACAAAATAAAATAAATAGAATAGATATGTACAAGTAAAATAGAGTAATAAATATGTGCATATATACTTGTTGCCCCATCTGCGCAGGCGCAGTCCCGTGGGGGAGGGTGGGGCCGTCCCTACTTGTTGCCCCGTCTGCGCAGGCGCAGTCCCGTGGGGGAGGGAGTGGGCCCCCATCCCTACTTGTTGCACCGTTTGCGCAGGCGCAGTCCCGTGGGGGCCCCGTCTGCGCAGGCGCAGTCCCGTGGGGGAGGTTGTGGGCGGGGCCTCGGGATGACGTCACGCCTGGTTTCTGTTGCAGGTGAGGGGAGCGGCCCCTCCCCCCCCACTCCAGGAGCACGGGGCCCAACATGGCGGATGTGAGTGACAGCCATCACCCTTCTCCTTATACAGCTGTGGGCGTCCTCATCGTCCTCATTTGTTAAGCGCCTACTGTGTGCCAACCACTGTTCTAAGCGCTGAGAAACACGAGAGGCATCAATTAGGATGATAATAATAATGATAATGGGATTCGTTAAGCACTTACTATGTGCCAAGGACTGTTCCAAGAGCTGAAAAAGTAGTCATCAATAGTACTAATAACGATGGTATTTGTTAATCAATCAATCAATCGTATTTATTGAGCGCTTACGGTGTGCAGAGCACTGTACTAAGCGCTTGGGAAGTACAAGTTGGCAACATATAATAATAATAATAATAATAGCATTTATTAAGCGCTTACTATGTGCAAAGCACTGTTCTAAGCGCTGGGGGGTTACAAGGTGATCAGGAGTTGTCCCACGGGGGGGGCTCACAGTCTTCATCCCCATTTTACAGATGAGGGAACTGAGGCCCAGAGAAGTTAAGTGACTTGCCCAAAGTCACACAGCTGACAGTTGGCGGAGCTGGGATTTGAACCCATGACCTCTGACTCCAAAGCCCGGGCTCTTAGAGACAGTCCCTACCCAACAGTGGGCTCACCGTCTAAAAGGGGGAGACAGAGAACAAAACCAAACATACTAACAAAATAAAATAAATAGAACAGATATGTACAAGATAAATAAATACAGTAATAAGCGCTTACTATGTGCCAAGCCCTGTTCCAAGAGCTGAAAAAGTAGAGGCATCACTAATAATAATATTGATGGTATTTAAGCGCTTCCTATGTGCCAAGCACTGTTCCAAGCTCTGAAAAAGTAGAAGCATCAATAATAATAATAATAATAATAATAATAATAATGATGGTATTTGTTAAGCGCTTACTATGTGCCAAGCCCTGTTCTAAGAGCTGAAAAAGTAGAGGCATCAATAATATTAATAATGATGGTATTTAAGCACTTACTATGTGCCAAGCACTGTTCCAAGTGCTGAAAAAGGAGAGGCATCAATAATAATAATGGTATTTGTTAAGCACTTACTATGTGCCTAACAATGTTCCAAGCACTGAAAAAGTAGAGGCATCAATAATAATAATAATGGCATTTGTTAAGCACTTACTATGTGCCCAACAATGTTCCAAGCACTGAAAAAGTAGAGGCATCAATAATAATAATAATGGCATTTGTTAAGCGCTTACTATGTGCCAAGCCCTGCTCTAAGAGCTGAAAATGTAGAGGCATCAATAATATTAATAGTGATGCTATTTAAGCACTTACTATGTGCCAAGCACTGTTCCAAGTGCTGAAAAGGGAAAGGCATCAATAATAATAACAATAATGGTATTTGTTAAGCACTTACTATGTGCCTAACAATGTTCCGAGCACTGAAAAAGTAGAGGCATCAATAATAATAATAATGGTACTTGTTAAATGCATACTATGTGCCAAGCACTGTTTTAAGCATTGAGAAGTAGAGGCATCAATAATAATAATATTGATGGTATTTAAGCGCTTACTACGTGCCAAGTCCTCTTCTAAGAGCTGAAAAAGTAGAGGCGTCAATGATAATAATAATAGTATTTAAGCACTTACTGTGTGCCAAACACTGTTCCAAGTGCTGAAAAACTAGAGGCACCAATAATAATGATAATAATGGTATTTGTTAAGCACTTACTATGTGCCAAACAAGGTTCCAAGCACTGAAAAAGTAGCGGCATCAATAATAATAATAATAGTATTTGTTAAGCACGTACTGTGTGCCAAGCACTGAAAAATTAGAGGCATCAATAATAATAATATTGATGCTATTTAAGCGCTTAGTATGTGCGAAGCCCTGCTCTAAGAGCTGAAAAAGTAGAGGCATCAATAATAATAATAATAATGGTGGTATTTAAGCACTTACTATGTGCCAGACACTGTTCCAAGTGCTGAAAAAGTAGAGGCATCAATAATAATGATGGTATTTAAGCACTTACTACGTGCCAAGCCGTATTCTAAGAGCTGAAAAAGTAGAGGCATCAATGATAATAATAATGGTATTTAAGCACTATGTGCCAAACACTGTTCCAAGTGCTGAAAAACTAGAGGCATCAATAATAATAATAATGATAATAACGGTATTTGTTAAGCACTTACTATGTGCCAAAGAAGGTTCCAAGCACTGAAAAAGTAGAGGCATCAATAATAATAATAATAGTATTTGTTAAGCACGTACTGTGTGCCAAGCACTGAAAAATTAGAGGCATCAATAATAATAATATTGATGCTATTTAAGCGCTTAGTATGTGCGAAGCCCTGCTCTAAGAGCTGAAAAAGTAGAGGCATCAATAATAATAATAATCATAATGGTGGTATTTAAGCACTTACTATGTGCCAAGCCCTGTTCTAAGAGCTGGAAAAGTAGAGGCATCAATAACAATAATAATGATGATGGTAATCGTTAAGCGCTTACTATATGCCAAGCACTGGGGTAGATACAAGGTCATCAGGTTGTCCCAGGTGGGGCTCACAGCCTTCATCCTCATTTTCCAGATGAGGAAACTGAGGCACAGAGAGTTTAAGTGACTTGTCCAACCCAGTTTGCTTGTATCCACCCCAGTGCTTAGAACAGTGCCAGGCACATAGCGCTTAACAAGTACCATTATTGTTGTTATTATTATTATTATTATTATTCTTATTATTGTTGTTGTTATCTGGTGCAATTAATGAAAATTGCTATCCGGGGTTTGAGTTGTACTGCATTCTTCTTCTTTTCTCTTTCAGGACCTGAAAAGATTCCTCTACAAAAAGTTACCAAGGTAAAGGAGTGACAGGGGTATCGCAAAATGGAGTCTGGACCTCGCTCAGTAATAATACTAATAATATTAATGCCATCTATTAAGCAGTCACTATATGCTGGGCGCTGGAGAAGATAATCATTATAATAATTATATGACTGCCTCCAGCAGCCCTATGGTGCGCTGCACGCGGTGCTTAGTACAGTGCCAAGTGCTTAGTATAGTGCTCTGCACAGAATAAGCGCTCAATAAATACGAATCAATGCTCAGTAAATAGCATTGAAACGACTTCCTCACCAACCGCGGGATGCCCCCCAAACTGTGAATTCCCCTGGTTTCCTGGGACAATGGCGGGGGTTTCTCATTGGGAATCCCAGTTCATCATCAATCGTATTTATTGAGCGCTTACTATGTGCAGAGCACTGTACTAAGCGCTTGGGAAGTACAAATTGGCAACATATAGAGACAGTCCCTACCCAACAGTGGGCTCACAGTCTAAAAGCCTCAGCCCAGAGAAATCGTACGAAGGAGGGCAACCGGTCCATCAGGCGTATTTATTGAGCGCTTACTGTGTGCAGTGCACTGTACTAAGCGCTTGGGAGAGCACAATAAGACAATTAACAGACACATTCCCTGCCCACAACGGAATTACAGTCTAGAGGGGATGATGTCTGTGGTGTTCATTAATTATTATAATTATTATAATGTGAGTCTCTGTCTCACATGGGCCTCCTCAACCGTTAAAAGGCGCGCTTTTGACGCCGACCAATTCGGCATTCCCCCAAATATGCAGGTGAATGTTTTGAACGCCCATCATTAGTCGTAACAATATTAACGACTCCGTGCCAAGCGCAGGGGTCGATCCAAACGAGTCAGGCCAGGGGCCGTCCCCCTTTCTCTCGATCATTCGGTCGTATTTATTGAGCGCTTACTGCGTGCGGAGCACTGTACTAAGCGCCTGGGAAGTTGGCAACATAAAGAGACGGCCCCTCCCCGGCAGCGGGCTCACGATGGGTCATCAGAAGCCACTTTGATCTTAGCAAATCTCCGAACTAAAGCTGCCACTTCTCTGCCCCCCAGGGCGAATCCCCCCACGATCAAAATCCTCCCGGCCCGATGGGGTTCGAAGTTGGTGGGCGGCTTTACTGCTTCCCACCGTTTAAGATGTCTCTGCCCGCCGTTTCACTTCTTCCTTTTTGGTTTTGTTCAGCAAGGAGACGTAGCCGAGGTCTCGAGGGATCAGTTTCCCTTTCTGCCGTACGTCCTGCGGGTAGGGGACGTGTACTTAAGTCCGCTTTTTGTTCCCCTCACTCGTTGGTACAGCTCAACAAATCGGCCTTTCCGAAAGCACCCCGGAATTAGTGAAACCTGTTTGTACATATTTATTACTCTATTTCTTTTACTTGTACATATCTATTCTATTTATTTTATCTTGTTAGTATGTTTGGTTTTGTTCCCTGTCTCCCCCTTTTAGACTGTGAGCCCACTGTTGGGTAGGGACCGTCTCTATATGTTGCCAATTTGTACTTCCCGAGCGCTTAGTACAGTGCTCTGCACATAGTAAGCGCTCAATAAATACGATTGATGATGATGATGATGAAACCGTAAGCTAGTTGGAGACGGACTGCCTCCAGCAGCCCTATCTGCGGTGCTTAGTACAGTGCCAAGCGCTTAGTATAGTGCTCTGCACACAGTAAGTGCTCAATAAATACGAATGAATGCTCAGTAAATAGCACTGAAACGACTTCCTCACCAACCGCGGGATGCCTCCCAAGCTGTGAATTCCCCTGGTTTCATCATCATCAATCGTATTTATCGAGCGCTTACTGTGTGCAGAGCACTGTACTAAGCGCTTGGGAAGTACAAATTGACAACATATAGAGACAGTCCCTACCCAACAGTGGGCTCACAGTCTAAAAGGGGGAGACAGAGAACAAAACCAAACATACTAACAAAATAAAATAAAAAATTCCTGAGACGGTGGCGGGGGTTTCTCATTGGGAATCCCAGATGAGCCTCAGCCCTGAGAAACCGTGTGAAGGAGGGCAGCTGGTCAATCAGGCGTATTTATTGAGCGCTTACTGTGTGCAGTGCACTGTACTAAGCGCTTGGGAGAGCACAATAGAACAATTAACAGACATATTCCCTGCCCACAACGGAATTAGTCTAGAGGGGATGGCATCTGTGGTGTTCATTAAGTGCTTACTGTGTTGCAGGCACTGTATTAAGCACCGGGGTGGATACAAGCAAATCGAGTTGGACACAGTCCCTGTCCCGGGTAGGGCTCACACTCTCAATCCCCATTTTACAGGTGAGATGACTGAGGCCCGGAGAGGAATAATAATAATTGTGGATTTAAGCCCTCACTGTGTGCCAGGCACTGTACTAAGCGCTGGGGTGGACACAAGCAAATCGGGTTGGGCCAAGTCACTGTTCCACCTGGGGCTCACGATCTCAGTCCCCACTATACAGATGAGGTAACTGAAGCCCAGAGAAGGGAAGTAACTTGGCCAGGGTCACCCAGCAGACAAGTGGCAGAGCCAGGATTAGAACCCACATCCTAGGACTCACAAATCCGGGCTCTTGCCACTAAGCCACACTGCTTCCCTATATCACTGCAGCAAGTGGGAAATTAATTCATTCAGTGGTATTTATTGAGTGCTTACTGTGTGCAGAACACTGTACTAAGCGCTTGGGAAGCATGAAACATGGAGACATGTCAAAACCGTCAGAATAAATAGAATTATAGCTATATACACATCAGTAATAAAATAGAGTGGGGGAGACAAACAACAAAACACGTAGACAGATGTCAAAACCGTCAGAATAAAATAGAATTATAGCTATATACACATCAGTAATAAAATAGAGTGGGGGAGACAAACAACAAAACGTAGACAGATGTCAAAACCGTCAGAATAAATAGAATTATAGCTATATACACATCAGTAATAGAGTGGGGGAGACAAACAACAAAACAAAACATGTAGCTATTTGTCAAAACCGTCAGAATATATAGAATTATAGCTATATACACATCAGTAATAAAATAGAGTGGGGGAGACAAACAACAAAACAAAGCATGTAGACAGACGTCAAAACTGTCAGAATAAATAGAATTATAACTATAAGCACATCAGTAATAAGAGTGGGGGAGACAAAGAACAAAACAAAACATAGACAGATGTCAAAACCGTCAGAATAAATAGAATTATAGCTATATACACATCAGTAATAAAATAGAGTGGGGGAGACAAACAACAAAACATGTAGACATCAAAACTGTCAGAATAAATAGAATTATAGCTATATACACATCAGTAATAAAATAAAGTGGGGGAGACAACAAAACAAAACACGTAGACAGATGTCAAAACCGTCAGAATAAATAGAATTACAGCTATATACACATCAGTAATAAAATAGAGTGGGGGAGACAAACAACAAAACACGTAGACAGATGTCAAAACCGTCAGAATAAATAGAATTATAGCTATATACACATCAGTAATAAAATAGAGTGGGGGAGACGAACAATAAAACAAAACATGTAGACTGATGTCAAAACTGCCAGAATAAATAGAATTACAGCTATATACACATCAGTAATAAAATAAAGTGGGGGAGACAACAAAACAAAACACGTAGACAGATGTCAAAACCGTCAGAATAAATAGAATTATAGCTATATGCACATCAGTAATAAAGTAGAGTGGGGGAGACAAACAACAAAACACGTAGATAGATGTCAAAACCGTCAGAATAAATAGAATTGTAGCTATACACACATCAGTAATAAAATAGAGTGGGGGAGACAAACAATAAAACAAAACATGTAGACAGATGTCAAAACTGCCAGAATAAATAGAATTATAGCTATATACACATCAATAATAAAATAGAGTGGGGGAGACAAACAGCAAAACAAAACATGTAGACAGACGTCAAAACCGTCAGAATAAATAGAATTATAGCTATAGACACATCAGTAATAAAATAGAGTGGGGGAGACAAAAAACAAAAGATGTAGACAGACGTCAAAACCATCAGAATAAATAGAATTATAGCTATATACGCATCAGTAATAAAATAGAGTGGGGAAGACACAACAAAACAAAACATGTAGACATGTCAAAACGGTCAGAATAAATAGAATTATAGCTATAGGCACATCAGTAATAAAATAAATAGAGTAATAAAATGCCCCAGGAGGATTTTTCCCCGCCAGAACCACCGACTCCCTTGGCATTAGGAGCCAGAGGGTTTCCGGGCCACGGAAGAGGAGACTTTCTCAGCGATTCATTCGTAGCCACGGTCGGAGCAGCGAGGAAGACCCAGACGCCTATCAGTTGCTAACAGAACATTGTCACTCTGGAAAACCGTTCCCGCTTGGGAACTGAGGAAAACCATTCCCGCTTGGGAACTGAAGAGTTTTCCTTTTTTTTCCAGTCCTAAAGGTGGACCAGCCGGAAACCGGTCCCCACGTGTAAATGGCACTTGATGAAATGCTTCCTCTTAACAAGTACCGTAATCGTTCTTAGTTCTTATTCCCTTCCCTTATTCCCAGTTAGAGGTGGTTAGGAAGTGTGGTGGACGGACAACGCCCCACTGGTATGTTACCGGCACGATGCCTAAGTGCTTAGGACAGTGCGGTGCGCATAGTAAGCGCTTAATAAATACGATTGAATGGGTTTCCAAATCAGTGGAGACCGAGACCGGTTCCTGACTCATTTGCTCATAATAATAATCAATATAATTATTAATAATGCACAAGTAAAAGTTATTGTTAATAAAGTGTAATTATTATTAATAATACATAAATGAATGGGTTTCCAAATCAGTGGAGACCAAGACCGGTTCCTGACTCATTTGCTCATAATAATAATCAATGTAATTATTAATAATACACAAGTCAAAGTTATTGTTAATAAAGTATAATTATTATTAATAATGCATAAATGAATGGGTTTCCAAATCAGTGGAGATCGAGACCGGTTCCTGACTCGTTTGCTCATAATAATTATATAATTATTAATAATACACAAGTAAAAATTATTGTTAATAATTAAGGTATAATTATTACTAATAATACATAAATAAATATTATTATTATTGTTATTCCCATGCCGAAGCTCAGGACTCGGACAAACTCTCTATTTTTCTGGGAAGTGTGAGCTTTGGATAGCTTTCCTGAGCCCAATAGTAGTAATGACTGTGGCGTATGTTAAGCGCTTACTGGGTGCCAGGCACTGTACTAAACGCCGGCAAATCGGGTGGGGGACAGTCCCTGTCCCACAAGGGGCTCACAGTCTCAATCCCCATTTTACAGATGAGGTAAGTGAGACACAGAGAAGTGAAGTGACTTGCCCACAGTAACCCAGCAGACAAATGGCAGAGCAGGATTAGAACCCAGGTCCTCCTGACTCGGCCCACGTTCCCACAATGTTCCCTCTGGTGAAATTACCCTCATCCTGGGAATATCCAGAAACCACCTAAATCAAGTTTTGCTCACCTCCTCTTGTTAAACTACAATATTCGGTTGCTTTCCTGAGTCAGCATCCGGCTGCTTTCCTTCTCTAAAGCCGAAAACCTTAAACGCGATTTTTAACCTTTTAATAACGTCCGCATTTATGCTGGACAAGAAAATTCAGTAATTAAGAAGTCCGCCTGTTCCATTCTCCCGGCAACTAGTCATTGATTACAATTCGTTCCACTCTCCATCTTTTTATCAGGTGTAGGAAGAACTGTTCCATGTCTTGGGTGATTTGCTCAATTAATCGGCTGTATTTACTTAGTGCTTACTGTGTACTAAGCGCCTGGGAGAATACAATAGAGTGGTATTTATTGAGTGCCTACTGTGTGCAGTTTACAGTACCAAGTGCTTTGGAGAGTACAATTCAGCAGATTTGGTAGACACATTTCCAGCTTACGAGCTCACGGTCTATGGGGGAGAGAGACATCAATATAAATAAATCATTTATAATGTATAATTCATGGATTCATTCAGTCAGTCGTATTTATTGAGCGCTTACGGTGTGCAGAGCACTGTACTAAGCGCTTGGAAAGTACAATTCGGCCACATATAGAGACGGTCCCTACCCAACATAAATGCCTAAGTGCTGTGGGGTTGCGAGTGGAGCAAATATCAAATGCCCAGAGGTCACAGATCCAAGTGCCACTTGTCTGCTGTGTGACCTTGGGTAAGTCACTTCACTTCTCTGGGCCTCAGTTCCCTCATCTGCAGAATGGGGATTGAGACCGTGAGCCCCGTGTAGGGCAGGGACTGTGTCCAACCTGACAACCTTGTTCTTACCTCAGCGCTCAGTACAGTGCCTGTTCCATAGTTAAAAGATACCATAAAAGAAAGAGGTCACAGTCTAGAGGGGGGGAAACAGATGTTAATATGAACAATTGATAATACATTTTATAGATCGGTACATAAGCTAATACATTTTATAGATCAGTACATAAGCGCTTGGTGGCAGAGGTGGGGCAAATTCCAAATACCCAAGGGCACAGATCCAACAATAATAATAATAATAACAAAGTATTACGTGCTTAGACAATGAATAAGATAACGGTGACCGTAATCATCCTCCTCCTGCCACTGGCTTTAAAGCAGTGTGGCTCAGTGGCGAGAGCCCGCACTTGGGAGTCAGAGGTCATGGGTTCAAATTCCGCCTCTGCCAGTTGTCAGCTGGGTGACTTTGGGCAAGTCACTTCACTTCTCTGGGCCTCAGTTCCCTCATCTGTACAATGGGGATGAAGACTGTGAGCCCCACGTGGGGCAACCTGATTACCTTGTATCTCCCCCAGTGCTTAGAACAGTGCTTGGCACATAGTAAGCGCTTAACAAATACCATCATAATCATGGGTTCTAATCCTAGCTCCGCCTCTTGTCAGCTGTGTGACTTTGGGCAAGTCACTTCACTTCTGGGCCTCAGTTCCCTCATCTGTAAAATGGGGATGAAGACTGTGAGCCCCATGTGGGACAACCTGATCACCTTGAATCCCCCAAGCGCTTAGAACACTGTTTTGCACATAGTAAGCGCTTAACAAATACTATCACTATTATCATATTATTAGTAGTAGTAATAATAATAATTAAGGTATTATGTGCTGAGACAATGAAAAAGATAAGTGACCACAATCATCCTCCTCCTGCCATTGGCTTTAAAGCATTCAGTCATTTCTTGCCCTGTTTGTCCATGTCCTCTTTTTTAAAATTTTTTTTTATTTTTATACTGGTACCTTTTAAGCATTTACTAGGTTCCAGTCCCTGTTCTAAGCAGTAGGGTAAGATACAAGGTAATCAGGTTGGACACGGTCCATGTCCCACGTGGGGCTCACAGTCCCAGTCCCCATTTAGAGCTGAGGGGAACTGAGGCCCAGAGAAGTGAAATGACTTGCCCAAGGTCGCAGAGCGGTGGCGGCGCCGGGATTAGAACCCAGCTCCTTCGGACGCTCGGGCCTGGGCTCTATTCACTGGGCCGGCCACGCTGCTTCTCCCGCTTTCCCCTGAGAGGCAATCCTAACGGGCTTCATACCAACTGCCCCCATCAGTGTGGCTTAGTGGAAAAAGCTCGGGCTTGGGAGTCAGAGGTCACGGGTTCTAATCCCGGCTCCTGGGTTCCACTTAGCTGTGTGACCTTGGGCAAGTCACTTAACTTCTCTGGGCCTCGGTTCCCTCATCTATAAAATGGGTTGAAGACTGTGAGCCCAGCATGGGACAACCTGATCACCTTGTATCTCCCGCAGCGCTTAGATCGGTGCTTGGCACATAGTAAGCGCTTGACAAATGCCAACATTATTATTAGTAGTATTATTTACCAGTTTCCGGGTAACCATCCCCGCACGATTAAGCTAGGCCTCGTTCAGAACCCACGGAAGAATCCATCCGTACGCCGAGCGTCATTCCGGGGAGGCCGGCTCGAGAAGAAAAGCCAACAGCGTGGCCCGGGAAGTTGGCACGGGACTGAACTTGTTTTCCCTTTCGCAGCGTGGAAGGTCTCCATGCCATCGTGGTGTCAGACCGAGATGGGGTGCCCGTGATTAAAGGTAACGTCCGCCTGTCCTGGAGGGGTTTTATTTTTATTTTTTAATGGCATTTAAGTGCCCACTGTGAGCCGGGAACTCAGGTTGGACACGGTCGGTGTCCAACTTGGGACTCACGGTCTTCGTCCTCATTTTCCACGGAGAGACAGAGAAGTTAAGCGACTTGCCCGGAGTCACACAGCAGCCGCGTGGCCGAGCTGGGGTGGGAACCGCGGGTCCTCTGGTTCCTAGGCCTGTGCACTTTCCACTGTGCCACACTGCTTCTCGGCTGGATCATCATCAATCGTATTTACTGAGCGCCTACTGTGTGCAGAGCACTGTACTAAGCGCTTGGGAAGTACAAATTGGCTGGATGAGGGGAAAAAACACACATCGCCCTCCCTTCTAATGGCAGTTAGACACTGGCAGATTAAAGAGGCTCTTATCATCATCATCAGTCGTATTTATTGAGCGCTTACTATGTGCAGAGCACTGTGCTAAGCGCTTGGGAAGTCCAAATTGGCAACATATAATCAGGAGTAAGTCTATTACTACAGAGAAGCAGCATGGCTCAGTGGAAAGAGCCCGGACTTGGACGTCAGAGGTCGCGGGTTCTAATCCCGGCCCCGCTGCGTGACTTGGGGCAAGTCACTTCTCTGGGCCCCGGTTCCCTCATCTGTAAAATGGGGATGACGACTGTGAGCCCCCCGTGGGGCAACCGGATCACCTTGTATCGGCGCTCGGCACCTAGTAAGCGCTTGACAGATGCCACTGTTATTATTTTATGATTATTCCGAATGTCACCGCAGTCCATCGGTGGTATTTATTGAGCGCTTCCTGGAGGCAGAGCACTGTACTGAGCACGTGAGGGAGTCCGGAGGAGCGGAGCCGGTGGGCGCGCTCTCTTCCCTCTCCGCCACAGCCAGCCGACAGACACTGTCCGCGTCGGAGCAGATTGGGCTGGAGGGGCGAGGGGTCCCCCAATCCCCCGCGGACCCGGACAAGGGGCGGGGGGTCCTCACGTGGGTTTTCCACGAGCGTCGGGAAGGTTGGGGGTCCCGTCCGGGGGTGGGCATCACCATCCGTGCCCCGTCTCCGCAGTGGCCAACGACAGCGCCCCGGAACACGCCTTGAGGCCGGGCTTCCTGTCCACCTTCGCCCTGGCCACAGACCAGGGCAGCAAGCTGGGACTCTCGAAGAATAAAAGCATCATCTGCTACTACAACACCTGCCAGGTAAGCCAGGTAAACCAGCCCCGCGGGGGGGGATGTACTGAGCGCCTGCCGTGCGCCCAGCGCAGCGCTTGGGAGAGCGGAATCCAACAAGAGCTGGCAGACGCGTCCCCCGAACGGACGGCCTCTGGAAATCGTATCCTGGAAGGCAAGCGATAAGGAAAAGAAGGGAGAAGATTTCACGGGACACCAGCATTTTTATGCTTGGTCAGTTCACCTTGGAACCTCCCCAGCGCTTAGAACAGTGCTTTGCACATAGTAAGCGCTTAATAAATGCCATCATTATTCGTATTATTATTATTATTTCCCCCTCACCGGCACCCCCGGGAGCTGTGGCCCCGTGGCTGACTAGACGACGACTCTCCCCAAGCGCTTAGTACAGTTCCCTCATCTGTCAAATAGTGACTAAGACTGTGAGCCCCCCGTGGGCCAACCTGATCACCTTGTAACCTCCCCAGCGCTTAGAACAGTGCTTTGCACATAGTAAGCGCTTAATAAATGCCATTATTAGTATTATTATTATTATTATTATTATTATTATTATTATTATTATCATTATTATTATTATTTCCCCCTCACCATCACCCCCGGGAGCTGTGGCCCCGTGGCTTAGACGACAACTCTCACCAAGCGCTTAGTACAGTTCCCTCATCTGTAAAATAGTGACTAAGACTGTGAGCCCCCCGTGGGCCAACCTGATCACCTTGGAACCTCCCCAGCGCTTAGAACAGTGCTTTGCACATAGTAAGCGCTTAATAAATGCCATCATTATTATTATTATTTCCCCCTCACCGTCACCCCCGGGAGCTGTGGCCCCGTGGCTGACTAGACGACGACTCTCACCAAGCGCTTAGTACAGTTCCCTCATCTGTCAAATAGTGACTAAGACTGTGAGCCCCCCGTGGGCCAACCTGATCACCTTGTAACCTCCCCAGCGCTTAGAACAGTGCTTTGCACATAGTAAGCGCTTAATAAATGCCATCATTATTATTATTATTATTATTACAGTGCTCTGCACGCAGTGAGGTGCCCGATAAATACGACTGAATCGAATTGAAAATTGGAGTGGTGGCGGTCGCTGAAATGGATAGGTTTGAAAGACCTGCTTTTTTTATAAAAAAAAATGGCATTTATTAAGCGTTTACTATGTGCAAAGCACTGTTTTAAGCGCTGGGGTGGTTACAAGGTCATCAGGTTGTCCCAGTCTTAATCCCCATTTTTCAGATGAGGTAACTGAGGCACAGAGAAGTGACTTGCCCAAAGTCGCACAGCTAAGTGGCGGAGCCGGGATTTGATTCCAGAGCCCGGGCTCTTTCCACTGTGCCACGCTGCTTTTGTTCCAGTATGTGCTTGGTTGATGACTGCAGTTGGGTTGGGGATTCATTCATTCAATCGTATTTATTGAGCGCTCACCGTGTGCAGAGCACTGTACTAAGCACTTGGGAAGTAGAAGTAGTGCTTGGGAAGTACAAGTAGTGCTTGGGAAGAATTATAGCTAGATGCACATTATTAACAAAATAAATAGAATAGTAAATATGGACAAGTAAAATAGAGTAATAAATCTATACACAACTGAATTCATTCATTCAGTCGTATTTATTGAGCGCTTACTGTGTGCAGCGCACTGGGCTAAGCACTTGGGGATCTGTTTTCCCAGGGAAAAAAACTGGTTTAAAAGCCCTTAATTGCCCACGCCTTCATCATTAAAGAACGATAGCTCATTCCTACTTAGGATGTATTCAATATTACTTTCGTTTATTCATCTAGGGACTGTCTCTATATGTTGCCAATTTGTACTTCCCAAGCGCTTAGTACAGTGCTCTGCACATAGTAAGCGCTCAATAAATACGATTGATGATGATGATGATCTAAGGAGTAACGGGCTAACAGCTATTGAGTTCAGTAAGAATAATAGTAAAGTCTCTGATTTTAATTTTTTTTTTTGAAGAAATCCAGGGCCCTCAGCCCCTTATTTCGGGGGGTTGTTTTTATAGTAATAAGTGCGTACTATGCTTCAGGCACTGTACTAAACTCTGGGCTAGATACAAGGTAATCAGGCTGTCCCACGTGGGGCTCAGAGTCTTAATCCCCATTTTACAGATGAGGGAACTGAGGGCCAGAGAATAGTAAAAATAATAATAATAATAATGATGGTATTAAGCGCTTACTATGTGCCAAGCACTGTTCTAAGCGCTGGGGAGGTTACAAGGTGATCAGGTGGTCCCACGGGGGGCTCACAGTCTTAATCTAGTCTTAATCTTCTAGACTGTGAGCCCGCTGTTGGGTAGGGACCGTCTCTAGATGTTGCCAACTTGTACTTCCCAAGCGCTTAGTACAGTGCTCCGCACACGGTAAGCGCTCAATAAATACGATTGATTGATTGATTGCTTAATCCTCATTTTGCAGATGAGGGAACTGAGACCCAGAGAAGTGCAGTGACTTGCCCATGACCCCTGACTCCAAAGCCTGGGCTCTTTCCACTGAGCCACGCCGCTAGGAAAGACCTGGGTTCTAATCCCGGCTCCGCCGCTCGCCCGCCGCGTGACTTCGGGCAAGTCCTTTCACTTCTCCTTACCCTCAGTTTCCTCATCCGTCAAATGGGGATTAAGACTGTGGGCCCGAGGTGGGACAGGGACTGTGTCCAGCCTGATTAGCCGGGATCGACCCCAGCGCTCATTACAGCGCCTAACACGTAGTAAGCACTTAACAAATACCACTTTAAAAAAAAAAATGCTTTAAGTCTACAGGGGGATACAGTCAATAAAATAAATTCAGATAGGGGAAATGAAACTTGTTGGGGTGAGGTGAGCTTTAAGGGGCTCGGAGGAAACAAACTCCGCACGTCTCTATATGTTGCCAACTTGGGCTTCCCAAGCGCTTAGTACAGTGCTCTGCACACAGTAAGCGCTCAATAAATACGATTGATTGATTGACAGGGACCGTGGCTTTTCCGGCGGCGTTGTTTCCACCCCGGCACTCAGCAAAGTGTTTGGCACATTGTAAACTTTAACCAGTACCCCAAACCTTGAAGACGAGGACAGGGAAGTACGTGCGGAGACGTGGGGAAGTTGACACTTGGTGGTTTCAATTCTGCCCGTAAAGTACAGAGAGTCAAAAAAAACTCTCTTAACCGTTCCCCCCACCCGCCACCCCCACCATGGTATTTTAGAGAAGCAGCACGGCCTAGGGATCAGAGAAGGTCGTGGGTTCTAATCCCAGCCCTGCCACTTGTCTGCTGAGTGACCTTGAGCGAGTCACTTCCCTTCTCTGGGCCTCCGTCGCCTCATCTGTACCCTGAGACCGTGAGCCCCACGGGGGACGAGGACCGGGTCCGACCCAATTTGCTGTCTTCATCCATTCAGTCGTATTTATGGAGCGCTGACTGTGTGCCGAGCACTGTACTAAGCGCTTGGGAAGTCCAAGTCGGCAACATATAGAGATGGTCCCTACCCGACAGCGGGCTCACGGTCTCGAAGACTGTGCCTCGTATCCGCCCCAGCGCTTGGAACAGTGCTTGGCACATAGTAAGTGCTTAATGATACCATAATTACTATTATTATTGCCTGGTCGCTTCCTGCCAGAATGCGGCTTTGGGCTAATAACAGTAATTGTGGTACTTCATTCATTCATTCGATCGTATTTATTGAGCGCTTACTGTGTGCAGAGCACTGTACCCACCCCAGCGCTTAGTACAGTGCCTGGCACCTGGTAAGTAAGTGCCTTCTAGACTGTGAGCCCGCCGTTGGGTAGGGACTGTCTCTATGTGTTGCCGACTTGTACTTCCCAAGCGCTTAGTACAGTGCTCTGCACACAGTAAGCGCTCAATAAATACGATTGATTAGTAAGTGCTTAACAAATGCCATAATTTTTTAAAATTGAACCCCGAACTCTGTGCCAGGCACTGTACTAAACCCTGGGATAGATACAAGGTAATCAGGTCGGACACCGTCCCTGTCCCACACAGGGCTCCCAGCCTCACTCCCCATTTTCCCCCTCTGTGCCTCAGTTCCCTCATCTGTAAAATGGGGATGAAGACTGTGAGCCCCCCCGTGGGACAACCTGATCACCTCGTAACCTCCCCAGCGCATAGAACAGTGCTTCGCACGTAGTAAACGCTTCACAAATCAATCAGTCGCATTTATCGAGCGCTTACTGTGTGCAGAGCACCGTACTAAGCGCTTGGGAAGTCCAAGTTGGCACCATATAGAGACGGCCCTGACCCAACAGTGGGCTCGCAGTCTAGAAGACGAATATTATTATTATTATTATTTTCCAGATGAGGTCACCGAGGCCCAGAGAGGTCAAGTGACTTGCCCGATGAGTGGCAGAGGCGGGATTAGAACCCAGGTCCTTCCGAGGCCCGGGCTCTTTCCACTTGGCGCGACAGTATGAATTTGATTTTAGCTTTCTTATATCCTCAGATGCCACCCATCTTATCAGGGTTTCCGCTAATGGGCATCCAATTCCCCACCAACGGGCTCCTAGCCTCCGTCCTCCCAGAGTCATTTTCAATCAATCAATCACTTGTATGTATTGAGCGCTTACTGTGTGCAGAGCACTGTACAGTGCTCTGCACACAGTAAGCGCTCAATACATACGATTGATGATGTACTAAGCGTTCCGAGGTCCGAACAACGCGGGGAAAGTACCCATCGCCTCGGAAAACCGCGTCCGGGAGGGCTTTTAAGGTGTCCCGGGCGTCCGTGCCCGCGGACTGTACTGGGCGTCGTTGCGTGTTTGCCCCTTTACACGTTGGTTTTCATCTCATAGGTGGTCCAGTTCAACCGTTTGCCCTTGGTGGTGAGTTTCATAGCCGGCAGCAACGCCAACACCGGTAAGTTTCCATCGCCGTCGAACCGCGGGTGAACGGGGAAGAAGCCGAGAGGCTCGGTGGCAGGAGGACCCGGGTTCTAATCCCGCCTCGGCACGTGTCCGCCGGGCCATCCCGGGCAAGTCGCTTCACGTCTCTGGGCTTCAGTTACCTCATCCCCTTTTAGACTGGGAGCCCACTGTTGGGTAGGGACCGTCTCTATGTGTTGCCAATTTGTACTTCCCGAGCGCTTAGTACAGTGCTCTGCACATAGTAAGCGCTCAATAAATACAATTGATGATGATGATGATCTGTGAAACGGGGATTAAGAGTGCAAGCCCCGCATGATTAACTCGTATTCATTCAATCATGTTTATTGAGCACTTACTGTGTACTGAGCACTGTACTTGTGAAGCAGCGTGGCTCAGTGGGAAGAGCCCGGGCTTTGGAGGCAGAGTTCGTGGGTTCGAATTCCGGCTCTGCCAAGTGTCGGCTGTGTGACTCTGGGCAAGTCACTTCACTTCTCTGTGCCTCAGCTACCTCCTCTGTAAAATGGGGATGAAGACTGTGAGCCCCCTGTGGGACAACCTGATCGCCTTGAAACCTCCCCAGCGCTTAGAACAGCGCTTTGCACATAGTAAGCGCTTAATAAATGCCATTATTGGTATTATTATTATTCATTCAATCGTATTTATTGAGCGCTTACTGTGTGCGGAGCACTGTACTAAGCGCTTGGGAAGTCCAAGTTGGCAATATATAGAGGCGGTCCCTACCCGACAACGGGCTCGCAGTCTTGAAGACCATGCCTCGTATCGGCCCCAGCGCTTAGAACAGTGCTTGACACATAGTAAGTGCTTAACGATACCATAATTACTATTATTATTGCCCGGTCTCTTCCTGCCAGAGTGCGGCTTTGGGCTAATAACAATAATTGTGGTACTTCATTCATTCATTCGATCGTATTTATTGAGCACTTACTGTGTGCAGAGCACTGTACTAAGCGCTTGGGAAGTCCAAGTTGGCAACATATAGAGGCGGTCCCTACCCGACAACGGGCTCACAGTCTAGAAGATCGTGCCTGGTATCCGCCCCAGCGCTTAGAACAGTGCTTGGCACATAGTAAGTGCTTAACGATACCATAATTACTATTATTATTGCCTGGTCTCTTCCTGCCAGAATGCGGCTTTGGGCTAATAACAGTAATTGTGGTACTTCATTCATTCATTCGATCGTATTTATTGAGCGCTTACTGTGTGCAGAGCACTGTACTAAGCGCTTGGGAAGTCCAAGTTGGCAACATATAGAGGCTGTCTCTACCCAACAACGGGCTCACAGTCTAGAAGATCGTGCCTGGTATCCGCCCCAGCGCTTAGAACAGTGCTTGGCACATAGTAAGTGCTTAACGATACCATAATTACTATTATTATTGCCTGGTCTCTTCCTGCCAGAATGCGGCTTTGGGCTAATAACAGTAATTGTGGTACTTCATTCATTCATTCGATTGTATTTATTGAGCGCTTACTGTGTGCAGAGCACTGTACTAAGCGCTTGGGAAGTCCAAGTTGGCAACATATAGAGGCTGTCTCTACCCAACAACGGGCTCACAGTCTAGAAGACCGTGCCTGGTATCCGCCCCAGCACTTAGAACAGTGCTTGACACATAGTAAGTGCTTAACGATACCATAATTACTATTATTATTGCCTGGTCGCTTCCTGCCAGAATGCGGCGTTGGGCTAATAACAGTAATTGTGGTACTTCATTCATTCGATTGTATTTATTGAGCGCTTACTGTGTACAGAGCACTGTACTAAGCGTTTGGGAAGTCCAAGTTGGCAACATATAGAGGCGGTCCCTACCCGACAACGGGCTCACAGTCTAGAAGACCGTGCCTCATATCCGCCCCAGCGCTTAGAACAGTGCTTGACACATAGTAAGTGCTTAACGATACCATAATTACTATTATTATTGCCTGGTCGCTTCCTGCCAGAGTGCGGCTTTGGGCTAATAACAGTAATTGTGGTACTTGTTAAGCGCTCCGCATGGGCCAGGCACTGGGGTGGATACAAGCCGATCCAGTCGGGGACAGCCCCCGTCGTTCATTCAGTCGTATTTATTGAGCGCTTACCGTGTGCAGAGCACTGTACTAAGCACTTGGGAAGTCCAAGTCGGCAACAGATAGAGACGGTCCCTCCCCAACAACGGGCTCCCAGTCTAGAAGGGGGAGACGGACGACAAAACATGGAGACGGGTGACAAAACAGGTGAATGGCAATGTTTCATCCAAAATGGGCTTGGGAGTGTCGGGCCCAATCCCCATTTTCCAGATGAGGAAACCGAGGCCCAGAGAAGTGAAGTCACTTTTCCAAGGTCACCCAGCAGACAAGCGGCCGAGCCGGGATTAGAACCCAGGTCCTTCCGACTCCCAAGGCCCGTGACCCCGGGCTGCCCCGGCTCGGGAGGAGAGGGGAGCGGGAGTGCCGCGATCCCGGCAGGAATGGCCCACGGGGCTTACGAAGGGATGCCGGCAGACAGAAACGGGATGCGCTTCTGCTCCAGAAGTACGAAGGGAACCGCTCCGGCAGTCAGTCCGTCGTATTTATTGAGCGCCTACCGTTGGCAGCGCGCTGTGCCAAGCGCTCGCGAGGCTACAATTTACCAGGCACGTTCCCCTCCCGTGATGGGCTTGCAGTCTAGACGGGGAGACAGACACTCATAGAAATCCATAAATGAGTGGTGTGGACGTAAGTGCTGGGATGGTACTGGGATGGGGGTGGTGAATAAAGGGAGTCTCCTACATTTAGCCGTACTTATTGCAACGTATGTTGCCAGCTTGTACTTCCCAAGCGCTTAGTACAGTGCTCCGCACACAGTAAGCGCTCAATAAATACGATTGAATGAATGAATGGACTTAGTGAGCGCTTACTTGGGGGAGAGCACTGTACTGAGGGCTTGGGAAAGTGCCACCCAACGATAAACAGTGACATTCCCGGCCCACGGCGGAACACGGATCCTCCTCCCGAGGAGGCCGGCCCCCTCCCCACCCACAAGCCTTCCCCGGCTACTGTTTTAGTTGGGTTCGGCCCTTCTTCCCGGAATTCCTTTAAGACCGCTGAAGCCAATATCGCCACAGTGGACCTTTAATTAAGAACACAACTCGACCTGAGGTTGTGGTGGCTTTCTTGGTTTCTTTTTGTGTGTGTGTGGTGGTGGTTGCCGTGGCGGTTTTCCCGGGGAAAACTACGTCGAGTCGTAGCCGGAATGACCCGTCCTCATGGCGTCGGGGATAAGGATAACGGGGATCGCGGCATCCTTGCCGATCGATCCCCTTTGCGGTCTTAAGGTGATCAAGACGCCCAGTTGTGGGCCAACCAGCGCGGCAGCGAGATAATATTTGCCCCTCGCACTCAGGACGGAAAAGTAGAAGCGAAACCCCCGCCTCCCCCAGAGGCAGTTCACAGTTCAGACAATATTCTTCGTCTATCGATGATGATGACGGCATTTGTTAAGCGCTTACTATGTGAAGTTCAGAGTAGAAGGCGATATTCTTTATTGATGATGATGACAGCATTTAAGCGCTTACTATGTGCAGTTCAGAGTAGAAGGCGATATTCTTCGTCTATTGATGATGATGACGGCATTTGTTAAGCGCTTACTATGTGCAGTTCAGAGTAGAAGGCGATATTCTTCATCTATTGATGATGATGACGGCATTTGTTAAGCGCTTACTATGTGCAGTTCAGAGTAGAAGGCGATATTCTTCGTCTATTGGTGATGATGACGGCATTTGTTAAGCGCTTACCGTGTGCAGTTCAGAGTAGAAGGCGATATTCTTCATCTATTGATGATGATGACGGCATTTGTTAAGCGCTTACCATGTGCAGTTCAGAGTAGAAGGCGATATTCTTCGTCTATTGATGATGATGACGGCATTTGTTAAGCGCTTACTCTGTGCAGTTCAGAGTAGAAGGCGATATTCTTTATCTATTGATGATGATGCCGGCATTTGTTAAGCGCTTACTATGTGCAGTTCAGAGTAGAAGGCAATATTCTTCGTCTATTGGTGATGATGACGGCATCTGTTAAGCGCTTACTACGTGCCAAGCGCTGTTCTAAGCACTGGGGTCGATACCAGGCGATCAGGTTGCCCCACGTGGGGCTCACATTCATTCATCCCCAGTTTGCAGATGAGGGAACTGTGGAACAGAGAAGTTAAGTGACTTGCCCAAAGTCACACAGCTGGTAAGAGCTGGGATTTAGAACCCACGACCTCTGACTCCCAAGCCCGGCTCTTTCCACTAATAATAATAATGATGGCATTTATTAAGTGCTTACTACGTGCCAAGCGCTGTTCTAAGCACTGGGGTCGATACCAGGCGATCAGGTTGCCCCACGTGGGGCTCTCATTCATCCATCCCCAGTTTGCAGATGAGGGAACTGCGGAACAGAGAAGTTAAGTGACTTGCCCAAAGTCACACAGCTGGTAAGAGCCGGGATTTAGAACCCACGACCTCTGACTCCCAAGCCCGGGCTCTTTCCACTCATAACGATGGCATTTATTAAGTGCTTACTATGTGCCAAGCACTGTTCTAAGCGCTGGGGAGGTTACAAGGTGATCAGGTTGTCCCCCGGGGGGCTCACAGTCTTCATCCCCATTTTCCAGATGAGGTAACTGAGGCACAGAGAAGTGAAGTGACTTGCCCAAAGTCACACAGCCGACAATTGGCAGAGCCGGGATTAGAACCCACGACCTCTGACTCCCAATCCCGGGCTCTTTCCACTGAGCCACACTGCTTCTCTAGTACAAATACCATCATCATAATCCGTTATGGTATTTATTAAGCACTTAGTATGTGCCAAGCTCTATGCCACCTGCTTAGGGGAGGTAAAAAAAATAATGATGATTTGATTATTGTTGTTCTTGTGGTATTTAAGAGCTTACTATGTTTCAAGTACTGTTCTGAGCGCCGGGGTACAGACAGATTAATTAGGTTGGACACGGTCCCTGTCCCACGTCGGGCTCACTGTCTAAGTAGGATGATCGTTTTATTCTAAAGCGTAGTTGTACCATGGTGACTTGGTACACGTTTAGATTATTTTTCCAAACATTTGAAAGAAAAATGTAGCAACTAGCTAGAGAAGTTCTTAATTAAGCGCTTAGTACAGTGCTCTGCACAAAGTAAGCGCTCAATAAATACGATTGATTGATTGATTGTTCCTGATTTTGAAATTTTGAAGGCTCGTGGTGGGTTCATACGCTATTCCCAGAGCGCGCCCGTCGTGGGCAGGGGTCATCTTTATTGCCGAATTGTACTTTCCGAGCGCTTAGCGCTGTACGTGCCCAATAAATGAGTACCGTGGAATGATTTCGGAGGGAAGGGCGGCGGGATTGATGGCTCCAGCGCCCTCGGGGTGCGGCCATTCGCGATGGACGTGTTCCCCGTAACCGCTGTCCGTTCACGGTTTCAGGGCTGATCGTAAGCCTGGAAAAGGAACTCGCCCCGCTGTTCGAAGAGCTGCGACAGGTCGTGGAAGTCTCTTAACCCGCCCGACGTCTCCGGAAGGCCCCCGGCGAAGAGACGAGGAAATCCCCCCGAGAAGCTCCGCGCCCCGGAGACCCGCCGGCGCCGCTTTCCCCCCGTCCCGCTAAAGAACGAGCTCGTCCGATCCGGGGCCGGACTGATGGGCCGCCACGTCGGGGAGGTCGCGGGGGGCGAGACCCCGCGCCCTCACTCCCGCGGAGTCCGTTAGCTCGGCCGTCGATCGGAAGCGAGCCGCCCTCCCCCCCCCCGGCTCCTCGTCGGAGCGGGATTCCCACCTCCACGAGCCGGTTCCCCGGAGCCACCCGCCGCGTCCCCGGACACGCGGGCGGCCTTCCTCCGGCCTCCCGGGGAGTGCCCGTCCGCCCCGGGACGGTCACCACCCCCAGTTGGTACCGCGGTGGGACGCGGACGCGACAATCAAGTTCGGCCGCTCGGGTTTCGGCGCCTCAGCGTTGGGGCGGGTAGGAGAGTCGTACGACACTCGAGCGGTCCCTTATAAATAAATAATATATAATGACGGCATTTGTTGTACGCTTACTACGTGCAGAGCACTGTTCTAAGCTCTGGGGAGGTTACAAGGTGATCAGGTTGTCCCGCGGGGGGGCTCCCAGTCTTCATCCCCATTTTACAGAGGAGGAAACTGAGGCTCAGAGAAGTGAAGTGACTCGCCCTACGTCACACAGCTGACAATTGGCGGAGCGGGATTTGAACCCATGGCCTCTGACTCCAAAGTCCGGGCTCTTTCCACTGAGCCACGCTGGTCCCTTCCCCGCCTCCCGGGTTTCCCGAAGTGAGTCTCAGTAATAATAATAATAATAATAATAATAATAATAGCATTTCTTAAGCGCTTACTATGTGCAAATCAATCAATCGTATTTATTGAGCGCTTACTATGTGCAGAGCACTGTACTAAGCACTTGGGAAGTACAAATTGGCAACATATAGAGACAGTCCCTACCCAACAGTGGGCTCACAGTCTAAAAGACTGTGCAAAGCACTGTTCTAAGCGTTGGGGGGTTACAAGGTGATCAGGTTGTCCCACGGGGGCCTCACAGTCTTCATCCCCATTTTCCAGATGAGGGAACTGAGGCCCAGAGAAGTGAAGTGACTTGCCCCAAGTCACACAGCTGACAGTTGGCGGAGCTGGAATTCGAACCCATGACCTCCGACTCCAAAGCCCGGGCTCTTTCCCCTGAGCCACGCTGCTCCTCAAAAGAACAGATTCTGGGTCTCTCTGTCCTCATCCAGGTTCCAGAAGATTTTACGCGGTTCCATGGACAAGAGGGCTATTTAGGGTTATTAAAGAGTCATGGATAATAATAATGATGGTATTTGTTAATAATAATAATAATAATGGCATTTATTAAGCGCTTCCTTGCGTCCGCCGCAGGGCTCTCAAGTCGAAACAGTAAAGGCGGCCGCGGGGTAATCATAATCGTAATAATGATGGCATTCGTTAAGCGCTTACTCTGTGCCAAGCACTGTTCTAAGCACTGAGAAGGTTACAAGGTGATCAGTTTGTCCCCCGGGGGGCTCACGGTCTTCATCCCCATTTTACAGATGAGGTCACTGAGGCTCAGAGGAGGGAAGGGACTTGCCCAGGGTCACGCAGCGGACGTGTGGGAAGCAGCGTGGCTCAGCGGAAAGAGCCCGGGCTTTGGAGTCAGAGGTCGTGGGTTCGATTCGCGGCTCCGCCAATTGTCAGCTGCGTGACTTTGGGCGAGTCACTTCACTTCTCGGGCCTCAGTGACCTCATCTGTAAAATGGGGATGAAGACTGAGCCCTCCGTGGGACAACCTGACCACCTTGTAACCTCCCCAGCGCTTAGAACGGTGCTTTGCCCCTAGGCAGTGCTTAATAAATGCCGTTGTTATTATGTGGGGGAGCCGGAATTAGAACCCGTGACCTCTGCCTCCTAAACCCGGGCTCCGGCCACTGAGCCCCGCTGCTTCCACCTCCCCATTTGGAGCCCAAAGCCCATCGCTTCGGGCGGGCGGCGGGAGCGGTGGAAGGAGATGGGGTGGCCGGGAAAAGCAGGAGGCGGGCGAGACAACTTCGCCAACGGATTCGGGAATCGGGGAAGAAAAGAGCCGACGGGGTCTCGGAAGCGAGGTGAGGGGGGGGTGAAGAGAGGCTCGGGGATGGGAAAAGGGGGACACGAGCCACCTCTTCCTCCTCTATCCTCTTCCCCCTTTCCTCCACCTGTCCCACCAATGGGTCTCGCCAGCGCCGAGAGTCCCTCCCCGAACCCTTACCCAAGTTCGGAAATCTCAGAAATATCCAGTAAATTCTCAATCCGGTCACAATCAAAAGAAATCCCGCTGCCCCTTCCCTTTGCCATCCTCTGGTGCGCGTTTCTCTCAGCTCACGACCATTTTAGCCCCCTCCTTCCGCCTGCCACAAGGAAAGAAGGGAAATAAATTGGGACCGGGAGGCCTGCAGACTCCGAGCCCCCTCGTTCTCCAAAAAAGGAGGATGAAGACCGCGAGACGGCCTGATGACCCGGCATCTACCCCGTGCTTGGCACCTAATAAGCGCTCAACAGATCCCGTCGTCATCATCACGATTTCAGAATTACACCTCCACGGTCAAGTCGGCCTCCTTGAAGCTAATTTACCGCGTGGCGATTCGGTAGGATTGGCTCTCGGGGCAACCGTCGTCGCTCAAGGCGTCCCTGGGTCGTGGGCAGGAATGCGTCCGTTTGTTATATTGTCCTCTCCCAGGCGCTCAGTACAGTGCTCTGCACACAGTAAGCGCTCAGTAAATACGATGGAATGGGTGTTGGGCTCTTTGGCACAGAGAGGTTTCCACCCGCTGAGAGGTGGTTCAAATTGTCGGGAGCGGGAGGGTGGTAGTATCGCTTAAATCGGCGGTGAATTGGGGGTAAAGTTGGAGTGGAGAAAATAGAGATAATTCTTTCCAGTCATCCACCGCTCCGATTCGGTTATCTTCCACTGCTCTCTGAGTAAATGGAGATTATTTTCAGAATCTTGGCTTTTTGGCATCTCAGCGGACTAACTGACCGAGGGGCTGGCGACGCCAGAATAATAGTAACATTATGGTATTTAAGCACTTACTATATGCTGAGGCTAAGGATTTGTTTTGATCTGTAGATATGCTCTGCCGATTGCACTTCTCTGGGCCTCGGTTCAACTCATCTGGAAAATGGGGATTCAGAGTGTGAGCCCCACGGGGGACAGGGACTGTGTCCAACCCAATCCATTCGTTCGATCATATTTTTTGAGCGCTTACTGTGTGCAGAGCGCTGTACTAAGTGCTTGGGAAGTCCAGGTTGGCAACATATAGAGACGGTCCCTACCCAACAGCGGGCTCAATCAATCAATCAATCGTATTTATTGAGCGCTTACTGTGTGCAGAGCACTGTACTAAGCGCTTGGGAAGTACAAGTTGGCAACATATACAGTCCCTACCCAACAGCGGGCTTACAGTCTAAAAGGGGGAGACAGACAACAAAACAAATTCACTTGTATCTACCCCAGCGCTTAGAACAGTGCTTGGCACATAGTAGGCGCATAACAAACACCCGTTATTATTATTATTGCCTCTTGTTTGATCTTGGACGAGTCACCTTCTCTGGGCCTCAGTTTCCCCATCCGTAAAATGGGGATTCAATATCTGCTCTCCCTCCTAGTTAGAATGGGAGCCCCATGTGGGACAGGGACTGTTTCCAACCTGATTACTTGAATCTGCCCCAGCTCTTACAGTAGTGCTTGACACCATAGTAAGTGCTTGATAATTACCGTAAATAAATGTGTATTATTTGGGGCAATGCATCAATACAAATAAAGACGTGACAGAGCGGGACCTAAGTGTCGTGGGGCTGGGAGAAGGGGAAAAATAAAGGGAGCAAGTCAGGGCGACGCAGAAGGGAGTGGGAGAGGAGGAAAGGGGGGCTTAATCTGGGAAGGCCTCTTGGAGGAGATGGGGCTTCAATAATACTAGTAATAATAATAATAATAATAATAAGGCTTCATTCATCCCCCAAGAAGCAGCGTGGCTTAGTGGAAAGAGCCCGGGCTTTGGAGTCAGAGGTCAGGGGTTCAAATCCCGGCTCCACCAACTGTCAGCTGTGTGACTTTGGGCCAGTCACTTGACTTCCCTGTGCCTCACTTACCTCATCTGTAAAATGGGGATTAAGACCGTGAGCCCCCCCGTGGGACAGCCTGATCACCTTGTAACCTCCCCAGGGCTTAGAATGGTGCTTGGCGCATAGTAAGCGCTTAATTAATGCCATTATTATTATTAAGGCTTTGAAGGGGGGAAGAGTAATAGAAATAGTAGTAAATATGCTAGTATTGGGGGCGAATTTATTCCAGAAAGAGCTGAGACATCAATCACATTTTTAAAGCAGTCTTTAATAACACTTTCTCCACGTGGGTTTTCCCACTACTGTACATAATAAGTTAGTCACGGGCCCTCCAGGGTTTTCGGAAAAAGCCAGCCAGCGGATGGGAGCGTCTTCCGCCCTCCAGACGCCGGACAGTGGATATCAGGTAGTCCTAACGGCCGAGCGCTTAGTGTGTGCGGAGCGCTTGCCCGATTCGGCCGGCCTCGGTGACTGTGGGCCTTGGGGGATTAATGTGGCTCTCGACTGGGGCCCTCGGGCAAGGTTGGGGGCCACTGGACTCTGCCATCCCGCCCCACGGCTGCCCTGCGGAGGGAAGCCCCCCTAAACCTGAAAGAGGGGGCACCACCGGGCCTTCAGAGGCAGGAGAGGAGGAGCAGAGGGGGCTCTCCGAGGCCAGGCCGTGGCCCGCGTGGTGGAGGGCTAATGGGGATGGAGGGAAAGGGACACGGGGTGGGCAGAGACCTCTTAACCATTGATGGGGTGGGGAGGGGACAAAATCGGGGCAGGGAGGGAGAGTCCTGACCTTCGGGAGTCAGCTCCGCAACATTGCCAAGATCCGCCCTTTCCTCTCCATCCCAACCGCTACCCTGCTCATTCAAGCTCTCATCTTATCCCGTCTGGACTACTGCATCAGCCTTCTCTCTGATCTCCCATCCTCGTGTCTCTCTCCACTTCAATCCATACTTCATGCTGCTGCCCGGATTATCTTTATTCAGAAACGCTCTGGGCATGTTACTCCCCTCCTCAAAAATCTCCAGTGGCTACCAATCAATCTGCACATCAGGCAGAAACTCCTCACCCTGGGCTTCAAGGCTGGCCATCCATCCCCTCGCCCCCTCCTACCTCACCTCCCTTCTCTCCTTCTCCAGCCCAGCCCGCACCCTCCGCTCCTCTGCCACCGCTAATCTCCTCCCCGTTAGGCCTCGTTCTCGCCTGTCCTGCCATCGACCCCCGGCCCACGTCCTCCCCCAGGCCTGGAATGCCCTCCCTCTGCCCATCCACCAAGCTCGCTCTCTTCCTCCCTTCAAGGCCCTACTGAGAGCTCACCTCCTCCAGGAGGCCTTCCCAGACTGAGCCCCTTCCTTCCTCTCCCCCTCGTCCCCCTCTCCATCCCCCCATCTTACCTCCTTCCCTTCCCCACAGCACCTGTATATATGTATATATGTTTATACATATTTATTACTCTATTTATTTTACTTGTACATATCTATTCTATTTATTTTATTTTGTTAGTATGTCTGGTTTTGTTCTCTGTCTCCCCCTTTTAGACTGTGAGCCCACTGTTGGGTAGGGACTGTCTCTATATGTTGCCAATTTGTACTTCCCAAGCGCTTAGTACAGTGCTCTGCACATAGCGCTCAATAAATACGATTGATGATGATGATGATGATGGTGGGTCAGAGAGGACCACCCTGTTCTTGGCTAAATGGACTCTAAACGGTCTCCAGGGTGAGGAGAGAGGAGGGAGAAGAGACTGATTTCTGCTACCGTCAGCCCATTTCCCTTCCTCCCCGCCATCCTTCTTCTCCCTCCCACTCCTCTCCTCCTCCTCCTCCTAATAACAACGATGATTGCATTTGTTAAGCGCTTACTCTGTGCTAAGCACTCTGGTAATAATAATAATAATAATAATGTTGGTATTAAGCGCTTACTCTGTGCTAAGCACTGTGGTAATAATAATAATAATGTTGGTATTAAGCTCTTACTCTGTGCTAAGCACTGTGGTAATAATAATAATAATGTTGGTATTAAGCGCTTATTATGTGCAAAGCACTGTTCTAAGCGCTGGGATAGTTACAGGGTAATCAGGTTGTCCCACGAGGGGCTCGCAGTCTTCATCCTCATTTTCCAGATGAGGGAACTGAGGCCCAGAGAAGTGAAGTGACTTGCCCAAAGTCACCCAGCTGACAAGCGGCGGAGCCGGGATTTGAACCCATGGCCTCTGGCTCCAAAGCCCGGGCTCTTTCCACTGAGCCACGCTGCTTCCCCTTGGTAGATCCAAGGTAATCAGGTTGTCCCACGTGGGGCTCCTCCTTTTAATCCCCATATAACAGATGGGGGAACTAAGGCCCAGAGGAGCAAAGCGACTCGCCCAGGGTCACACAGCTGAAAAGTGGCGGAGCTGGGATTAGAACCCACAGCCCTTAATAATAATATATAATACGATGGCATTTATTAAGCGCTTACTATGTGCAAAGCGCTGGGGAGGATACAAGGTGATGAGGTTGTCCCACGGGGGGCTCACAGACTTAACCCCCATTTTCCAGATGAGGGAACTGAGGCACAGAGAAGCGACTTGCCCAAAGCCACCCAGCTGACAATTGGCGGAGCTGGGATTTGAACCCATGACCGCTGACTCCAAAGCCCGGGCTCTTTCCACTGAGCCACGCTGCTTTCCTTGCCATTAGGTCTTGCTCTTCCCCTCCTTCCCCTCCTCTTCCTCCTCCCTCTCCTTCCTCTTCCCCTTCTTCCATTTCTCGCCTCGCCTTCCCCTCTCCACAGGCAACATCACAGGTGGCCAGGAAACCGTCGTGCATCCAAGCGGGGTGACCACCTCCGACCTGGCCTAGCGGGATCTAACGTCGGGTCCGCGGTTTCAGCATGGCCGAGTGACAAGGGGTCGTGGGTGCGAATTCCGCCTCCGCCGCTGGTCGGCCGAATGACTTTGGGCTGGTCACTTCACTTCTCTGGGCCTCAGTTCCCTCGGTAAAATGGGGATGAAGACTGTGAGCCCCGTGTGGGCCGTGGACAGTGTCCAGCCTGATTACCTCGTATCTACCCCGGTGCTTAGATCAGCGCCTGGCACATAGTAAGCGCTTAAAAAATGTCATTACTATCATTATTATTATTGTTACTATTATTATTCTGCAGGCTGAAGTTGTCGACCCCCTGAGCTAGGTGGTAAATCGGCTCTACGTTCCCCAAGATGATCCCCACGGCCACCCAGCTGACAATTGGCGGAGCCGGGATTTGAACCCATGACCACTGACTCCAAAGCCCGGGCTCTTTCCACTGAGCCACGCTGCTTCCCTTGCCATTATCCCGTATCTATCCCGTATCTGCCGACCCGAGCTCCTTCCCTTGCGGGGAAAAATCCCGCACTAAAGGAGACCCTGATCCAGGCCTAGTTCATTCAATCATATTTATTGAGCGCTTACTGTGTGCAGAGCACTGTCCTAGGTGCGTGGGAAGTACAAGTTGGCAACATAGTGGAAAGAGTCCGGGCCTGGGTTCAAATCGCGACTCCACTGCTTGTCCTCTGCGTGACCCTGGGCAGGTCGCTTTGCTTCTGTGGGTCTCAGTTCCCTCTCCTGTAAAATGGGCATGAGGACTCCGAGCCCGATGAGGGATAGGGACCTATCTTGTGTCTACCCTGGCGCTTAGTACGTTGCATGGCACATAGGAGTGCTTAATAAATGCAGTTATTACCGTTATTATGTTGGTCTTCCCAACTCCTTGTGGCTCACTGGACAGAGCATGGGCTTTGGAGGCAGAGTTCATGGGTTCAAATCCCGGCTCCGCCAACTGTCAGCTGGGTGACTTTGGGCAAGTCACTTCTCTGGGCCTTAGTTCCCTCATCTGTAAAATGGGGATTAAGACTGAGCTCCCCATGCGACAACCTGATCACCTTGTAAACTCCCCAGTGCTTAGAACAGTGCTTTGCACGTAGTAAGCACTTAATAAATGCCATCATTATTATTGTTATTATAATAATTATTCTCTCACACCACCCCAGGCCCGGCTCCTTCTCCTTGACCTTCAGACCGCACCTGGCCGGGGGGGGGTTGATCTCAGCGGGAATTCAGCATCCTTGGATCATTCACTCATTCCCATCCCTGCCCGTTGTAAGTGGACCAAGTTGTCCCTCCGCTCCGAGCTCTATTCCACCTCTTCCCAGGCGCTGGGCTTGAACTGGGCCACTTCGCGGCCTCAGTTGCCCGCTCTGTAGGATGGGGCCGGACCACCCCGTCTCCCTCCTCCTTAAATCGTGAGTCGCGTGTCCGAATGGATCGTCTCAAAGCCACCCGACGTCGAACGGGTACGGGCTGGAGTCGGAGTCGGTGGTGGGGCAGGGGCCGTCGGGGATGGGACCGCCGTTGGGAAGGGGATGCGGCGGCGGGAAAAGGGGCCGTGGGCGGCGTGGCGGGTGGGCCCTGGGTGCAGATTCAGCTCCGGAAGGACGGCCTGTGTTGGGGTGGCTCGGAGGTCAAGGGGGCTTCTCTCTGCTCCAGCTGCTTCTTGATCTGCGACTGCAACAGAGGCGGCCGGGCCGTTAGCGGGGGCCTTGTTGGCCGGAGCGTTGGACGGAGTGACAGCCAGGTTCATTCATTCATTCCATTGTATTTATTCATTCATTCATTCTCCAGGAGGCCTTCCCAGACTGAGCCCCTTCCTTCCTCTCCCCCTCTTCCCCCTCTCCACCCCCCCATCTTACCTCCTTCCCTTCCCCACAGCACCTGTATATATGTATATATGTTTGTACATATTTATTACCCTATTTCTTTTACTTGTACATATCTATTCTATTTACTTTATTTTGTTAATATGTTTGGTTTTGTTCTCTGTCTCCCCCTTTTAGACTGTGAGCCCACTGTTGGGTAGGGACTGTCTCTATCTGTTGCCAATTTGTACTTCCCAAGCGCTTAGTCCAGTGCTCTGCACATAGTAAGCGCTCAATAAATACGATTGATGATGATGATGAGCGCTTACTGTGTGCGGAACACTGGACTAAGCGCTTGGGAAGTCCAAGTTGGCGACACCGAGAGACGGCCCCTACCCGACAGCGGGCTCACAGTCTAGAAGGGGCCTCGTTGACCTCATCAATCAATCAATCAATCAATCAATCAATCGTATTTATTGAGCGCTTACTGTGTGCAGAGCACTGTACTAAGTGCTTGGGAAGTCCAAGTCGGCAACACATAGAGACGGTCCCTACCCGACAGTGGGCTCACAGACTAGGAGGGGGAGACAGAGAACAAAACCAAACATACTGACAAAATCAAATAAATAGAATAGATATGGACAAGTGAGATAAATAAATAAATGAATGGAGGCTGGGAGTCCCAGATGGGACAGGGGCTGGTATCCACCCCAGCGCTTAGAACAGTGCCTGGCACATAGTAAGCGCTTTAATAAATACCATCATTATTCGTTGTTCGTATTGAATGGTTCAGAAAGTACAGGAGAGGTAGGGGGGATTCCTACCCTCTAAGTGCTTACTTCCACAGGGCGAGAGGTTTGGCTCAGAAAAGGGTCCCAGACTTAAGGGGAATTATTATTGGATCACTGGGAACACCATCCAAGAGGATGAGATAATAGTAATAATAATAATAATAATGGCATTTATTAAGCGCTTACTATGTGCCAAGCACTGTTCTAAGCGCTGGCGAGGTTACAAGGTGTCCCACCGGGGGACTCTCAGTCTTCATCCCCATTTTCCAGATGAGGCAGCTGAGGCCCGGAGAAGTGAAGTGACTTGCCCAGGGTCACACAGCTGACAATTGGCGGAGCCGGGATTCGAACCCATGCCCTTCGACTCCAAAGCCCGGGCTCTTTCCACTGAGCCCCGCTGCTTCTCCAATCAATCAGTCGTATATATTGAGCGCTTACGGTGCGCAGAGCACTGTACTAAGCGCTTGGGAAGTACAAGTCGGCAACAAGGGGTTCTCCAAGGGGTTGGCTAGCCGATCGGGAAGCAGTGTGGCCTAATGGAAAGAGCCTGGCCCCGGGTTCTAATTCCGGCTCTGCCACGTACCTAGTGAACGACCGGGGGCGTGTCACTTGGCTTCTCATTAAGCGCTTAGTACAGTGCTCTGCACACAGTAAGCGCTCAATAAATACGATTGATTGATTGATTCTCTAAGCCTCGGTTCCTTCACCTGCAAAAGGAAAATTCAATCCCTGCTTTCCCTCCTGCTTGCTCTTTGAGTCCCTCGTGGGATCTGATTATCCTCTCTCTACTCCAGCAGCCAGGAGGGTGCTTCAGCATGTAGTAAGCGCTTAACAGATACCGCAGTTATTACAATTTTACAATCATTTTATTACAGTAGTGTAATATTACAATGTGTGATAAATGTAACAACATGTAATAATTATTAACGTGCAATAATTGTAATAATAATGGCATTTATTAAGCGCTTACTATGTGCAAAGCACCGTTCTAAGCGCTGGGGAGGTTACAAGGTGAGCAGGTTGCCCCACGGGGGGCTCGCGGTCTTCATCCCCGTTTTCCAGATGAGGGAACTGAGGCCCAGAGAAGTGACTTGCTCAGAGTCACCCAGCTGACAGTTGGCGGAGTCAGGATTTGAACCCATGACCTCTGACTCCAAAGCCCGGGCTCTTTCCACTGAGCCACGCTGCCTCTTTCTTTTTTTTTTTATGATTCTTTCTCCTCAGCAGCGGAAAGAAAAGCCTGGGCCTGCATTCTCCACTGCCTCCCTAGGACCCAGGCAAGCCGATTCGTGCTTTCCAAGCGCTTAGTACAGTGCTCTGCACACAGTGAGCGCTCAGTAAATACACTGGAATGAATGAAACCAACGCAGATTTACCAGTTTCCACCGCAATATCTTAATCCACTCATCCGCTTCTACTCCAGTCTTCGCACAGAGATAAAATGTCCTGAATGGAAACACGAGGCTGTGGGGGAAGAGAAGGATGGTGAGAATCGTCTCTCCCCGCCGACCCCCCGCGACTGCCCCGCTGGGCCCCGGAAGGCCGTCGGGGAAACTGAGGACGGGGGCAGAGAGGACTGGAAATAGGACCCCCACCCCCAGAGGGGTTCACTCCAGAATCCTCCCTGCGGGATCTGCATTGGGTCCTCCTGGGTAGGATTCACACCCGGAACTCCCGGCGGGATTTGTACCGGGGCGTCCCCAGTGGGATTCGCACCAAGACCTTCCAGGCGGGATCTGTGCCGGAACCTCCTCGACGGGATTCGCCCCGGGCCCTCCCTGGCAGAATTGGCCCTGGGGACTTCCCCAGCAGGATTCGCACTGGGACCCTCCCTGTGGGATTTGCACCGGGATCTTCTGGATAGGATTCGCACCGGGACCTCCTGGTAGGATTCGCACCAAGACCTCCCCGGCAAGATTCCCACTGGGACCACCCCCTGCAGGATTCGCACCAGGACCTCCTGGGAGCATTCTAATAATGGCATTTGTTAAGCGCTTACTATGTGCCAAGCACCGTTCTAAGCACTGGGGAAGATACAAGGTAATGACGTCGTCCCACATGGGGCTCACAGTCTTAGTGCCCATTTTCCAGATGAGGGAACTGAGGCCCGGAGAAGCGAAGTGACTTGCCCAATAATAATAATAATGATAGCATTTATTAAGCGCTTACTATGTGCAAAGCACTGTTCTAAGCACTGGGGAGGCTACAAGGTGATCAGGTTGTCCCACGTGGGACTCACAGTCTTAATCCCCATTTTCCAGATGAGGTAACTGAGGCCCAGAGAAGTGACGTGACTTGCCCAAAGTCACCCAGCTGACAATTGGCAGAGCTGGGATATGAACCCATGACCTCTGACTTCAAAGCCAGGGCTCTTTCCACTGAGCCACACTGCCTCTCCCAGCTGCCGTGGTGGAGCCGGAATTAGAACCCGTGACCTCTGACTCCCAACCCCGGCCTCCTTCCACTGAGCCATGCTGCTTCTCACCACGACCTCCCCAGCAGGATTCACTCCGGGACTTCCCCAGCAAGATTCCCACCGAGACCTGCCCGGCCGGATTTACACCGGGACCTCCCCATCAGGATCCGCCCCGGGACCTTGGGGAAGCAGCGTGGCTCAGTGGAAAGAGCCCGGGCTTTGGAGTCAGAGGTCATGGGTTCAAATCCCGGCTCCACCACTTGTCAGCTGGGTGACGTTGGGCAAGTCACTTCACTTCTCCGGGCCTCAGTTCCCTCACCTGGAAAACGGGGATGAAGACTGTGAGCCCCTCGTGGGACAACCTGATCACCTTGTACCTACCCCAGCGCTGAGAACAGTGCTTTGCACATAGTAAGCGCTTAACAAATACCAACATTATTATTATTATTATTATTCCAGGCAGGATTTGCGCCAGGACTTCCGGGACGGGATTCACATCGGGATCTCCCTGGCAGAATTTGCAGCGGGATTGCTGAGGAGGATCTGCACCGGGGCCCGTCGGACAGTCGCGATGGGCCCGCCCCAACTCACCAGAAGCAGTTGACCCTCTCCTGCGTGTAATCGAACTGCACGGCGGAGCACTCGGTGAGATCCAGGGTGCGGATGGGCTCCGGGGTCTGTGAGGGCCGCGGGACGTCCAGTCAGTAGCCACCCACCGCCCTCCCGCAGCCCCCGGCTTCCGTCCGAGCCCCGGAGAGAGCCACAGTCCGGGCCCGGGCCCCGGCCTGACTGGGTGGCGGAGAAGCGCTCCGAAAGCCGTCGGGCGGCTGGGTTATCCCTCTTGTCTCCTGAAGAAGGCTACTTACTAAGTGACAAGCACTGCTCTAAGCGCCGGGGGAGATAGAAGACAATAATAATAATAATGATGATGGCATTTATCAAGTGCACAGCACCATGTGCCGAGCGCTGTTCTAAGCGCCGGGGGGATACAAGGTGATCAGGTTGTCCCACGTGGGGCTCACAGTCTTCACCCCCGTATTCCAGATGAGGTCACCGAGTCAAGTGGCTCGCCCAAAGTCACCCAGCTGACAGGTGGCGGAGCCGGGATTTGAACCCGTGACCTCTGACTCCAAAGCCCGGGCTCTTCCCACAGAGCCACGTTGCTTCTTTAAGTGCGGAAGGCCATTCACGGCCATTCTGGACTGTGAGCCCGCTGTCGGGTAGGGGCCGTCTCTATATGTTGCCGACTTGGACTTCCCAAGCGCTTAGTACAGTGCTCTGCACACAGTAAGCGCTCAATAAATACGATTGAATGAATTCACGGGGGGGATGGGGGAGACATGTTGGCTTGAGTCTCCTCCAAACCAGACCGGGCCGAGGAAACCTCTCACGGTAATAAGAATTTGGGTATTTGTTCAGCACTCACTCTGTGCCGAGCACTGCGGCAGGCCCACCACGATCAGATAATACAGTGCTTTGCACATAGTAAGTGCTTAATAAATGCCATTATAATAATAATCATAATGTTGATATTTGTTAAGCGCTTACTATGTGCCAAGCACTGTTCTCGACGCTGGGCGGGATACAAGGTGATCAGGGTTGTCCCCCGTGGGGCTCACAGTCTTCATAGAGAAGCAGCGCGGCTCAGTGGAAAGAGCCCGGGCTTTGGAGTCAGAGGTCATGGGTTCGAATCCCGGCCCCACCACAAGTCTGCTGTGTGACCTTGGGCAAGTCACTTCACTTCTCCGAGCCTGTTACCTCATCTGTAAAATGGCGATTAAGAGTGTGAGCCCCACGTGGGACAACTTGATCACATTTTATCCCCCTCCAGCGCTTAGAACAGTGCTTTGCGCATAGTAAGCGCTTAACAACTGCCATCATTATTATTACTATTCATCCCCACTGCACAGATGAGAGGCCCAGAGAAGTGAAGTGACTCGCCCGAGGTCACCCAGCTAAGTGGCGGAGCCGGGATTTGAACCCGTGACCTCTGACTCCTAAGCGTGGGCTCTTTCCCCGTCCCGCGTGGTGTTTCCAGTCGAAGCAGGAGGGGAGGACGGATAGCGGAGAAGAGGGAAGGGAGGCGCGGAGGGTGGCACGGGGCCGGGATTAGGGCCCGGGTTCTGCGATTTTTAGGCCCCGGTTCCTCCCAGCTGCGACCCTGCCCCTCGCCACGCAGGGTGGGACATCCCTCGGTGGTCCCGGGGGCCTGGGGAGTCCAGCTAAGAGCCCAGCCCGGGCCGGGGAAGGAGGGTGTCGAAGCCCCCCGCCCTCTGCCACTCACCATCTGGTCTTTGAAGTACTTGAGTTCGTTCCGATTGAGCGTGAACCACCGAGTTTTCCAGCTCTGAGGGAATCCGGACGCGAGCACGCGGCCGCCCGCGGACGGGGACGAGAGTCAAACGAGGGCCCGAGCCGGGCGGAGGCCGAAGAAGGCTCCCCGCATCGGGAAGAGCCCGAGGGAGGGAATCCCACCCGCCGTTCCCAAAACCGGGAAGAGCCAGAGGCGGAAACTGGGGTCCCTTACCTTCACGAGCCCACCCTGCTTCGTCAGATACCCCTCTTTGGTCCCCAGCTAGGCAAGCAAGCAGATGAGAAGACAAGTGAGGACCGTCTAATTTCCTTATTTACGCTTTGGGGCAGGGACTGACCGCCCTAATGGTCCAACCCCGGCGCTTAGGACACTGTTTGACACGTAGTAAGCTCTTAGAGAAGCGGCGTGGCTCAGTGGAAAAAGCCCGGGCTTTGAAGTCAGAGGTCATGGGTTCAAATCCCGGCTCCGCCACTTGTCAACTGTGTGACTTTGGGCCAGTCACTTCACTTCTCTGGGCCCCAGTTCCCTCATCTGGAAAATGGGGATGAAGACTGTGAGCCCCACGTGGGACAACCTGATCACCTTGTAAATTCCCCAGCGCTTAGAGCAGTGCTCTGCACATAGTAAGCGCTTAATAAATGCCATTATTATTATTATTATTATTAAAAATACCATTAAAAAAAATATCTCCGTCCGGCATGACTGCGGCACTTTTCCTATGCAGTCCGGTCAGTCCAGCAGAGGACGTGGGACGTGAGTCCGCAACTTGTCTGCTGTGTGACCTTGAGCAAGCCACTTCACTTCTCTGGGCCTCAGTTACCCCATCTGTAAAATGGGGGTTAAGACTGTGAGCCCCACGTGGGACAACCTGATGGCCTTGTATCTACCCCAGCGCTTAGAACAGTGCTTGGCACATAGTAAGCTCTTAACAAATATCATCATTATCATTATTATTATTATTATTATTATTATCAATCGGTACTATTTATTGAGTAATAATAATAATTGTGGTATTTCTTAAGCGCTTCCTATGTCTACTTGTTTTGTTGCCTGTCTCCCCCCCTTCTAGACTGTGAGCCCGTTGTTGGGTAGGGACCGTCTCTATTTGTTGCCAAATTGTATTTTCCAAGCGCTTAGTACAGTGCTCTGCACACAGTAAGCGCTCAATAAATACAATTGAATGAACGAATGATTATGTGCCAGGAACTGTACTAAGTGCTGGGGAAGATACAAGATAATAATAATGATGGCATTTATTAAGCGCTTACTATGTGCAAAGCACTCTTCTAAGCGCTGGGGAGGTTACAAGGTGATCAAGTTGTCCCTCCGGGGGCTGACAAGATCAATCAATCGTATTTATTTATTGAGCACTTACTGTGTGCAGAGCACTGTACTAAGCGCTTGGGAAGTACAAGCTGGCAAGATAATCTGGTTGGGCACAGTCCCCATCCCACATGGGGCTCGCAGTCTCAATCCCCATTTTACAGATGAGGGAACTGAGGCACGGAGAAGTGAAGTGACTTGCCCAAGGTCACACAGCAGACGAGTGGCCGAGGCGGGATTAGAACCCAGGTCCTGTTGAGCTATTCCTGCTCTCCAGGAGCTTCCAGTCTAGCATGGAGGAGAGGAGACGGGATTCTGGGGTTTGGGCATTTTACAACAGGAGTAGGATTTATTGAGTACACACTGGGGGCAGTGCACTGTACTAAGCGCTTGGGAAAGTACAAAAAAAGAGGAATCCAAAAGCCCTATGTGAGTGAGGGACTGTGTCCCACCTGATTAACTTCTTTCTGTGTTGCCGACTTGTACTTCCCAAGCGCTTAGTACAGTGCTCTGCACACAGTAAGCGCTCAATAAATACGATTGATTTATATTAAAGTAGTGTTAAGCACTTGGGAGAGTACAAGAAACGCCCAATCTGCTGCGGCGGTGTCGGTAGAAACGACCCCTGCTCTCGGGAGTTCCAATCCAACTTGTCCTTCCCCCATCATCGTTATTATTATTATTAAATTCAGTTGATTGATTTGCACCTGAAAACGCTTTTTTTAAAAGAACTTACTACATGCCAAACACTGTACTAAGCCCCAGGATAGGTGCAAAATAATCAGGTTGGACATAGTTACTGAGACTATGACTGTGAGCCCACTGTCGGGTAGGGACCGTCTCTAGATGTTGCCAACGTGGACTTCCCAAGCGCTTAGTACAGTGCTCTGCACACAGTAAGCGCTCAATAAATACGACTGAATGAATGAATGAATGGATGAGAATGCAACCCCTATGTGGGATATAGCTGCCATTTATCTATTCTATTTATTTGATTTTGTTAGTATGTTTGGTTTTGTTCTCTGTCTCCCCCTTCTAGACTGTGAACCCACTGTTGGGCAGAGACCGTCTCTATATGTAGACAGCTTGTACTTCCCAAGCGCTTAGTACAGTGCTGTGCACACAGTAAGTGCTCAATAAATACGATTGGTATTAAAGTAGTATTAAGCACTTGGGAGAGTACAAGAAACCCCCAATCTGCTGCGGCGGCGGCGGTAGAAATGACCCCTGCTCTCGGGAGTTACAATCCAATTTGTACTTCCCCCATCATTATTATTATTATTATTATCATTATTATTATTATTATTATTAAATTCAGTTGATTGATTGATTTGCACATGAAAACACTTTCTTTTAAAGAACTTACTATGTGCCAAACACTGTACTAAGCCCCAGGATAGGTACAAAATAATCAGGTTAGACATAGTTACTGAGACGATGACTGTGAGCCCACTGTCGGGTAGGGACCGTCTCTAGATGTTGCCAACGTGGACTTCCCAAGCGCTTAGTCCAGTGCTCTGCACACAGTAAGCACTCAATAAATACGATTGAATGAATGAATGACTGAGAATGCAACCCCTATGTGGGATATAGCTGTCATTTATCTATTCTATTTATTTTATTTTGTTAGTATGTTTGGTTTTGTTCTGTCTCCCCCTTCTAGACTGTGAGCCCACTGTTGGGTAGGGACCGTCTCTAGATGTTGCCAGCTTGGACTTCCCAAGCGCTTAGTACAGTGCTCTGCACACAGTAAGCGCTCAATAAATACGATTGATTGATTGATTGATTGATTGATTGATTTATATTAAAGTAGTATTAAGCACTTGGGAGAGTCCAAGAAACTCCCAATCTGCTGCAGCGACGGCGGTCGAAACGACCCCTGCTCTCGGGCGTTCCAGTCCAACTTGTCATCATCATCATCATCAATCGTATTTATTGAGCGCTTACTGCGTGCAGAGCACTGTACTAAGCGCTTGGGAAGTACAAATTGGCAACATCTAGAGACAGTCCCTACCCAACAGTGGGCTCACAGTCTAAAAGGGGGAGACAAAACCAAACATACTAACAAGATAAAATAAATATCCCAAGCGCTTAGACCGGTGCTCTGCACGCAGTAAGCGCTCAATAAATATGATTGAATGAACGCCGCGCGCAAACACTGTACTAAGCGCTTGGGAGAGCAGGGGGGCGTCCCGTACCGAAGGGGCGCTCGGAAGCAGGTCGCGCTCGGTTCTCCCGGTCTGCATGGCCGTGTGGACGCGGACGGACTCGTAGATGGACGGTTCCTCCACCTTGCACGGATAAGGATGCTTCAGGATCATCAGGGTGCCTGAGAGGGAAAGCACGCGGGAAAAGACACGTGAGTCTCCGCCGTGGTCTTCGCCCGCCGCTCTGGTCACTTCATATTTAGACTGTGAGCCCACTGTTGGGCAGGGACCGTCTCTATATGTTGCCAACTTGGACTTCCCAAGCGCTTAGTCCAGCGCTCTGCACACAGTAAGCGCTCAATAAATACGATTGATGGATTGATCGATTCATCGTCCGCCTTGGACCCTTCACCCAACTGAGCGCCGGGGTGGATATCTGGGAGTTGGGATCCAACAGGGTCCCTGCCCCACGTGGGGCTCGCAGTCTTCATCCCCGTTTTACAGATGAGGTAACCGAGGCCCAGAGAAGGGAAGCGACTGGCCCAAGGTCACCCGTCTGACGGGTGGCGGAGCCGGGATTAGAACCCGGAATTCTGCATTAGAATCCACTAGGCCATGCTACTATCTGTACTAGATCAATCAATCAATCAATCGTATTTATTGAGAGCTTACTGTGTGCAGAGCACTGTACTAAGCGCTTGGGAAGTACAAGTTGGCAACATATAAGTACAAGCTGGCAACATATACTATATACTATATATATACTATATACATATAGTATATACATATACTATACTATATACTATATCACTAACTATATATATAGTTATATATTATATAACTATATAATATATATAATATAACTATATTATATAATAGTATATGCATATACTATACTATATACTATATTACTAACTATATACATATAGTTATATATTATATTATATTATTAAAATAGGGATTAAGACTGGGAGCCCCACGTGGGACCACCTGCTTACCTTGTATCTACCCCAGCGCTTACAACAGTGCTTGGCACATAGTAAGTGCTTAATAATTGCTATCATGATTATTATTATTATTATTAAAATGGGGATTAAGATGAATAATTATTAAGATTAATAATAATAATAATAGTAATAGAGCAGGCATAATAGTAGTAACAATATTAATAGCAGTAGTGATGATGATGATTTATTAAGTGCTTACTACGTGCCAAGCAGTGTTCTAAGCGCTGGGGTAGATACAAGGTAATCAGGTGGTCCCACGTGGGGCTCCCAGTCTTAATCCCCATTTTAATAATAATAGTAATGATGATAGCATTTATTAAGTGCTTACTATGTGCCAAGCACTGTTGTAAGCACTGGGGTAGATACAAGGAAATCAGATGGTCCCACGTGGGGCTCCCAGTCTTAATCCCCATTTCAATAATAATTATAATAATGATAGAATTTATTAAGCGCTTATAATGTGCCAAGCAGTGTTCTAAGCGCTGGGGTAGATACAAGGTAATCGGGTGGTCCCACGTGGGGCTCCCGGTCTTAATCCCCATCTTAAAAATAATAGTAATGATGATTATAGCATTTATTAAGCGCTTACTACGTGCCAAGCAGTGTTCTAAACTCTGGGGTAGATACAAGGTAATCAGGTGGTCCCACGTGGGGCTCCCGGTCTTAATCCCCATTTTAATAATAATAATAGTAATGATGATAGCATTTTATTAAGCGCTTACTACGTGCCAAGCACTGTTCTAATCGCTGGGGTAGATGCAAGATAATCAGGTGGTCCCACGTGGGGCTCCCACTCTTAATCCCCATTTTAATAATAATAATAATGATAGCATTTATTAAGCGCTTACTACGTGCCAAGCACTATTCTGAGCGCTGGGGTAGATACAAGGAAATCAGGTTGTCCCACGTGGGGCTCCCAGTCTTAATCCCCACCATTTTAATAATAATAATAATAATGATGATAGCATTTATTAAGCGCTTGCTACGTGCCAGGCACTGTTCTAAGCGCTGGGGGAGATGCAAGGTAATCAGGTGGTCCCACGTGGGCCTCCCAGTCTTAATGTGTATTTTAATAATAATAATAATAATGATGATAGAATTTATTAAGCGCTTACTACGTGCCAAGCAGTGTTCTAAGCTCTGGGGTAGATACAAGGTGATCAGGTGGTCCCACATGGGGCTCCCGGTCTTAATCCCCATTTTAATAATAATAATGATAAACATAGCATTTATTAAGTGCTTACTACGTGCCAAGCACTGTTGTAAGCGCTGGGGTAGATACAAGGTAATCAGGTGGTCCCACGTGGGCCTCCCAGTCTTAATCCCCATTTTAATAATAATGATGATAGCATTTATTAAGCGCTTACTACGTGCCAAGCAGTGTTCTAAGCGCTGGGGTAAATACAAGGTAATCAGGTGGTCCCACGTGGGGCTCCCGGTCTTAATCCCCATTTTAATAATAATAATAATAATAATAATAATGATGATGATGATGATGATGATGATAGCATTTATTAAGCGCTTAATACGTGCCAAGATCTGTTCTAAGCGCTGGGGTAGATACAAGGTAATCAGGTGGTCCCACGTGGGGCTTCCGGTCTTAATCCCCATTTTAATAATAATAATAATAATAATGATGATGATGATAGTATTTATTAAGCGCTTACTATGTGCCAAGCACTGTTCTAAGCGCTGGGGTAGATGCAAGGTAATCGGGTGGTCCCACGTGGGGCTCCCAGTCTTAATCCCCATTTGAATAATAATAATGATAGCATTTATTAAGCGCTTACTACGTGCCAAGCACTGTTCTAAGCGGTGGGGTAGATACAAGGTAATCAGGTGGTCCCACGTGGGGCTCCCAGTCTTAATCCCCATTTTAATAATAATAATAATAATAATAATGATGATAGCATTTATTAAGCGCTTACTACGTGCCAAGCACCGTTCTAATCGCTGGGGTAGATGCAAGGTAATCGGGTGGTCCCACGTGGGGCTCCCAGTCTTAATCCCCATTTTAATAATAATAATAATGATAGCATTTATTAAGCGCTTACTACGTGCCAAGCACTGTTCTAAGCGCTGGGGTAGATACGAGGTAATCAGGTGGTCCCACGTGGGGCTCCCAGTCTTAATCCCCATTTTAATAATAATAATGAGGGGGTAGATACAAGGTAATCAGGTGGTTCCATGTGGGGCTCCCGGTCCTAATCCCCATTTTAATAATAATAATAGCATGTATTAAGTGCTTACTATGTGCCAAGCGCTGTTCTAAGTGCTAGGGTAAATACAAGGTGATCAGGTGGTCCCACGTGGGGCTCCCAGTCTTAATCCCCATTTTAATAATGATAATAATAATGATAGCATTTATTAAGCGCTTACTACGTGCAAGCACTGTTGTAAGCGCTGGGGTAGATACGAGGTAATCAGGTGGTCCCACGCGGGGCTCCCAGTCTTAATCCCCATTTTAATAATAATAATAATGATAGCATTTATTAAGTGCTTACTACGTGCCAAGCAGTGTTCTAAGCGCTGGGGTAGATGCAAGGTAATCAGGTGGTCCCACGTGGGGCTCCCAGTCTTAATCCCCATTTTAATAATAATAATAGTAATGGTGATAGCATTTATTAAGCGCTTACTACGTGCCAAGCACTGTTGTAAACCCTGGGATAGATACAAGATAATCAGGTGGTCCCACGTGGGGCTCCCAGTCTTAATCTCCATTTTAATAATAATAATAATAATAATAATAATAGCATTTATTAAATGCTTAATACGTGCCAAGCACTGTTCTAAGCGCTGAGGTAGATACAGGGTAATCAGGTGGTCCCACATGGGGCTCCCAGTCTTAATCCCCATTTTAATAATAATAATAATAATAATAATGATAGCATTTTTTAAGCGCTTAATACGTGCCAAGATCTGTTCTAAGCGCTGGGGTAGATACAAGGTAATCAGGTGGTCCCACGTGGGGCTCCCGGTCTTAATCCCCATTTACAGATGAGGGAACTGAGGCACAGAGAAGTCAAGTGACATGCCCAAAGTCACACAGCTGACAAGTGACGGAGCCGGGATTTGAACCCATGACCTCAGACTCCCAAGCCCGGGGTCTTTCCCCTAAACCACTCTGCTTCATGATAGTAGTAGTATAGTATATACTATAGTATAGATGGTAGCCTGGACTAGTGGATAGAGCCCAGGCCTGTCAGTCGGAAGGTCCTGGGTTCTAATCCTGGCTCTGCCTCTTGTCTGCTGTGTGACCGTGGGCAAGTCGCTTCACTTCTCTGAGCCTCGGTTGCCTCATCTGGAAAATGGGGATTAAGATTGCCAGCCCCGTGCAGGACAGGGACTCTGTCCAATTCAACCACCACGTATCTACCCCAGCGCTTAGTTCAGTGCCTGGCACATAGTAAGCGCTCAACAAATGCCACAGTTATTAGTAATAGCAGTGGTGGTAGTAGTAATAAGCGCTTAGTGCAGTGCTCAATAAATGCAATCGAATGAATGAATAATAATTCACACAGCACTTTCCCAACCACTTGAGAGAGTAGAGCAGAAACAAGGTCCACATTCCCTGACCCCAACGAGCTCACGGCTAGTGAGGAAGACGGGCTAAAATTGATTTACAAATAGTAGCGACCGGAGGAGGAACGAGGAGATTATCAGGGAAAAGTACAAATCGATGCACCGAATAAATGAATATCCAAATTCATAAGAATTTAAATCTCCCCGTGTGTTGAGGCCCAGCCTGGGGGGGAAATGGATTCTGATAATCTGTTTGAGAGAGTAGAGCAGAAATAAGGTCCGCATTCCCTGACCCCAATGAGCTCACGGTGAGTGAGGAAGACAGGCAAAAACGGATGGACAAATAGTAGCGACCGGAGGAGGAACGAGGAGATTATCAGGGAAAAGTACAAATCGATGCACCGAATAAATGAATATCCAAATTCATAAGAATTTAAATCTCCCCGTGTGTTGAGGCCCAGCCTGGGGGGGAAATGGATTCTGATAATCTGTTTGAGAGAGTAGAGCAGGAACAAGGTCCGCATTCCCTGACGCCAACGAGCTCACGGCGAGTGAGGAAGACAGGCAAAAACGGGTTGACAAATAGTAGCAAGTTATGTTGCCAATTTGTACTTCCCAAGCGCTCAGTACGGCGCTCTGCACACCGTAAGCGCTCAATAAATACGATCGGATGGAAGTCCTCGTGTCTGCTGAGCGTGCGCTGTGCCCAGAGACCAGGCTAGCCACGGGCCCGCTGCTCTCCGAGGCTGAATATCCTTAATCAATCAATCAATCAATCAATCGTATTTATTGAGTGCTTACTGTGTGCAGAGCACTGTACTAAGCGCTTGGGAAGTACAAGTTGGCGACATATAGAAACAGTCCCTACCCAACAGTGGGCTCACAGTCTAAAAGGGGGAGACAGAGAACAAAACCAAACATACTAACAAAATAAAATAAATAGAATAGATATGTACAAGTTAAATAAATTAATAGAGTAATAAATATATGCAAACATATATACAGGTGCTGTGGGGAAGGGAAGGAGGTAAGGCGGGGGGTTGGAAAGGGGGACGAGGGGGAGAGGAAGGAAGGGGCTCAGTCTGGGAAGGCCTCCTGGAGGAGGCCTTAGCTGATCCTTAGCTGATTCCTATGGAATGGGACATTTTGGGATCACTGTCTTTTCCCCTCCTTGTCCCACTCTCCCTGGCCTCGCTCAAGAGGTGCTTAGGCAGTTGCCACGGCGGCTACTGGCAGGCCCGGGAGGGACGGGCCAGGAGCCGGGAGAGCCGAGGACCACCTGTCCCCGGCCCCGAGAGAGGAAAACCTTCTCCGGCCCCCAGAGCACGTTGGGAAACCGCGCCCGGGCCAGGAAATCCATCCCTCCCTTGAACTTTCCAAGGTGAAACCGCCCAAGGAATCGGAGTTTTGACCCACTGCCGACGACCGGGAAAACGATTAGGCTTTGAGAGCTAGGGAGAGTCGATTGTGGGTGGAAATGGGAGCGCTCTCCGGTTACCATCAGCAGAACCTCTTTGGGCCCCGGGGCCGTGATTAATGGGAGCACATGGCCCGGAGAAGGCCGGCTGAGTTACAGGAGAGCATGTTCGGAGGGAGAACGAAACATCTTCGAGAGGGGCTTTACCTGAATTCACCTCGTTAAAAATTATTGCCAGGAAGCAGCGGGCCTAAGCATCTTAGGGCCTGTGTTCTTTTTCATTCATTCATTCATTAATTCATTCATTCATTCATTCAACAGTATTTATTGGGCGCTTACGGTGTACTTAGCATCCAACCCGACTTGCCCGTATCCACTCTAGCACTCGGTACAGCGCCTGGCACAGAGTAAGCACGTAACAAAGACCCAAATCATTATTATTATTGTTGCTTCCTAAGCCCTTTAGAAAAACCACAATGTTTCATATTGAAAGCGGAGGGATTGGAGAGGACAAAAACGTGGGTGTTAATTGGCAAACAATCCGTTCATTAATTCATCCTCCTTCTCAACTGAGATACTTTAGTGCTGTATTATTCATTCCAGAAAATTTACTGCCCGTATAATTTGGTAGCCCACTGTTGGGTAGGGACCGTCTCTATATGTTGCCAATTTGTACTTCCCAAGCGCTTAGTACAGTGCTCTGCACACAGTAAGCGCTCAATAAATACAATTGATTGATTGTAATTTGTTATATATTCATTCCAGTTTGCTGCTCAATATCTGGGTCCAACAGATGTCGGATGCTGAGAAAAGGTAATTTTGTCCATTTTTAAGTCAAATGTCTCTGTGGCATTAAAAAGCTCAAACTGTCTGTTTCTATGAGCTACTGGAATAAAATAGCCGAAGGAGAAACGTATTTAGAGACTGTCATTTATCTGTATCCAATTGTAAACTTCAAGGGCAGGGATCGTATCTACCAATGCTATTGATTTGTCCTCTCCCAAAGGCTCAGTACAGTGTTCTGCACACAACGGATGCTCAATAAATATCACGGACGTTGGTATTTGTTAAGCACTTACTGTGTGCCAAGAACTGTTCTAAGCACTGGGAGGTTGCCCCCCGTGGGACTCACAGTCTTAATCCCCATTTTCCAGATGAGGTAACTGAATCACAAAGAAGTCACACAGCTGACGAGTGGCAGAGCGGGATTAGAACCCATGTCCTCAGACTCCCAAGCCTTTGCTCTTTCCACCAAGCCACGCTGCTTTGATTAATAGATTGTCAGAATCCATTTACCCGCCCAGGCTGGGCCTCAACACACGGGGAAATTTAAATTCTTATGAACTTGGATATTCATTTATTCGGCGCATCGATTTGTACTTTTCCCTGATAATATCCTCGTTCCTCCTCCGGTTGCTCCTATTTGTAAATCAATTTTTGCCCGTCTTCCTCACTAGCCATGAGCTCGTTGGGGTCAGGGAACGTGGACCTTGTTTCTGCTCTACTGTCTCAAATAGATTGTCAGAATCCATTTCCCCCCCGGGCTGGGCCTCAACACACGGGGAGATTTAAATTCTTATGAATTTGGATATTCATTTATTTGGTGCATCGATTTGCACTTTTCCCTGATAATATCCTCGTTCCTCCTCCGGTTGCTACTATTTGTAAATCAATTTTTGCCTGTCTTCCTCACTAGCCGTGAGCTCATTGGAGTCAGGGAATGTGGACCTTGTTTCTGCTCTACTCTCTCAAACAGATTGTCAGAATCCATTTCCCCCCCAGGCTGGGCCTCGACACATGGGGAAATTTAAATTCTTATCAACTTGGATATTCATTTATTCGGCGCATCGATTTGTACTTTTCCCTGATAATATCCTCGTTCCTCCTCCGGTTGCTACTATTTGTAAATCAATTTTTGCCTGTCTTCCTCACTAGCCGTGAGCTCGTTGGGGTCAGGGAATGTGGCCCTTGTTTCTGCTCTACTCTCTCAAGTGCTTAGGAAAGTGCTGTGTCCTCCATAGGTGTTTAGTAAATAGCCTTGATTGATTGTGAACCCACACGCTTCGTTACTCACCGTACCTTGATCTCAATAACTAAGATCGATGGATTGGATTGCAAATTGTGGCCTCTGAATCTCTACTCAAATCCACCCCCACCTCCCCACCATGGCAAACCTTCAGTAGGTTTGACCTTTCTCTGAAGTGGAGGGAATATCCACACCATTGCTCCGTAATTCCCCCCGGAGTGATGCCAAAATGGCTAAGCTCTTAATTCCCAGGGCCCGGAGTCATGGCTAGAGTATAAATAAATGGTCATCCCCTTCACCCTTCATTTATTCTTTCAATCGTATGGATTAAGTGCTTACTGTGTGCCCGGCACTGTCCTAAGCGCTTGGGAATGTACAGCACAACAATAAACAGTGACGTTCGGTGCCCACAATGAGCTCGCAGCCTAGGGAAGCAGCGCGGCTCGGTGGAAAAGAGCCCGGGCTTTGGAGTCAGAGGCCGTGGGTTCCAATCCCGGCTCCGCCAACTGTCAGCTTGGTGACTTTGGGCAAGTCACTTCCCTTCTCTGGGCCTCAGTTACCTCATCTGTAAAATGGGGATTAAGACTGTGAGCCCCACATGGGACAACCTGATCACCTTGTAACCTCCCCGGTGACTGTGAGCCCACTGTTGGGTAGGGACCGTCTCTATATGTTGCCAACTTGTACTTCCCAAGCGCCTAGTACAGTGCTCTGCACACAGTAAGCGCTCAATAAATACGATTGATTGATTGATTAAGCGCTGACTATGTGCCAGGCACTGTGCTAAGCCGTGGGGACCCACCCCATCCCTTCCCACCTTACCAAAGTGCTTGCCCTTTCCCTCCTTCCCCAACTATTCCCTCTCCCACTGCTTTCAAATATGCTCACCCAATCAAGCGGATTCATCGAGCGCTTTACTGTGCGCCAAGCAGTTACTCTGTCACTCCTTTGAAATAATAATAATAATGATAATAATAGCATTTATTAAGCACTTACTATGTGCCAAGCACCGCTCTAAGCGCTGGGGAGGTTACAGGGCGAACAGCGTTAATCTAGACTTCTAGACTGTGAGCCCGCTGTTGGGTATATGTTGCCAACTTGGACTTCCCAAGCGCTCAGTACAGTGCTCTGCACACAGCAAGCGCTCGATAAATACGACTGAATGAATGAATGAATAATCCTCATTTTACAGATGGGGTAACTGAGGCCCAGAGAATCAATCAATCGTATTTAGTGAGCGCTTACTGTGTGCAGAGCACTGGACTAAGCGCTTGGGAAGTCCAAGTTGGCAACATAGAGAGACAGTCCCTACCCAACAGTGGGCTCACAGTCTAAAAGAGACTGATGATAATGGCATTTATTAAGAGCTTACTATGTGCAAAGCACTGTTCTAAGCGCTGGGGAGGATACAAGGTGATCAGGTTGTCCCACGGGGGGGCTCACGGTCTTCATCCACAGAGAAGTGAAGTGACCTGTCCAAAGTCACCCAGCTGACAAAGCGGCGGGGCCGCGATTTGAACCCGCGACCTCCGACTCCGAAGCCGGGGCTCTACCCACTGAGCCACGCCGCTTCTCCGACTTGTACATCCCAAGTGCTCTGCACACAGTAAGCGCTCAATAAATGCGATTGATTGATTGATTCTCTCCCGTCCAGAAAGACCCTCCTCACCAACCGTCCAGGCCGGATGACTTACCCGTCTCACTCCCAATTAGGGGCTGGTTGGCGAAATGCTTGACAAAGTCCTTCAAGCTGGCGAACTCGTTAAAGCCAAACTTATAGGACGACCCGACGTTCTCCACGTGGAAGTGTTTGACCGACTCCTTGGCCCTGGAGGGAGGGAAAGCACAGACCCGCGGTTACACGGCCGATAGCGGGCTCGCCCCTTGCGAAGAGAAGCGGAGGATTACGCAGGAAAGAGAAACAGCGGGGCCTAGGGCAAACTTCGAGCCTTCCCAACCGCTCAGTCCAGTGCCCTGCACACCGTAAGCGCTCAATAAATACGATCGAACGACTGAATGAATAGTGGCTACAGTCAGGGCCATGAAGACAGAAATAATAATGACGGTGATGGTATTTGTTCAGCGCTTACTATAATAATAATAATAATGATGGCATTTGTTAAGCGCTTACTATGTGCAAAACACTGTTCTAAGCGCTGATACAGTGTGATCATTATTTATTTATTTTACTTGTACATATCTATCCTATTTATTTGATTTTGTTAGTATGTTTGGTTTTGTTCTCTGGCTCCCCCTTTTAGACTGTGAGCCCACTGTTGGGTAGGGACTGTCTCTATATGTTGCCAATTTGTACTTCCCAAGCGCTTAGTACAGTGCTCTGCACATAGTAAGCGCTCAATAAATACGATTGATGATGATGATGATGATCAAGTTGTCCCACGTGGGGCTCACAGTCTTAATCCCCATTTTTACCGCTGAGGGAACTGAGGCTCAGAGAAGTGAAGTGACTTGCCCAAGGTCACGCAGCAGACTTGTGGAGGAGCTGGGATTCGAACCCATGACCTCTGACTCCAAAGCGTGGGCTTGCCACTGAGCCACGCTGCTTTACTCTGTGCAAAGCACTGTTCTAAGCACTGGGGAGGTTACAAGGTGATCAGGTTGTCCCACGGGGGGCTCACAATCTTAATCCCCATTTTGCAGATGAGGGAACTGAGGCCCAGAGAAGTGAAGTGACTTGCCCAAAGCCACCCAGCTGACAATTGGCAGAGCCGGCATTTGAACCCATGACCTCTGACTCCAAAGCCCAGGCTCCTTCCACTGAGCCATGCTGCTTCTCTAATAGAGGTACTTGTTAAATGCTGACTCCCTATAGTCCGATAGTAGCCGGCATAATAATAATAATAATAATAATAATAATAATAGTATTTGTTAAGCGCTTACTGTGTGCCAGGCACTGTACTAAGTGCTTGGAAAGTACAGCAGGAAGAGCCCGGGCTTTGGAGTCAGAGGTCAGGGGTTCAAATCCCGGCTCTGCCAATTGTCAGCTGGGTGACTTTGGACAAGTCACTTCACTTCTCTGGGCCTCAGTTCCCTCATCTGTAAAATGGGTGTTAAGACTGTGAGCCCCCCGTGAGAGAACCTGATCACCTTGTAACCTCCCTAGTGCTTAGAACGGTGCTTCGCACATAGTAAGCGCTTAATAAATGCCATCATTATTATTGTGGGCAAGTCACTTCACTTCTCTGGGCCTCAGTTACCTCATCTCTAAAATGGGGATGAAGACTGTGAGCCCCCCGTGGGACAACCTGATCACCTTGTAACCTCCCCAGCGCTTAGAACGGTGCTTTGCACGTAGTAAGCGCTTAATAAATGCCATCATTATTATTGTTATTTGGGCAAGTCACTTCACTTCTCTGGGCCTCAGTTCCCTCATCTGTAAAATGGGGATGAAGACTGTGAGCCCCCCGTGGGACAACCTGATCACCTTGTAACCTCCCCAGCGCTTAGAACAGTGCTTTGCACGTAGTAAGCGCTTAATAAATGCCATCATTATTATTGTTATTTGGGCAAGTCACTTCACTTCTCTGGGCCTCAGTTCCCTCATCTGTAAAATGGGGATGAAGACTGTGAGCCCCCCGTGGGACAACCTGATTACCTTGTAACCTCCCCAGCGCTTAGAACAGTGCTTTGCATGTAGTAAGCGCTTAATAAATGCCATCATTATTATTGTTATTTGGGCAAGTCACTTCACTTCTCTGGGCCTCAGTTCCCTCATCTGTAAAATGGGGATGAAGACTGTGAGCCCCACGTGGGACAACCTGATCACCTTGTAACCTCCCCAGTGCTTAGAACGGTGCTTCGCACATAGTAAGCGCTTACTAAATGCCATCATTATTATTATTACAACTCTTCAGCAGGAAGAGGGTTTGGAATCAGGGTGGGCTGCGGCCTGGTGGGATCGGGGAATTTCCAGACGTGATCCAGGGATCAGAGCCAGGAAGGTCAAGAGCCAGGCCCAGTGAGGAGGTGGTTTGGGGATTCCCGGTGCTTCCTTCCGGCTTCCAGGGCATTCCCGACTCTCGCCCCCGTGGCCGTTTCGGGGTTTTCCAAGGATCGGCCTTTTTCCCGCACCTCACTGACAGCGAGTAGACGTCGGTCCGGTCATTGCTGTTTCGGAGGAGGTAGCTTCCGTCCTGCCCGTTGGAGAGGAGCAGGGCTTCGGCCGCGTGGCGGCTCAGGTTGCCATGATACCATCTGGAAAGACGAGGCGGAAGGGATGTCATCCGAGGAAAAGTGCGCGTTTCCAAGTCTTGGGAATGGGCTGTCAGCTGGCGGCGGCGGGGATACAGGATAATCCGGTCGGACACAATCCCTGCCTCACCCGGGGCAAAGGAGGAGGAGCAGGGAGGGCGGGGATCGGATCCCCATTTTACAGTCGGGGAAATTGAGGCTCGGGGAAGCGAAATGACTTGCCCAAGGCCATTAAGAGAAGAGGCCCGGCCTAGCGGCTTGAGCTTGGGAGTCAGAGGTCGTGGATTCTAATCCCGGCCCCACCACTTATCAGCTGGGTGACTTTGGGCAAGTCGCTTCTCTCGATGGAAAGAGCCCGGGCTTTGGAGGCAGAGGTCATGGGTTCGAATCCCAGCCCCACCAACTGTCAGCTGTGTGGCTTTGGGCAAGTCACTTAATCAATCAATCAATCAATCGTATTTATTGAGCGCTTACTCAAAAAGCGCTTGGGAAGTACAAGTTGGCAACATATAGAGACGGTCCCTACCCAACAGTAGGCTCACAGTAACTTCTCTGTGCCTCAGTTACCTCATCTGTAAAATGGGGATTTAGACTGTGAGCCCCCCGTGGGACAACCCGATCACCTTGTAACCTCCCCAGCGCTTAGAACAGTGCTTTGCACATAGTAAGCGCTTAATAAATGCCATTATTATTATTATTATTATTCTCTGTGCCTCTGTTACCTCATCTGTAAGATGAAGAATTAAGACTGTGAGTCCCACGTGGGACAACCTGATGACCTTGTATCTACCCCAGCGCTTAGAACAGCGCTTGGCACATAGTAAGCGCTTACCAAATACCATCATTATTATTATTATTATTAGCCAGCGGGCAAGCGACAAAGCTGGGATTAGAGCCCAGCTCTGCTGACTCCCATCCCCGTGCGCTTTCCATTAACCAATCAATCAATCAATCGTATTTATTGAGCGCTTAGTGTGCAGAGCACTGTACTAAGCGCTTGGGAAGTACAAGTTGGCAACATATAGAGACAGTCCCTACCCAACAGTGGGCTCACAGTCTAAAAAGCCTCGCCACTTCTCATCGAGGCGCAGTTGGAGGAATAATAATAATCATAATGGCATTTATTAAGCGCTTACCATGTGCAAATCACTGTTCAAAGCGCTGGGGAGATTACAAGGTGATCAGGTTGTCCCACGGGGGGCTCGCGGTCTTAATCCCCACTTTCCAGATGCGGGAACTGAGGCCCAGAGAAGTGAAGTGACTTGCCCAAAGTCACCCAGCTGACAGTTGGCGGAGCCGGGATTTGAACCCACGACCTCTGACTCCAAAGCCCGGGCTCTTTTCCACTGATTGTTTTCAGATGGCACGGGGGTTCTGTTCCATCTAAACCGTGAGCCCACTGTCGGGTAGGGACCGTCTCTATATGTTGCCAACTAGTACTTCCCAAGCGCTTAGTACAGCGCTCTGCACACAGTAAGCGCTCAATAAATACGATTGAATGAATGAATCCAGATGGGCACCGGTTGTTGTAGGGACGCCCCCAACCCCCGAAGGGCCGTCTACCCGAAACGCAGAGGGAAACCAAGCGCTACGGAAGAGGGCCGAGGCTGAGTTGTCCACGCGTCTACACAGAAGTGGTCATCCCAGCGCTTAGAACAGTGCTTCGCACGTAGTAAGCGCTTAACAAATGCCATCATTGTTATTATCGGGCCCAAACGTCGGCTCTGCCCTGAAAGCCAGAGCCACGTCTCCAGAAGGGGAGGGCCTTTAAAGCTAGCTCTCTTTTCTAATTCTGTATTTCCTGAATGAGCGAACGAGGGACACACTCTCTTGGCTCCATTTCCTCTTTTGGACGAAACAAGCCTGTAGCCCGAGAGTAGCCCGCATAATAATAATAATAATAATAATAATAATGATAATAATAATAATGATAATAATGATAATGATAATAATAATAATAATAATAATTTTTGTTCAGCACTTACTGTGTGCCAGGCACTGTACTAAGCTCTGGGGTGGATACAAGCAGCACGGTGTAGTGGATAGAGCAAGGGCCTGGGATCAGAAGGACATGAGTTCTAATCCTGACTCCTCCATTTGTGGCCTTAGGCAAGTCACTTCACTTCTCCTGTGCCTCAGTTACCTCATCTGTAAAATGGGGAATTAGACTCTGAGCTCTATGCAGGACAGGGACCATCTCCAAACCCATTTACTTATAACCACCCCAGCGCTTGGAAAGAGCCCGGGCTTTGGAGTCTGAGGTCTTGGGTTCAAACCCCGGCTCCACCAATTGTCAGCTGTGTGACTTTGGGCAAATCACTTATCTGTGCCTCAGTTACCTCATCTGTAAAATGGGGAATTAGACTCTGAGCTCTATGCGGGACAGGGACCGTATCCAACCCCATTTACTCATAACCACCCCAGCGCTTGGAAAGAGCCCGGGCTTTGGAGTCTGAGGTCTTGGGTTCAAACCCCGGCTCCGCCAATTGTCAGCTGTGTGACTTTGGGCAAATCACTTATCTGTGCCTCAGTTACCTCATCTGTAAAATGGGGAATTAGACTTTGAGCTCTATGCGGGACAGGGACCGTATCCAACCCCATTTACTCATAACCACCCCAGCCCTTGGAAAGAGCCCGGGCTTTGGAGTCAGAGGTCTTGGATTCCAATCCCGGCTCCGCCAATTGTCAGCTGTGTGACTTTGGGCAAATCACTTCTCTGTGCCTCAGTTACCTCATCTGTAAAATGGGGAATTAGACTCTGAGCTCTATGTGGGACAGGGACCGTATCCAACCCCATTTACTTATAACCACCCCAGCGCTTGGAAAGAGCCCGGGCTTTGGAGTCAGAGGTCATGGGTTCCAATCCCGGCTCCGCCAATTGTCAGCTGTGTGACTTTGGGCAAATCACTTCTCTGTGCCTCAGTTCCCTCATCTGTAAAATGGGGATTAAGACTGTGAACCCCACGTGGGACAACCTGATCACCTTGTAACCTCCCCAGCGCTTAGAGCAGTGCTTTGCATATAGTAAGCGCTTAATAAACGCCATCATTATTATTATCATTATTACAGCACCTGTGACATAGTAAGCTCTTAACAAATACCGTAATAATAATTATTATTGTTACAAGAAGTTTGGGTTAGACACAGTCCCTGTCCCACGTGGGGCTCACAGTCTCAATCAATCAATCAATCAATCAATCAATTGTATTTATTGAGTGCTTACTGTGTGCAGAGCACTGTACTAAGCGCTTGGGAAGTACAAGTCGGTAACACATAGAGACAGTCCCTACCCAACAGCGGGCTCACAGTCTAGAAGGGGGAGACAGAGAACAAAACCAAACATACTAACAAAATAAAATAAATAGAATAGATATGTACAAGTAAGATAAATAAATAGAGTAATAAATATGTACAAACATATATACATATATACAGGTGCTGTGGGGAGTCACTTCACTTCTCTGGGCCTTAGTTCCCTCATCTGTAAAATGGGGATTAAAACTGTGAGCCCCCCCCGGGACAACTTTATCACTTTGTAACCTCCCCCAGCGCTTAGAACAGTGCTTTGCACATAGTAAGCGCTTAACAAATACCATCATTATTATTATTATTAAGGGAAGGAGGAAAGATGGGGGAGATGGAGAGGGGGATGAGAGGGAGAGGAATCTTACAGATGAGGTAAGTGAGGCACAATCAATCAATCGTATTTATTGAGCGCTTACTGTGTGCAGAGCACTGTACTAAGCGCTTGGGAAGTCCAAGTTGGCAACATCTAGAGACGGTCCCTACCCGACAGTGGGCTCACAGTCTAGAAGGGGGAGACAGAGACCAGAACCAAACATATTAACAAAATAAAAGAAATAGAATAGAGAAGTGACCTGTCCAAGGCCACACGGCAGATGAGTGGCAGAGCCAGGATTAGAATCCATGACCTCCTGACCCCCCCCAAGCCTATCCACTAGGCCGTGCTGCTTTGTCATGGCTTGGAAAGAGGTGATCCCCTGTTCGTTCAATCGTATTTCATTCAGTCGTATTTATTGAGCGCTTACTGTGTGCAGAGCACTGTGATGGCAGGCGCATCTTACCCAGTTTCATCCCTGCTCTAGCCCAGTCCGACCCGGGCCCGAGGAGACCCCAAGATGAAGCGACGAGCGGGCTGATGGGGCCAGCAGAGACCAATCAATCAATCCATCAATCAATCAATCATATTTATTGAGCGCTTACTGTGTGCAGAGCACTGTACTAAGCGCTTGGGAAGTCCAAGTTGGTAACACATCGAGACAGTCCCTACCCAACAACGGGCTCACAGTCTAGAAGGGGGAGACAGAGAACAGAACCAAACGTATTAACAAAATAAAATAAATAGAATCAAGAAGTGACCTGTCCAAGGCCACACGGCAGATGAGTGGCAGAGCCAGGATTAGAACCCATGACCTCCTGACCGCCCCCAAGCCTATCCACTAGGCCGTGCTGCTTTGTCATGGCTTGGAAAGAGGTGATCCCCTGTTCGTTCAATCGTATTTCATTCAGTCGTATTTACTGAGCGCTTACTGTGTGCAGAGCACTGTGATGGCAGGCGCATCTTCCCCAGTTTCATCCCTGCGCTAGCCCAGTCCGACCCGGGCCCGAGGAGACCCCAAGATGAAGCGATGAGCGGGTTGATGGGGCCAGCAGAGACCAATCAATCAATCAATCAATCAATCATATTTATTGAGCACTTACTGTGTGCAGAGCACTGTACTAAGCGCTTGGGAAGTCCAAGTTGGTAACACATCGAGACAGTCCCTACCCAACAACGGGCTCACAGTCTAGAAGGGGGAGACAGAGAACAGAACCAAACGTATTAACAAAATAAAATAAATAGAATCAAGAAGTGACCTGTCCAAGGCCACGCGGCAGATGAGTGGCAGAGCCAGGATTAGAACCCATGACCTCCTGACCCCCCCCCCAAGCCTATCCACTAGGCCGTGCTGCTTTGTCATGGCTTGGAAAGAGGTGATCCCCTGTTCATTCAGTCGTATTTCATTCAGTCGTATTTATTGAGCGCTTACTGTGTGCAGAGCACTGTGATGGCAGGCGCATCTTCCCCAGTCCGACCCGGGCTTGAGGAGACCCCAAGATGAATGAAGCGGGCTGATGGGGACAGCAGAGACCCCCGGGGAGACATAGGCAGCAGCGAGCCGAACCTCGGGCCTCGTGGTTAGAAAGCGGGCTTCGGGGGGTCAGGCTTCCTGGTCCTCCCCTGGCTCGCCCTGCGACCTTGGCCAACTCACTTAACAGCTCTGGGCCTCAGTTTCCTCACCCGTCAAACGGGGGTTCCCCGCCCGTTCTACCTCCCCCTAGGACCGCGAGCCCCACGTGGGAGCCCAGTCCGATCTGATTTGTACTTCCCAAGCGCTAAGTACAGTGCTCTGCACACAGTAAGCGCTCAATAAATACGATTGATTGATTGATTTTGTCGTATCGACCCCGGTGGACGGCACGTCATAAGGGCGGAACCACTACCGTAGTTATGAATATTCTCGGCGGGGGACTTTCCCTGGACCGTGACATTTGAAAACCAGTTTTTTTCCATTTCGTTTTAGTGTTCCCTGTCCCCTTGTAGATCGTTTCGATACAACTTGGGCACAGGTGATATAACAGCAGTAGTAATAATAGTGTGCAGTGCACGGTACTAAGTACTGATTTATTACTCTATTTATTTATTTTACTTGTACATAGCTATTCTATTCATTTTATTTTGTTAATATGTTTTGTTTTGTTCTCTGTCTCCCCCTTCTAGACTGTGAGCCCGCTGTTGGGTAGGGACCGTCTCTATATGTTGCCAACTTGTACTTCCCAACCGCTTAGTACAGTGCTCTGCGCGCAGTAAGCGCTCAATAAATACGATTGATTGATTGATTGATTTTGTCGTATCGACCCCGGTGGACGGCACGTCATAAGGGCTGAACCAATACAACAGTTATGAATAATCTCGGCGGGGGAATTTCCCTGGACCGTGACATTTGAAAACCAGTTTTTTTTCCATTTCGTTTTAGGGTTCCTTGTCCCCTTTTAGGTCGTTTCGATACAACTTGGGCACAGGTGATATAACAGCAGTATTAATAATAGCGTGCAGTGCACGTTACTAAGTACTGATTTATTACTCTATTTATTTATTTATTTTACTTGTCCATATCTATTGTATTCATTTTATTTTGTTAATATGTTTTGTTTTGTTCTCTGTCTCCCCCTTCTAGACTGTGAGCCCACTGTTGGGTAGGGACTGTCTCTATATGTCGCCAACTTGTCTTCCCAAGCGCTTAGTACAGTGCTCTGCACGCAGTAAGCGCTCAATAAATATGATTGATTGATTGACTGAAAACAAAAATACACTGGTGACAGTTCCGGTCCATGGCCCTCGGAGTCTCACAGTCAAAAAATAAAGCGGGGATTGGCCATGGATTCAGGCGGCATGATGGAATGATAAAACTACAAAACCACATAAAATCAGTCAATCAATCAATCGTATTTATTAAGCGCTTACTGTGTGCAGAGCACTGTACTAAGCGCTTGGGAAGTACAAGTCGGCAGCATAAGACAGTGTAAAATTGCAAAGGCCCTCAAGTCTGGTGTAAAGGGGTACAGAGAAGCAGCGTGGCTCAGTGCAAAGAGCCCGGGTTTTGGTGCCAGAGGTCACGGGTTCAAATCCCAGCTCCACCAATTGTCAGCTGGGTGACTTTGGGCAAGTCACTTCACTTCTCTGGGCCTCAGTTCCCTCATCTGTAAAAATGGGGATGGAGACTGGGAGCCCCCCGTGGGACAACCTGATCACCTCGTAACCTCCCCAGCGCTTAGAACAGTGCTTTGCACATAGTAAGTGCTTAATAAATGCCATCATTGTTATTATTATTATTATTACAGTGAGGTCTCCCAAGCTTCCCCAAGCTTCTAAGATGCTGCCCACCGTTGCTTTTTAAATCCCGCACATCCCCGCAGGTCCGGGGCACGCTGGCAGCCGGGGTACGGGGGGTCGCAACCGGAAGGCGACAGTGGTTCCCCGTGGTCTTGGGGGGACGGAGAGGTTTGGGGGTGAGCTTGAATTACAAATGCTCTTTTCCACGTTTAAAGGATCACGGTTAAATGGTTAAGAAGCATCTTGCATCGTGGACTTCGCTCTTGTCATAATAATGACTAATAATTGCGGTATTTGTTAAGCGTTTAATTTGTGCCGGGTGCTGGGGTCGTTGGGCCCAAGTCCCCATCCCACACGGGGCTCCCGGTCTAAGGTCTTCTATCAATCAATCAATCGTATTTATTGAGCACTTACTGTGTGCAGAGCACTGGACTAAGTGCTTATAATAATGGTATTTATTAAGCGCTATGTGCCAAGTACTGTTCTAAGCGCTGGGGAGGTTCCAAGGCGATCAGGTTGTCCCCCGTGGGGCTCACAGCCTTAATCCTCGTTTTACAGATGAGGTAACTGAGGCCCAGAGAAGTGAAGTGACTTGCCCAAAGTCACACAGCGGACAATTGGCGGAGTCCGGATTTGAACCCGTGACCTCTGACTCCAAAGCCCGGGCTCTTTCCACTGAGCCGTGCTGCTTCTCTTACCATCATCAATCGTATTTATTGAGCGCTTACTGTGTGCAGAGCACTGTACTAAACGCTTACGGTACACTTACGGTGTGCAGAGCATCACACTAAGCACTCGGGAGAGTACGACAGAACAATAAAAAGAAACATTCGCTGCCCACAGTGAGTTTGCACTCTGGAGGGAAGACGGATATTAATATAAAGTGCGGTCATGGCCCGCTTATCACTGGGACTCAGGAAGCACAGCTAAAGAGCAGAACCGGATCTCAGGGTCAGTCATGGGCGGTTCCCAAGTACAGACACGACTGTTTGGGCGCCCCGGACCTCGGATCCAAGAAGGGAGATCGGGGCCGTGATGAGACGGAGCGAAACCCTGCTCCCTTGGAAGCAGGAATTCACTTTAGCCCACCTTGAATTCCTTCATCCGTATTTATTCAGCACTTACTGTTTGCAGAGCACTGTACTAAGCTCTAGGCAGAGTACTATACAGTGATAAACGGGAACATTCCCTGCGCACAACGAGCTTACGGTCTAGGGGAAGGGAGACAGACGTCAATACAAATCAATAAATGACAGATATAGTAATAATAATAATGATGATGATGGCATTTGTTAAGCGCTTACTATGTGCCAAGCACTGTTCTAAGCGCTGGGATAGATACAAGGTCAACGGGTTGTCCCACGTGGGGCTCACGGTCTTCACCCCCATTTTACAGATGAGGTAACTGAGGCACGGAGAAGAGTAGATATGTACGTAAGTGCAGTGGGGCTGGGGCAGAGGATAATAATAATAATAATAATGGCATTTATTAAGCGCTTACTATGTGCAAAGCACTGTTCTAAGCGCTGGGATAGATAAAAGGTGATCAGATTGTCCCACGTGGGGCTCACAGTCTTCACCCCCATTTTACAGATGAGGTAACTGAGTCACGGAGAAGAGTAGATATGTACGTAAGTGCAGTGGGGCTGGGGCAGAGGATAATAATAATAATAATAATAATAATGGCATTTATTAAGCGCTTACTATGTGCAAAGCACTGTTCTAAGCACTGGAATAGATACAAGGTGATCAGGTTGTCCCACGTGGGGCTCGCAGTCTTCACCCCCATTTTACAGATGAGGTAACTGAGGCACGGAGAAGAGTAGATATGTACGTAAGTGCAGTGGGGCTGGGGCAGAGGATAATAATAATGATAATAATAATAATAATAATAATAATAATAGCATTTATTAAGCGCTTACTATGTGCAAAGCACTGTTCTAAGCGCTGGGATAGATACAAGGTCATCAGGTTGTCCCACCGTGGGGCTCACAGTCTTCACCCCCATTTTACAGATGAGGTAACTGAGGCACGGAGAAGAGTAGCTATGTACGTAAGTGCTGTGGGGCTGGGGCAGAGGATGATAATAATAATAATAATAATGGCATTTATTAAGCGCTTACTATGTGCAAAGCACTGTTCTAAGTGCAGAGGAGGTTATGAGGTGATGAGGTTGTCCCACGTGGGGCTCACAGTCTTCACCCCCATTTTACAGATGAGGTAACTGAGGCACAGAGAAGAGTAGATATGTACCTAAGTGCTGTGGGGCTGGGGCAGAGGATAATAATAATAAGCATAATGGCATTTATTAAGTGCTTACTATGTGCAAAACACTGTTCTAAGCACTGGGGAGGTTACAAGGTGATCAGGTTGTCCCACGAGGGGCTCACAGTCTTCATCCCCACTTTACAGATGAGGTAACTGAGGCCCAGAGAAGTGAAGTGACTTGCCCAAAGTCGCACAGTTGACAATTGGCAGAGTTGGAAGAGAAGCAGTGCGGCTCAGTGGAAAGAGCACGGGATTTGGAGTCAGAGGTCATGGGTTCGAATCCCGGCTCCCCCACATGTCTGCTGTGTGACCCTGGGCAAGTCACTTCACTTCTCTGAGCCTCAGTTCCCTCATCTGGAAAATGGGGATTAAGAGTGTGAGCCCCACGTGGGACAACTTGATCACCTTGCATCCCCCCCAGCGCTTAGAACAGTGCTCTGCACATAGTAAGTGCTTAACAAATGCCATTATTATTATTATTATTATTATTATTTGAACCCATGACCTTGAGTGAATGACTCCCCACAGCACATAGGTACCTATCTGCATATATCTGTAATTTATTGTTTTATCTATTTGTATTAATGTCTGTCTCCCCCTCTAGACCGTGAGCTCGTTGTTGGGTAGGGACCGTCTCTGTTGCCAACTTGTACTTCCCAAGCGCTTAGTCCAGTGCTCTGCACACAGTAAGCGCTCAATAAATATGATTGAATGAATGACTCCCCACAGCACCTATGTATCTATCTGTAATTTATTATTTTATCTATTTGTATTAATGTCTGTCTCCCGCTCTAGACCGTGAGCTCGTTGTTGGGTAGGGACCATCTCTAGATTTTGCCAACTTGTACTTCCCAAGCGCTTAGTCCAGTGCTCTGCACACAGTAAGCGCTCAATAAATACGATTGATTGAATGAATGAATGAATGAATGAAAAGAGCCCGGACTTGGGAGTCAGAGGTCGTGAGTTCTAATCTCGGCTCTGCCACTTGTCAGCTGGGTGACTTTGAGAATGTCACAACTTCTCTGTGCGACAAGCGTCGGAGTCGGGATTGGAACCCAGACCTTGGGTAGGGCACTTAGCTTAAAGGCCAGTGCTCTTTCCACTAGGCCACACTGCCTCAGTTTCCCGTGGTGCATTTCAGACATCAGGGGTTCTCCTGCCTCGTTTCTTAACCCCAAATCCCCCCAGGTTCGATCCAGGCCCGCAAACTTCAGAGTCCGTTTGCCGTTTCGGGCCCACAGGGATTTCGTCGAGAACGTCGTAGCCGCCTCCCCACCCCTGGGCTACCCAGTTGGTCCCCTCGCTATGGCTCCTGGGCCGGCCTCCGTCCGTCCCCCGTCTCGCACAAGATTCAAGCTCTGCTGATTCGGAATCGTTTCCCCAGGGACGGGGAGGGCACTGATTTACACTTGGAGACTCGGGACGCCTGGCCTAGTGGAAAAAGCACGGGCCTGGGACTCAGAAGGACCTGGGTTCCAATCCTGCCTTGCCTCTTGTCTGCTGGGTGACCTTGGGTAAGTCACTTCACTTCTCCGGGCCTCAGTTACCTCATCTGTAAAAAAATGGGGATTAAGACTGTGAGCCCCATGTCGCACAGGGACTGCGTCCAACTTGATTTGCTTGTAACCATCTCAGCACTTAGCAAGGTACCTGGCACACAGAAAATGCTTAACAAATACTATTATTATTATTATTATTATTATTATTATTATTATTATTATTATTATTATTATTCCCTCCCTCCCTACTTCGGGCAGACCGCAGTTCCCCCCACATTCAAAGCTCCCCTGAAATCCCACCTCCTTCGACAGGCCTTCCCGATCGCCTTAAATAATAACAATGGCATTTATTAATTTATTATAATTAATAATTATTATTTATTATCAATCAATTATATTATTGATTATCAATCAATCGTATTCATTGAGTGTTTACTGTGTGCAGAGCACTATACTTAGCAAGTGGGAATGCACCAAGAGCCATATCATCCCTTCGGACGACTCTAGCACTTTGGAATTTATTTAAGCCTCCTCAGCACTTTCGTATATATGTCCGCTCAGTTTATTATTTTTTTTGGACATTCGAGTTGTAAATATTTTTAGGTTTGCGTCCCCAGTGAAAGTGGAAGCTCCCTGTAGGGAGGCAACATCATTTTTTTTTTATTTCTGTGTTTCTCGAGGGCCACGCTGAGTCCGCACTGGCTTCTGGCCCTATTTTCTCACCCCTCATGACCTGTTCTGTCATTCTTCAGTCCCTGCTTGAGAAGGAACAGAAAAGGGAAATCAAGACGATCAGAAGGCTGGTGTTCTGGGAGGAGAGACTGACAAGATGGGAAAACAAACAAAAAAATAAAAATAATGGCGTTTGTTAAAGCGCTTACTACGTGCCAAGCATCGTAAGCTCCCCGAGGGCAGAGTTTGCATCTAGAAGCTCTACTGTGCTGGACTGGACTGGACTGGACCACTTGTCTCCTGTGTGACCTCGGGCAGGTCACTTCACTTCTCGGTGCCTCAGTGACCTCATCTGTAAAAGGGGGGGATTGAGGCTGGGAGCCCCACGTGGGACGGGGACTACATCCAACCCGATCTGTTTGTATCCACCCCAGCGCTTAGGACAGGGCCTGGCACATAGTAAGCGCTCGACAAACACCATCATCCTTGTCATTATCACTGATCAACTGGTGGATTGACTCATTCCATCTGGAAAGACGCCGGCGTCAGGATTGAAGCGGACAAAATCTTGAAGCGGGTGGAAACCGGGCACCTGAATCTGTACTTTTAATAATTTGATATCCACCCCCCGCTCAGCCCCTCCTGTCCGCATCCTTAACGTATTTATTTATGTTAACGTCTGCCTCCCTCTCTAGACCGTAAGCTTGTTGTGGGCAGGGGACGGGTCTGCCGACTCTGTTGTAATTTCCCCCGCGCTTAGTAGACACCTGCCCACGGTGAGCACTCAAAATACCGTCGATTGACCGACCGACGGGGTGAACATGGAACTGCTGATCCTCGAAGAACTTGGGACCAGTTGAAGCTGGAAGCTGGAAAGTTGAAAGCAACAAGAAGAAATGTGCTTTCACCGTGGCGGCTGATAAGCAGGCGGAATTTATTACCGCAGGAAGTTGTGCAAGACAAAAATATTGGTGAGTTCAAAGAGGGTTCACAAACATTCAGAACGGTTTCTAGAGGGGAAAGTTAGGGGAGGAGAGAGAGAGAGGGATGTTGGGTAGTCACCATCATCGTCCATGGGATTTATCGAGTGCTTACTGTGCTAAGCGCTCGGCACCGTACTAAGCGTTTGATAATAATAACGATGGCATTTGTTAAGTGCTTACTATGTGCAGAACACTATTCTAAGCGCTCGGGAGGGTACAAGGTGATCAGCTTGTCCCACGGCGGGCTCACAGTCTTCATCCCCATTTTCCAGATGAGGTAACAGAGGCCCAGAGAAGTGAAGTGACTTGCCCAAGGTCACCCAGCTGACATGCAAATCTGGTCTGACACAGTCCCTGTCCCGCGTGGGGCTCACACGCTTCATCCCCGAACTGAGGCATGGAGAAGTGAAGTGACTGGCCCACGGCAGACGAGTGGCGGAGCCGGGATTAGAACCCACGACCTCTGACTCCCAAGCCCGGGCTCTTTCCACTGATCCATTCCCTAACCACGAGAACGGGTGCCCAAGACAGCCATCCCAGTTTTTCCGAGCACTTGACACCGTACTAAGCGATCTCTCCGTTCCCTATCCACGAGAATGGGTGTCCCCCCTCCAGTTTCTCCAAGCATCTTGGTGCCACGGTTAGAGACAGCTCTGGGATGGGTAATTACACAAAAAAATAATAATCATGGTATTTGTGATTACGCCGGGGTAGATGCAAGGTAATCAGGTTGTCCCACGTAGATTACCTTTTTATCTACCCCAGCGCTTAGAACAGTGCCTGGCACATAGTAAGCGTTTAACAAATACCATAATAATATTTATTATCATTAATAACGGTGAATTAATTATAACATTAATTAACGGTGAATTTGTTGTGGGCAGGGCATCTATCCATCAACTCTGTTGACTCTCCCAAGTGTTTAGTCAGTGCTCTGCCCGCAGTAAGCGCTCAATAAATGCCACTGATTGATTAATTGTGCTAAGGACTGGCCTAGGTACAATACAGTCAGATCAGACACCACCCCGGCCCAGTCTAAGCACGGGAGAGAACAGGTCTTGTGAATCCCCATCGGAGGCACAGAAAACTTAAATGACTTATCCAAGGTCACACCGTCTGAGTCCCCGGGTCGCGCCCTTTCACTAGACCTCACGGCTTTTTAGCTGGACCATTGCTCTGATCCAGTAACTGCCTCACTCACGAACTTATTCCTACTTCACGTAGTCGTTTAAACAGTCCACCTGTGTCTCAGTTTCCTGCGAAGCCTCATGGAGCTCTGTATGCCCTCCCATTGGCTTTAAAAGGAAAATATTTATCTATTTATTTATTCATATTAATGTCTGTCTCCCCCTCTAGACTGTGAGCTCATTGAAATAATAATAATGATAATAATGGCATTCATTAAGCGCTTACTATGTGCAAAGCACTGTTCTAAGCCCTGGGGAGTTTTACAAGGTGATCAGGTTGTCCCACGGGGGGCTCACAGTCTTAATCCCCATTTTACAGATGAGGGAGCTGAGGCACAGAGAAGTGAAGAGACTTGCCCAAAGTCACACGGCTGACAAGTGGCGGAGCCGGGATTTGAACCCACGTCCTCTGACTCCAAAGCCCGGGCTCTTTCCACTGAGTCACGGCATTGTACTTGCCAAGCGCTTAGTACAGTGCTCTGCACACAGTAAGCGCTCAATAAATACGACTGACTGAACGAATGAATTGTGGGCAGGGAATGTGTCTGTATTGTACTCTGCTGAGCGCTTAGTACCCTGCTTTGTACATGGTAAATGCTTGATAAATTACGATGGAATGAATGATAATAATTCATTCATTCATTCAATCGTATTTATTGAGCGCTTACTGTGTGCAGAGCACTGTACTAAGCGCTTGGGAAGTACAAGTCGGCAACATAATAACGATGGCATTTGTAAAGCACTTATTATGTGCCAAGCACTACTCTAAACACCGGGGTAGATAGTAGGTAATCAGGTTGTCCCACGTAGATTACCTTTTTATCTACCCCAGCGCTTCGAACAGTGCTTGGCGCATAGTAAGCATGTAACAAATACCATAATAATATTTATTATCATTATAATAACGAATCTCCATTTCTTCATTCATTTATTCGATTGTATTTGTTGAGCGCTTACTGTGTGCAGAGCACTGTATTAAGCGCTTGGGAGAGTACAAGTCGGCAACATAATAACGATGGCATTTGAAAAGCGCTTATTATGTGCCAAGCACTACTCTAATCGCCGGGGTAGATACAAGGTATTCAGGTTGTCCCATGTAGATTACCTTTTTATCTACCCCATCGCTTCGAACAGTGCTTGGCACATAGTAATCATGTAACAAATACCATAATAATATTTATTATTATTATTATAATAACGAATCTCCATTTCTTCATTCATTTATTCGATTGTATTGGTTGAGCGCTTACTGTGTGCAGAGCACTGTACTAAGCACACTACAGCGATAAACAGATACATTCCCTGCCCACAACGATCTTACAGTCTAGAGCCGGGGAGACAGACGTCAGTACCAATAAATAAATGACAGGTACGTCAGTGCTGCGGGGCTGGGAGAGGGGGAAGAATAGAGGGAGCAAGTCAAGGCGACGCAGAAGGGAGTGGGAGAAGAGGAAAGGGGGGCTTAGTCTGGGAAGGCTTCTTGGAGGAGAGGGGCCTTCAATAAGGATTTGAAGCGCGGGAGAGTCATTGTTTGACAGATTTGAGGAGGGAGGGCGTCCAGGCCAGAGGCAGGCCGTGGGCTAGGCGTCAACGGCGAGGCGGGCGAGACGGAGGCCCAGGGAGTGGGCTAGAGGAGCGAAGTGCGTGGGCTGGGTTGTAGAAGGAGAGGAGCGAGGTGACGGCGGAGGGAGGGGGCAACGTGGCGAAGATGAGGCAGAGAAGCAGCCACTTCTCCGCCTCACGGCCACCACTTGCCTCTCCGCAGGGCCTTGGGCTGGAGCTCCAAGAAGCGCCCATTTTTTCCCAAAGGAGCATTCCGTCGAACTTCCCGATCCCACGTAAGCGTGACCCGTGTCCGGAGCACAGGACTAGACGATCAGAGCGGACCCGGTCCCCGCATCACAAGAGCTCCCATCCAAGAGGGAGCGGGAGGTGGACACCTTATCCCCATTTAACAGGTAAGGCACAGAGACGTTAAGGTCCTCACCCAAGGTCACGCAGAGCAGGTACGCCGCAGAGCAGGACTAGGACTCCCAATCCGGAGCTCTTTCCATTAGGCCGCACCGCCTCTCGGGACAGTGCCTGGGCCTCTGAAGCTGAGAGTTTGCCAGCCACCAGAAGCCTCCTTAATCATCATCATCATCATCAATCGTATTTATTGAGCGCTTACTATGTGCAGAGCACTGTACTAAGCGCTTGGGAAGTACAAATTGGCAACATATAGAGACAGTCCCTACCCAACAGTGGGCTCACAGTCTAAAAGATTATTATTATGATTAATAATAATCATAATAATAGTGATGACATTTGTTAAGTGCTTACTATGTGCAAAGCACTGTTCTAAGCGCCAGGAAGGATACGAGGTGATCAGGTTGTCCCACGTGGGGCTCTCAGCCTTAATCCCCATTTTACAGATGAGGGAACTGAGGCACAGAGAAGTGCCCAAAGTCACACAGCTGACAAGCGGCGGAGCCAGGATTTGAACCCATGACCTCTGACTCCCAAGCCTGGGCTCTTTCCGCTGAACCACTCCTTAAGGCGTGACGGTGAACCTCCCCTTTGAAGGCTAACTCTTCTGCTCACCCCAAGGGTTAGGTCTGGGGCTCATTTTTTTTTTTCTGATAGTTTTAAGTGCTTACTAGGGGTCAAACACAGTTCTAAGCACTGGGGTTGGACAAGTCCCTGACCCGCAGTGGACTCATGGGCTAAGTAGGAGGGAGAACAGGCATCGAATCCCTGTCTTAATAATAAATATTAATGATAATAACAATAATTGTGGCATTCGTTAAGCACTTACTACATGCCGGGCACTGTCCAAAGTCCTGGGGTGGATAGAAGCAAACTGGGATGGATCGTGTCTCACAAGGGGCGCATGGTCTTAATCCCCATTTTAATAATAATAATAATGATGATGGCATTTCTTAAGCGCTTACTATGTGCAAAACACTGTTCTAAGCGCTGGGGAGGTTACAAGGTGATTGGGTTGTCCCACGTGGGGCTCACAGTCTTAATCCCCATTTTACAGATGAGGGAACTGAGGCCCAGAGAAGTGAGGTGACTTTCCCAAAGTCACCCAGCTGACAGTTGGCGGAGCCAGAATTTGAACCCAAGCCCGGGCCACGATGAGGTAACCAAAGCCTAGAGAAGTGAAGTGTGTTGCCCAGGATCACGCAGCTGGCAAGGGGCAGAGGTCATAGGTCGTAGCGCTCTATCCACTAGGCCTCCCTGTTTCTCACATTTGAGGAAACTGAGGCCCAGAGAAGCGAAGCGATTGGCACCCCTGGTCCCGTAGCAGGCGAGGGGCAGAGCTGGGATGACCAATCCCAGGGTCCTGCCATATTGCTTCCCCAAGAGAGGGCTGCGCCGGCCCACCCGAACCTGGACCCCCGAAGGCCGCAGAAGCGGCCTACCCGGGATGGGGCGGGAGGCGGGCACCCTGACCCTGACACTTCCTCATTTTGGCACCTTTAGTTGATGTCCCCCGTCCCCCCCACTCCCCACCCACCTGCCCCACTTGGGTCCCCAGGGAGTGACCCCTCAAGGCCCCGGGGAGGGGCGGACATTGATGGACGCCCTCTTCATCCCAGGCCACACTCTGACCGGGCTCTCGCCCTCGCCCCGACCCTTCGGCCCTCCACCGCTCTGCCCCGGGTTTGAGTTTTAGGGAGGACTGGAGGACCCCGGCAGGCGGAGACCCCTACGAAGCCCCCAAGGGATGGAAGAGGGCGGATGGTCCCTCTCTCCCCGCCCTGACTGTGGGACCCAGCTAGTCCCCAGAGGTGCCCAGAGATGCCCCGCCAGGCCGCGGCCTGTTCCTTACCCCAGTTCCTGCAGGCTCTCGGGGCTCCCCGCGGGCTCCGGGGGCACCGGGTCACTCATCTTCCTTCCTCCGGCCTCAGCCCTGCCCATCCGCCCTCCTCTCGGCCTGCGGGGGCCCAGCCCCGGGGAATGGGGGGCTGTGGGGTGGGCGGGAAGGGCAGGGGGCTACTACACCCTCCACTCTCGGCCTGCCAACGGGCCACCAGAAGCCAGGACCAAATGCCTCCTGCTGCTTCTGCTGCTTCTGCGGCAGGCCCGGCCTGGGAAGGAAGTGAAACTTCAGGCCGGGGCACCTCCCTGCCCAACCCCCCCCGGGCCCAGCAGCCCCAGGACCCAGAAGAGCAGGCTACACAGTCATCCGCCAAATATGCCAAGTGGTGTGACTTGGTAGATAAGGCTAGGGCCTGGGAATCTGAAGGACCTGGGTTCTAATCCCACTTGTCTGCTGTGTGACCTCTGGCAACTCACTTCACTTCTCTGGGCCTCAGTGACCTCGTCGGTAAGATGAGGATTGAGGCTGTGAGCGCCGGGGGGACCGATACCGTGTCCAACCTGATTCGATCTGCCAGTACAGATTTATTACTCTATTTTACTTGTACATGCTTACTATTCTATTGTACATGTATATACACATATAATATAATAATAATAATGGCATTTATTAAGCGCTTACTATGTGCAAAGCACTGTTCTAAGCGCTGGGGAGGTTACAAGGTGATCAGGCTGTCCCACGGTGGGCTCACGGTCTTAATTCCCATTTTACAGATGAGGTAACCGAGGCCTAGAGAAGTCAAGTGACTTGCCCAAAGTCACACAGCTGACAATCGGCAGAGCCGGGATTTGAACCCATGACCTCTGACTCCAAAGCCCGGGCTCTTTCCACTGAGCATATTTACTATTCTATGTACTATTGTACATATTTACTATTCTATTTATTTTGTTAATGATGTGCATATAGCTATAATTCTATTTATTCTGATGATCTCGACACCTGTCTCCATGTTTTGTTTTGCCGTCTGTCTCCCCCTTCTAGACCGTGAGCCCGTTGTGGGGTAGGGACTGTCTCTATATGTCGCCGACTTGGACTTCCCAAGCGCTTAGATGATGCTGCTGATTCACTCAATCGTATTTATTGAGCGCTTACTGTGCGCAGAGCGCTGTACTAAGCGCTTGGTTGTATCTACTCCAGATCCTAGAACAGTGCTTGACACGCAGTGCTTGCAAGAAGCAGCGTGGCTTAGGGGGAGTTGGAGGTCATGGGTTCTAATCCCGGCTCCACCGCTTGTCCACTGTATGACTCTGGGCAAGTCACTTCACTTCTCTGTGCCTCAGTTACCTCATCTGTCAAATGGGGAGTAAGACTGTGAGCCCCCCGTGGGACAACCTGATCATCTTGTATCTACCCCAGCACGTGGAACAGTGCTTGGTACATAGTAAGCGCTTACCAAATACCATCACCCTCATCATCATCATCATCACATAGTAAGCGCTTAACAAAAACCAGCTTTATTATTATTCATTCATTCATTCAATCATATTTATGGAGCGCTTACTGTGTGCAGAGTACTGTACTAATCAATCAATCAATCATATTTATTGAGCGCTTACTGTGTGCAGAGCACTGTACTAAGCGCTTGGGAAGTCCAAGTTGGCAACATCTAGAGACGGTCCCTACTCAACAGTGGGCTCACAGTCTAGAAGGGGGAGACAGACAACAAAACAAAATGTATTCACAAAATAAAATAGACTAGTGAGGAAGTGAGTGGCAGATCTTCTCTGTGCTTCAGTTACCTTATCTGTAAAATGGGGATAAGAGCGTGAGCCCCGTTTGGGGCAAGGACTGTTTCCAACCTGGTTAATTTGTATCTACCCCAGAGCTTAGAACAGTGCTTGGCACAAAGTAAGCGCTTAATAAGTACCATAATTATTACAGGGATGGATACATAGATATAGAAGCACGCATGCTCAAAAATACACACTCAGCACATCTGCAGGCACTTTCGTGCACAGATACCCATACGTGTATGCGTCCACGGAGACGTTCATGGATGCACACTCTCATACATGCACTCACAGGGAAACCGAGGAATGTAATGATTCGTAAGTATTATGGTACTTGTGGGCTGAGAGGTGGAGGAGGATTAGGATGGAGTAGAGGCCGTTGGATTTGGCAAGAAGGAGATGACAGGTGACCTTCGAGAGGGCGGTTTCTGTGTACAAGTTGGTTATGTTGCCAACGTGTACTTCCCAAGCGCTTAGTACAGTGCTCTGCACACAGTAAGCGCTCAATAAATACGATTGAATGAATGAATGTGGAGCCAAAGGGACGGAAGCCAGATTGGAGGGGGTCCGGGAGAGAATCGGAGGAGAGGAATTGGAGGCGGAGGGTGTAGACGACTCGCTCAAGGAGTTTGGAGAGGAAGGATAGGAGGGAGATGGGGCAGTAGCTGGCAGGAGCCGAGGGGGTCAAGGGAAGGGTCTTTTTAAGGATAGGGGAGACATGGGCATGTTTTTTTTTAATGGCATTTATTAAGCGCTTACTATGTCCAAGGCACTGTTCTAAGCTCTGGGGGTATGCAAGGTGATCAGGTTGTCCCACATGGGGCCCAGTCTTCATCCCCATTTTACAGATGAGGGAACTGAGGCCCAGAGAAGTTGTGACTTGCCCAAAGTCACACAGCTGACAAGTGGCAGAGCCAGGAGTCGAACCCATGACCTCTGACTCCAAAGTCCGGGCTCTTTCCACTGAGCCACGCTGCTTCTCTATTTGAAAGCAGTGGGGCAGAAGTCACTGGGGAGCAAGCAGTTGAAGATGGCTGTTACGGAGGGAAGAAGGGAGAGGGCAAGTGTTTTGATTAGATGTGAAGGAATGGGGTTGGAAGCACAAGGGGACGGGGTGGATTTTGAAAGAAGGAAGGGGATCTCCTCTAGTGTTCCCACTGGGAAAGATGGGAGAGTTGAAGAAGAGGCAGGAGTGGGGAGGGACTGGAGACGGGCAGGGGAGATTTTCAGGAAATCACTCCTGATAGTGGCAATTTTCTTAATAAAGTAGGAGGGCAGCTCACGGGGGGCAAGGGAAGGGATGGAGTGGGGAGGAAACAGGCCTGAGGATGGAGTTAAAAGTCTGGAACACCCGGCGAGGGCGACAGGCATGGCTGTCAGTAAAGTTGGAGAAATAATTTTTCCGGGCGGAGTTAAAGCACGCCAGGATAAACTTGAAATGGACACAAAGTGCTTGACACATAGTAAGCACTTAACAAATGTAATAATAATACTAGTAATAATAATAATAATGATGGCATTTATTAAGCACTTACTGTGTGCCCCCCGTCTTACCTCCTACCCTTCCCCACAGCACCTGTACATATGTGTATATGTTTGTACATATTTATTACTCTATTTATTTATTTATTTTACTTGTACATATCTATTCTATTTATTTTATTTTGTTAATATGTTTGGTTTTGTTCTCCGTCTCCCCATTCTAGACTGTGAGCCCACTGTTGGGTAGGGACTGTCTCTATATGTTGCCAACTTGTACTTCCCAAGCGCTTAGTACAGTGCTCTGCGCACAGTAAGCGCTCAATAAATGTGATTGATTGATTGATTGATTACAAAGCACTGTTCTAAGCGCTGGGGAGGTTACAAGGTGATCAGGGTGTCCCACGGGGGGCTCACAGTCTTCATCCCCATTTTCCAGATGAGGGAACTGAGGCCCGGAGAAGTGAAGTGATTTGCCCAAAGTCACCCAGCTGACAGTTGGCGGAGCCGGGATTTGAACCCATGACCTCTGACTCCAAAGCCCGGGCTCTTTTCCACTGAGCCACGCTGCTTCTCTAATAATAGAAAGCACAGTCAGTATTGCCTGAGGATTAGGTACTTGGGGAACACAGAGGAAATGTATTATAAGCTTCTAGACTGTGAGCCCACTGTTGGGTAGGGACCGTCTCTATATGTTGCCAACTTGTACTTCCCTAGCGCTTAGTACAGTGCTCTGCACACAGTAAGCGCTCAACAAATGCGATTGATTGAATGAATGAATGAATAAGCAATCCCTCCCCAAGTGGGGGAAGAAAGCTGTGATAAATAGGGGAACAGCTTGGCCTAATGGATAGAGCAGAGGCACAGGACCTGGGTTCTAATCCCGGCTCCGCCACTTCTCTGCTGTGTGTACTTGGTGGAGTCATTTTAATTCTCTGGGCCTCAGTCACCTCATCTATAAAATGGGGATTCAATACCTGCTCTCCCTTCTACTTAGATTGCGAGCCCCGGGTGGGACAGGGACTGTCTCTGAAAGAGAAGCAGCGTGGCTTAGTGGCTAGAGCCCGTGCCCGGGAGTCAGGAGGACCTGGGTTCTAATCCTGGCTCTGCCACATGTCTGCTGGGTGACCTTGGGCAAGTCGCTTTGTTTCTCTGGGCCTCAGTTCCCCCACCTGTAAAATGGGAATTAAGACTGTGAGTCACCATGTCCCATGTGAGACAGGGACTGTGTCCAACCTGATTAACTTATATTTACCCCAGCAATTAGAACAGCGCTTGTCACGTAGTAAGCGCTTAACAAATACCACAGTTATTATTCATTCATTCATTCAATCATATTTATTGAGCGCTTACCGAGTGCAGAGCACTGTTATTATCTTGAATACAAGAATCTCTGTGTGCAGAGCACTGTTATTATCACGGTTATTATCATGAATACAAGAATCTCTGTGCGCCGAGCACTGTTATTATAATAATAATAATGGCATTTATTAAGCGCTTACTATGTGCAAAGCACTGTACTGAGCGCTGGGCACTGTACTAAGCACCTGATCACTGTTATTATTATGAATACAAGAATCTACACAGTGAGAGAATAGATCCAAATAAGAGAACCAAGGTCAAAAACAAGTAAATAATCAGATAAATGCAGGCATGCTTGGTGGTGTGTTGGGGGGAATGAGGTGAGGGGGGTTGGAGAGTGGAGTTCAGGGAAGATCAGGATGCATCAGGGAACATTTGAACATTTGGACAACCCAAGGGAATTAGAAATCCATCATTTACCTTGCCTATGGAAGCCGTGTGGCCTAGTGGAAAGAGCACGGGTCTGGAACTCAGAGGGCCTGGGCTTTAATCCTGTTTCTGCCACTTGCCAGCTGTGTGACCTTGGTCAAGTCACTTACCTTCTCTGCGCCTGATAGTCTCTGGGGATTCAATATCTGTTCTCTCTCCCCGTTAGACGGCGAGCTCCACATGGGACGGGGATTGTCAGCGATCTAATCGTACCGTATCTCCCCCGGTGCTTAGCACAGTCCTTGGCCCATAGTAAGCGCTGAACAGACACCGCAATTATTGCTACTCGGAAGCCATCGTTGATTAGAATTATATGTTGCCGATTAGATTATATGTTGCACAGTGAGCGTGCAATGAATACGATTGAATGAACGAATTAGAAAACGGCAGAGATTCTAGTCGGGGGAGTCACCTCAACTGTAGTTGCAGCGTGGCTTAGCCGCAAGGGCCCGGGCTTGGGAATCGGAGGACGTGGGTTCCAATCCCGGCTCTGCCGCTTGTCGGCTGTGTGACTTTGGGCAAGTCGCTTAACTTCTCTGCGCCTCAGTTCGCTCGTCTGTAAAACGGGGATTAAGACTGTGAGCCCCACACGGGACAACCTGATCGCCCTGTATCTCCCCCGGCGCTTGGAGCAGTGCTCGGCCCGGAGTAAGGGCTCAGCAAATACCGTGAGTATTGTTCCTCTGGAAGGAGTTTTGTTGAGATTGTGGCGGGCTGAGGGGTGGCCCCGCTCAGCAGGGGGCTCCCACCAACCCTCTCAGGGAGAAGCCAAAGACTCAGAAAGCCCCCCGAGGGGCTGGCAGAGCCCGGGGGTGGGGTATTTTTAGGTGAGGTTTAAAAGAGGCAGCCAGACCACCTGTGGTCATTGGAGAGCCAAGAGCGATCCTTGGCAGGCTGCTTAGCTTCTGCTGGCTCTCGCTCAGCTCCCACTTTGGGTCAGTGGGTAGTGCCAACCCGCAGCGCCCGCTCCCTGTCACGGCCTGGGGGCAAGTCTCCCTGCCTCAGCTTCCAGGCCAGATCCCCGAGGGCCCAGGCTTTCCCAAGGACCAGGCCGGACTCCTCCGGACGTCCCCCGACTCTATGCTCGGAGTTATAGTGGATTCCAAGGCCCTACTGAGAGCTCACCTCCTCCAGGAGGCCTTCCCAGACTGAGCCCCTTCCTTCCTCTCCCCCTCGTCCCCCTCTCCATCCCCCCCATCTTCCCTTCCCCACAGCACCTGTATATATGTATATATGTTTGTACATATTTATTACTCTATTTATTTATTTATTTTACTAGTACATACCTATTCTATTTATTTTATTTTGTTAGTATGTTTGGTTTTGTTCTCTGTCTCCCCCTTTTAGACTGTGAGCCCACTGTTGGGTAGGGACTGTCTCTATAGGTTGCCAATTTGTACTTCCCAAGCGCTTAGTACAGTGCTCTGCACATAGTAAGCGCTCAATAAATACGATTGATGATGATGATGATGATGATTCCTCACACAGTCGGCGCTTCATAAATACGATTGATCGATCAATTGATTGACTGAGTGCCAGCTCTGGGGATTGGGGGGGGTTTCTGGGCAGCAGCTGGCAATCTGGGCAGCCTTTGCAGGAAACACTACCAGAAATGGGGATGGGTCTGGGCAGTCCGGATGGTAAACGCTACCGGAAACGGGGACGGACCCGGGCATCTGTCACGGGAAACATTGACGGAAATGAGGACGGATCTGGGCATCCCTCACGGGAAACACTATCGGAAATTAGGATGGGTCTGGGCAGTTCTCACAGGAAACGCTACTGGAAATGGGGATAGATCTGGACAGTTCTCAAAGGAAACACTGCCAGAAACAAGGACAGATCTGGACAGTCCTCACAGGAAAAACTACCGGAAACAGGTCGGAACCGGGCAGTCCTAACAGGAAACACTGCCCAAAGTTCGGATGGGTCTAGGCAGTCCTCACAGGAAAAGCTACCGGGAATGAGGATGGGTCTGGGCATCCTTCACGGGGAACACTACTGGAAACGGGGACAGATCTGGACATCCCTCACAGGAAACGCTGCCAGAAATGAGGACAGATCTGGGCAGTCCTCACAGGAAACACCGCCGGAAATGAGGATAGATCCAGCATTCCTCACAGGAAACACAGCTGGAAACAGGGATGGGCCTGGGCATCCCTCACAGGAAACAACACTGGAAATGAGGATGGATCTGGGCATCCCTCACAGGAAACACTGCTGGAAATGAAGACAGATCTGGGCAGTCCTCACAGGAAACACTGCCAGAAACAAGGACAGATCTGGACAGTCCTCACAGGAAAAACTACCGGAAACAGGTCGGAACCGGGCAGTCCTCACAGGAAACATTGCCCAAAGTTAGGATGGGTTTAGGCAGTCCTCACAGGAAATGCTACCAGGAATGAGGATGGGTCTGGGAATCCTTCACGAGAACCACTGCCGGAAACGAGGACGGGTCTGGGCAGTCCTTACAGGAAGCACTTCCAGAAACAAGGATGGATCTGGACAGTCCTCTCAGGAAAAACTACCGGAAACAGGTTGGAACTGGGCATCCCTCACAGGAAACCCTGCCGGAAGTGAGGATGGGTCTGGACATTCCTCACAGGAAACACTACCGGGAGTGGGGACAGATCTGGACATCCCTCACAGGAAACACTGCCAGAAATGAGGACAAGTCTGGGCAGTCCTCACAGGAAACACAGCTGGAAATGAGGACGGATCTGGACATTCCTCACAGGAAACACAACTGGAAACGGACTGGCCTGGGCATCCCTCACAGGAAACAACACTGGAAATGAGGACGGATCTGGGCAGTTCTCACAGGAAACACTGCTGGAAATGAGGATGGATCGGGACAGTCCTCACAGGAAACACTGCCAGGAACAAGGACAGATCTGGACAGTCCACACAGAAAAAACTACCGGAAACATGTCAGAACTGGGCAGTCCTCACAGGAAACACTGCCCGAAGTTAGGATGGGTCTAGGCAGTCGTCACAGGAAATGCTATTGGGAATGAGGATGGGTCTGGGCATCCTTCACGGGAAACACTGCCGGAAACGAGGATGGATCTGGACAGTCCTCTCAGGAAAAACTACCGGAAACAGGTTGGAACTGGGCATCCCTTACAGGAAACACTGCCGGAAGTGAGGATGGGTCTGGAAATTCCGCACAGGAAACACTGCCGGAAGTGAGGATGGGTCTGGAAATTCCGCACAGGAAACACTACCGGAAATGGGGACAGATCTGGACATCCCTCACAGGAAACAATGCCAGAAATGAGGACAGATCTGGACATCCCTCACAGGAAACACTGCCAGAAATGAAGACGGATCTGGATGGTCCTCACAGGAAACGCAACCAGAAACAGGGATGGGTCTAGGCAGTCCTCACAGGAAACACTGCCAGAAATGAAGACGGATGTGGACAGTCCTCACAGGAAACACAACCGGAAACAGGGATGGGCCTGGGCATCCCTCACAGGAAACACCACTGGAAATGAGGATGGATCTGGACAGTCCGCACAGGAAAAGCTACCGGAAACAGGGACAGTTTTAGTCAATCCTCAGAGGAAACAGTCCCGGAAGTTAGGATGGCTCCGGGCAGTCCTTATGGGAAACGCTACTGGAAACGGGGATGGGTCTAGACCATCTTTACAGGCTTCATGGGCACTTGACAGTGATTATTATTACACCCGACAGCTGTTGGGATGACCTGAACCAGAGAGGTGGGAATGTTTGAGGAAAGGTCTCCTTGTGGGGGTGGATTGCTCAGGAGAACTTTGGGAACGTGGAGAGAGGGCTGGGATCGAAGCCTTATTGAAGGCACATCGCCTCTAAAAAGCCTTCCCTCTCTTCTTCTCCCACTCCCTTCTGCGACGCCCCGATTTGCTCCCTTCATTCATTTTCCCTCCCATCCCCACAGCACGTATGTATAGATCTATATACATTTGTTATTTATGTATTTATTTGTTTCTTCATGTATTTTAAGGTCCGTCTCCCCCTCGAGACTGTGAGCTCACTGTGGACAGGGAATGTGACTGTCGTTACATTGCCCTCTCCCCAGCATGTAGTACAGTGCTTTGATCAGAGTTGCCCCATCTGTAAAATGGGGATTAAGACAGTAAGCCCCATGTGGAATGACTCAATTACATTATATATATATATATATATATGGTATATATATATATATGTATATATAAGGTATATATATATATATATATATATATATATATATATATATATATATATATATATATATATATATATATATATATACCTTAGAGAAGCTGCATGGCTCAGAGGAAAGAACACGGGCTTTGGAGTCAGAGGTTGTGGGTTCAAATCCCGGCTCTGCCACTTGTCAGCTGTGTGACTTGGGGCAAGTCACTTCACTTCTCTGTGCCTCAGTTACCTCATCTGTAAAATGGGGATGAAGACTGTGAGCCCTCCCGTGGGACAACCTGATCACCTTGTAACTGCCCCAGAGCTCAGAACAGTGCTTTGCACATAGTAAATGCTTAATAAATGCCATTATTATTATTAAAGCACTTAGTACAGTGCTCTGCACACAGTAAGTGCTTAGTAAATGCCATCATCATTATTATTATTATTACGGGCTCAATAAATACGATCGAATGAATGAATGAATGAATCCCCATTTTACAAAGGAGAAAATCGAGGCACAAGAATTTAAGTGACTTACCCCAGGTCATACAGTGGTTAAATGGTGGAGCCGGGAAGAGAACACAGACCCTCTGTGTCTTCTAGTTTTCCAGATTGTGAGCCCACTGTTGGGTAGGGACTGTCTCTATAAGTTGCCAACTTGGACTTCCCAAGCGCTTAGTACAGTGCTCTGCACACAGTAAGCGCTCAATAAATGCGATTGAATGACTGAATGAATGAATCCTCTGGCTTGTGTTCTTTCAACTAGGTCATGCTTTGAAATGAGAAAGGCCTAGGCATTTTACTGCTGCTCAGCATCAGTACAGACAACTGACCCCTTGAGAAGACTAAATGGAATTTGTCCTGTCTCTTTTAGACATATATACCTGTATATATGTATATATGTTTGTACATATTTATTACTCTATTTATTTATTTATTTTATTTGTACATATCTATTCTATTTATTTTATTTTGTTAGTATGTTTGGTTTTGTTCTCTGTCTCCCCCTCTTAGACTGTGAGCCCACTGTTGGGTAGGGACTGTCTCTATATGTTGCCAATTTGTACTTCCCAAGCGCTTGGTACAGTGCTCTGCACATAGTAAGCGCTCAATAAATACGATTGATGATGATGATGATGATGATGATGATGACTGTGATCCCACTGTTGGGTAGGGACTGCCTCTATATGTTGCCAACTTGTACTTCCCAAGCACTTAGTACAGTGCTCTGCACACAGTAAGCGCTCAATAAATACGACTGAATGAACGAATCTCCCGACTCCCATCCATACTCCACTCTGCTGCCCAGATGATTTTTCTCCTAAAACACAGAGAAGCCGCCTGGCTCAGTGGAAAGAGCCCGGGCTTTGGAGTCAGAGGTCATGGTTTCCAATCCCGGCTCCGCCACTTCTCGGCTGTGTGACTTTGGGCAAGTCACTTCACCTCTCTGTGCCTCAGTTACCTCATCTGTAAACTGGAGATTAAAACTGTGAGCCCCCCGTGGGACAACCTGATCACCTTGTAACCTCTCCAGCGCTTAGACCAGTGCTCTGCATATAGTAAACGCTTAATAAATGCCATTATTATTGTTAAAGCACTTAGTACAGTGCTCTGCACACAGTAAGTGCTCAATAAATACGATTGAATGAATGAATTCAGTCCACGTCTCCCCAGTCCTCAAGAACCTCTGGTGTTGCCCATCCACTTTGGCAACGAACAGAAACTCCTCACCACCGGCTTTAAAGCGGTTAATCCCCTTGCCCCCTCCTACCTCACCTCGCTACTCTCCTACACCAATCCATCCCGTACGCCGCGCTCCTCTAATGCTGCCCTCCTCACTGTACCTCCATCTTATCTAACTCTTCACCAATCTCTCGCCCACATCCTGCCTCTGGCCCAGAATGTCCTTCCTCTTCAAACCCGCCAGACAATGACTCTCCCCACCTTCAAAAACTTTGTTGAAGGCCCATCTCCTCCAAGAGGCCTTCCCTAAGCCCCCTTTTCCTTTCTTTTTTGTTTTGTTTTCTTCTTTCCTCTCCCCCTCGTCCCCCTCTCCATTCCCCCGTCTTACCTCCTTCCCTTCCCCACAGCACCTGTATATATGTATATATGGTTGTACATATTTATTACTCTATTTATTTATTTATTTTACTTGTACATTTCTATCCTACTTATTTTGTTGGTATGTTTGGTTCTGTTCTCTGTCTCCCCCTTTTAGACTGTGAGCCCACTGTTGGGTAGGGACTGTCTCTATGTGATGCCAATTTGTACTTCCCAAGCGCTTAGTACAGTGCTCTGCACATAGTAAGTGCTCAATAAATACGATTGATTGATTGATTGATTGATTGATTTATGACCTTGAAGGCGGGAGAGAAATCATGGTCTGTTGGACTTGAGGAGGGAGGGCATTCCGGGCCAGAGGCAGGGCCTGAGTGATGAGATAGACGAGACTGAGGTACCCCTTTCCTTTACGGAGCTGTATGTATGCATGTATTTATTTATTTATTTAGTACATATTTACTATTCTATTGATTTTATTTTGTTAATATGTTTCCTTTCGCTGTCTGTCTCCCCCTTCTATCATCATCAATCGTATTTATTGAGGCACTTACTATGTGCAGAGCACTGTACTAAGCACTTGGGAAGTCCAAGTTGGCAACATATAGAGACGGTCCCTACCCAACAGTGGGCTCACAGTCTAAAACGGGGAGACAGAGGACGAAACCAAACATACTAACAAAATCAAATAAATAGAATAGATATGTACAAGTAAAATAAATAAATAAATAGAGTAATAAATATGTACAAACATATGTACATATATACAGGTGCTGTGGGGAAGGGAAGGAGGTAAGATGGGGGGTAGGGACCGTCTCTGTTGACAACTTGGACTTCCCAAGCGCTTAGTACAGTGCTCTGCACACAGTAAGCGCTCAATTAATACGATTGATTGATTGATTGATTGATTTTCTCTTCTCTTACTCCCTTCTGCGTCATCCTTGCACTTGGATTTGCTCTCTTTGTTCACCCTTCCCTTAGCCCCATGGCACTTATGTACAAATCCAGTTTATTTATATTAACGTCTGCCTCCCCCTCTAGACTGCAAGATCACTGTGGGCAGGGAACGTGTCTACAACAGAGTACTCTGTTCCTGCGCATCCTTCACGGGAAACACTGCCAGAAACGAGGAAGGATCTGGACAGTCCTCTCAGGAAAAACTGCCGGAAACAGGTCGGAACTGGGCATCCCTCACAGGAAACGCTGCTGGAAGTGAGGATGGGTCTGGACATTCCTCACAGGAAACGCTGCCGGAAGCGAGGATGGGTCTGGACATTCCTCACAGGAAACACTACTGGAACGGGGACAGTGCTGTGCACAGAGTAATCGCTCGACAAATGCGATTGATTGTTTGATCGATTGACAAAGGATACTGTCCCTAGAGCTCTGGACGCAAAGGACACTTACCTACCACAGTTATGGACCTGGACAAGTCATTTTACTTCTCCGGGCCTCAGTTTCCTCATCTGTAAAATGGAGATTAAATAAGTGTTCCCCCTCTCCCTTAGACTGTGAACCCCATGTGGGACAGGAACTGCTTCCTACCTGATTATCTCGCTGCTTGGGGTAGCAGAGAGAGCATGAGACTAGGAGACAGAAGGTCATGGGTTCTAATCCCAGCTCCGCCACTTGTGTTATCTTGGGCAAGTCACTTCACTTCTCCGGGCCTGTTACCTGTAAAATGGGGATTGAGACCGTGAACCCCACGCGGGACAGAGACTGTGTCCAACCTGATTTGCTTATATCCACCCCAGCGCTTAGTACAGTGTCTGGTACATAGCAAGCGTTTTAACAAATACCGCAATTGTTCTTATCTACCCCGGCGCTTGGGACATAGTAAACGCTTAACAAATGCCACGGTTGGTATTACTATCGTTGCCACATAACTGATGTTTCCTTCCTTTTCTTGCGTTTAGGCGTAAGCATCCACAAAGGCCACTTCTGCAGAAGAATTTATCTCGTATCTGCTCCTCGATGAGAAGACCCAGGGGGCCCGGAGAGGGCCAGAGTCCTTCTAAATCAGTTTGCCTAACAGCAGCTCTGTTTAGACATCTGCTCCCTACAGTAACCAAAGGTAACCGATCTCCCTCTGTCACTACGTGCCCAGACGGGCTGCCAGTTTCAAATAGCCAACTAAAATTATCCTGCTCCGCAGACTGATTTGAGCGTGGCATTTGCTTGTTTGTTTTCTGGAAAAAGCCGTCAGGAAAGCAGAATCCCACCTCTGAAGGGCTCTCGGTCGGTCTCCTCTCCCTTACCGGGTTCAGGATCCTCGGGGGGTTGTCCTCCCCCGTACGGGGCTGATGGAAGGGCGGAGGGAGTTGCCAGGCTGTGGACCCAGAATTTCTAGTGGCCATTACAGCCGCTGATATGATAGACCCCACCGGTGACCCCAAGGTGGGAGGATAGGGGCAGTCCTTCCCCCCTACCCTGCGCAGCAAGGAAAAGAGGGACAGGAGAAAACCCATGAAGAAGAGGAACCCGTAGTAATAACAATAATGGCATTTATTAAGCGCTCACTACGTGCCAAGCACTGTTCTAAGCGCTGGGGAGGTTACAAGGTGATCAGGTTGTCCCTCGTGGGGCTCACAGTCTTCATCCCCATTTTACAGAGGAGGTCACTGAGGCAAAGAGAAGTGAAGTGACTTGCCCAAAGTCACACAACTGACAAGTGGCGGAGCTGGGATTTGAACCCATGACCTCTGACTCCAAAGCCCAGGCTCTTTTCACCGAGTCACACTGCTTTTCTAACTAGTAGTAGTTAGTATATAATAATAATGTTGGTATTTATTAAGCGCTTACTACGTTCCAAGCACCGTTCTAGGCACTGGGGTAGATACAAGGTTATCAGGTTGTCCCACGTGGGGCTCATAGTCTTCATCCCCATTTTACAGATGAGGGAACTGAGGCCCAGAGAAGTGAAGTGACTTGCCCAAAGTCACACAGCTGACAAGTGGCGGCGCCAGGATTTGAACCCTCCAAAGCCCATGCTCCTTCCACTGAGCCACGGTGCTTCTCTAAGTAGTAGTAGTTAGTAGTACTACTAGTAGTAGTAGTTAGTAGTAGTAGTTGTAGTACTAGAATCAGTGTTCATTTATTCATTCATTCAGTCAGTCGTATTTATTGAACGCTTACTCTGTGCAAAGCACTGTATTAAGAGCTTGGGAGAGCGCGACACCAAACAGATACATTCCTGCCCACAACGAGCTCACGGTCTTGAGGGGGGAGACAGACATTAATCGAAATAAATAAATAGATAGGTAAATAAATAGACTACAGTAGTAGTAGTCTCCCCTTGACTACTGGGTTGTAAAGGAGAGAAGTGAGGTGAGGTGGTGGGGGCAAGGTGATGGAGAGCTTTTGAAGCCGTGGGTGAGGAGTTTTTGTTCGATGAGGAGGAGGACGGGCAACCACTGGAGTCTCCAAAGGAGTGAGGAGACATGGCTTGAACGTTTCTGTAGAAAAATGATCCCGGCAGCAGAGTGAAGTGTGGACTGGAGTGGAGAGAGACAGGAGGCAGGGAGGTCGGAGAGGAGGATGACGCAGTAATCAAGGCTGGGTAAGATAAGTGATTGGATTAATGCGGTAGCTTAGATTAATAACAACACTAGTGGAAGAACCATTAGAAAGTTTGAGGGTTATGGCAGAGGACAAGATGTTCTGGAGAAAATCTATCCGTGGAGTCACTGTGAAATGGAAACCACTCGACGGCACAATAGCAGTTCAGGTGGAAAGGAAAGGGCGGATTTTAGCTGTGTCGTGAAGGTGGAATCGACAGGATTTGGTGACAGATTGAATATGTGGGTTGAGGGAGAGGGAGCATCATCATCAATCGTATTTATTGAGCGCTTACTATGTGCAGAGCACTGTACTAAGCTCTTGGGAAGTACAAATTGGCAACCTATAGAGACAGTCCCTACCCAACAGTGGGCTCACAGTCTAAAAGAATAATAATGATGACATTTGTTAAGCGCTTACTATGTGCAAAGCACTGTTCTAAGCGCTGGGGAGGTTGCAAGGTGATCAGGTTGTCCCACAGGAGGCTCACAGTCTTCATCCCCATTTTACAGATGAGGTAACTAAGGCACAGAGAAGTTAAGTGACCCGCCCAAAGTCACACAGCTGGCAATTGGCAGACTCGGCATTTGAACCCATGACCTCTGACTCCAAAGCCCGGGCTCTTTCCACTGAGCCACGCTGCTTCTCTTCCCCCCAGACTCAATGCTTCTATCCTCAATGGGGGCACAGCAAGGGAGTCCAAACCTTTCTCTGCTACTCATTGGCTGTGTGATCTTGGGCAAATCACTTTGCTTCTCTGGGCCTCAGTTACCTCATCTGTAAAAATGGGGATTAAAGCTGCTCTTTCATTCAATCATATTTATTGAGCACTTACTGTGAGCAGAGCACTGTACTAAGCACTTGGGAAATACAAGGAAAACGCCAAGGTTTCAGGCTTGTGAGACAGGAAGGATGGTTGTGCCATCTCCAGTGATGGGAAAGTCAGAGGGAGGGCAGAGCTCGGGTGGGAAGATAAGGAGCTCTGTTTTGGACATGTTAGGTTTGAGGTGATGGAAGGGCATCCAAATAGAGATGACTTGAAAGCAGGAGGAGATGAGAGACTGGAGAGAGGGAGAGAGATCAGGGCCGGAGATGGAGATTTGGGAATCATCCGCATAGAGGTGGGAGTTGAAGCCACAGGAGTGAATGAGTTCTCCAAGGGAATGGGAAGAGATGGAGAATAGAAGGGGACCCAGAATTGAACCTAGAGGGACTCCCACGGTCAGGAGGTGGGAGGCGGAGGAGGAGCCCGTGAAAGAGACTGAGGATGAGCGGCCAGAAAGTTATGAGGAGAACCAGGAGACGACAGTGTCGGTGAAGCCGAGATTGGATAATGTTTCCGGGGGAAGGGGGTGGTCGACAGTTTGGAAGGCAGCTGAGTGGACGAGGAGGATTAGGATGGAGCAGAGGCCGCTGGATTTGGCAAGAAGATCTCCTCCAAAAAAGTTTCCCTGGCTAATCTCTCTTCTCTTCATCTTTTTCTCCCTGCTTTCTGCATCAACTACACACTTGGCTGTGACCCCTTAAACGCTCTGATTCTCATCTGACCCCCACTCCAAAGCACTTATATCCTTACCCCTTCACTGTCTCCCCCTTTTAGACTGTGAGCCCACTGTTGGGTAGGGACTGTCTCTATATGTTGCCAATTTGTACTTCCCAAGCGCTTAGTACAGTGCTCTGCACATAGTAAGCGCTCAATAAATACGATTGATGATGATGATGATGATGATCCCTGCCATTTCCCCTCTCCGTTTCCGGTTTGAGTGTCCAACTCTCTCTAGGCTGAAAACTCCTTGAGGGCAGGGATCTTGTCTATCAACTCAGATGGTAATAATAATAATAATAATGATTATGGTATTTGTTAAGTTCTCACTCTGTGCCAAGCAGTGTTCTAAGCACCGGGGGAGATACAAGGTAATCAGGTTGTCCCACATGGGGCTCACAGACTTAATCCCCATTTTATAGATGAGGGAACTGAGGCCCAGAGAAGTGAAGTGGCTTGCCCAGGGTCACACAGCTGACAAGTGGCAGAGTCAGGATTAGAACCCTTGACTTCTGACTCCCAAGGCCAGGCTCTTTCCACTAAGCCATGCTGCTTCTCTCTCCCCAAGAGCTAGAACAGCGTGGCCGAGTGAACAGAGCAAGGTCCAGAGAGTCAGAAGGATCTGGGTTCCAATCCCGACTCCGCCACTTGTCAGCTGGGTGACCTCGGGCAATTCACTTCACTTCTCTGGGCCTCAGTTACCTCATCTGTAAAATGGGGATTAATAATAATAATGGCATTTATTTTAATGCCATTAAAGACTGTGATGGAGAGGGAGAAAGCAGTCTAAGTGCCCTTGTGACAGGCATGGGGAAGATTTTTTAATCTTCCCCATTAAGTAATTAATTAATTACTTAAAAATGAAGTAATTTTTAATCTCATCTTTAAAGAAGATTAAGACTGTGAGCCCCACGGGGGACAAGGACTGTGTCTAGCCCAATTAGCTTGTATCTACCCTAGTGCTTAGAACAGTAGTGCTTGACACATAGTAAGCGCTTAACAAATGCCATCATTTAGTACAGTGATCTGCACGACGTAAGTTCTCCATCAGTACCACTGCTGATCGATTTCTTGTTGTGGACAGGGACCGTGTCTATCAACTCTGCAATATCACACTTTCCCAAGTGCTTAATTCAGTGCTCTGCACAAGTAAGCAGTCAATAAGTATGATTGATTGATTCCTGCCCAATTCCCTGTCATGGAGATTCCTGGCATTCACCCTGCGGGCATGTGGAGATGATGAGGTGCTTCTAGACTGTGAGCCCACTATTGGGTAGGGACTGTCTCTATATGTTGCCAACTTGTACTTCCCAAGCGCTTAGTACAGTGCTCTGCACACAGTAAGCGCTCAATAAATACGATTGATGTTCTATCCTCAATGGGGGAATGGCAGGAGAGTCCAATCCTTTCTCTGCTACTCGTTGGCTGTGTGATCTTGGGCAAATCACTTTGCTTCTCTGGGCCTCAGTGACCTCATCTGTAAAAATGGGGATTAAAGCTGTGAGCCCCAAGTGGGACAGGTACCGTGTCCAACCAGATTATCTTGAATCAGAAGGACCTGGGTTCTAATCCTGCCTCCGCCATTTGTCTGCTGTGTGACCCTGGGCAAGTCATTTAACTTCTGAGTGCCTCAGTGACCTCATCTGTAAACTGAGGACTAAGACGGTGAGCTCTGGGTGGGACAAGGACTCTGACCAACTCAGTTACCTCATATATAATAATAATAATAATAATGATGGCATTTATTAAGCACTTACTGTGTGCAGAGCACTGTTCTAAGTGCCAGGGAGGTTACAAGGTGATCAGGTTGCCCCACGGGGGAGCTCACAGTCTTCATCCCCATTTTACAGATGAGGTCACTGAGGCACAGAGAAGTTCAGTGATGTGTCCAAAGTCACACAGCTGACAATTGGCAGAGCCGGGATTTGAATCCATGACTTCTGACTCCCGAGCCACTGAGCACTTTCCACTGAGCCACGCTGCTTCTCGTATCCACTCCAGCGCTCGGGATTTGAACCCATGACCTCTGACTCCCAAGCCACTGAGCACTTTCCACTGAGCCACGCTGCTTCTCGTATCCACTCCAGCGCTCGGGATTTGAACCCATGACCTCTGACTCCCAAGCCACTGAGCACTTTCCACTGAGCCACGCTGCTTCTCGTATCCACTCCAGCGCTTAGTACAGTGCCTGACACTGGGAAAGAAATCCAGAGAGGGTGAATGGGCCTGGTTCCTGGCCCAAGGGGCTCCCAATCTAAGAATGAGGGTGGTGGGAGGGGCGTTTATGATGTTCCACAATGGAACGGGAGGAGACTGGCCCGGAATTGCAGTGGGAGGCTTGGGTCGGAGGGCAAGCTGCAGCCTCTTCTGGGTCACTGGCCGGGGCCTGCGCTTAGTACAGTGCTCTGCACACAGTGAGCGCTCAATAAATACGATTGAGCTCCGCTCCACATGGAGCTGGTCCGGACGGGCAGGGAAGGGGACCATCCCTCCCAAACCCCTAGGACTGGGGCATCACATCAGACCATGGTGTTTATGGAGCGCTTCCTTGTGCAGAGCACTGTACTGAGCGCTTGGGAGAAGCCAATCCAGCTGCTAGACACCATCGCTGCCCTCGAAGAGACTCCAGCCTAACAGTCACCCACCCCCCATGGAGTCTGGAAACGTCTGCAGAGGCCAAACTTTTTAAATCATTCAATCAATGGTATTTATTGAGCATTTACAATGTGCAGGGCACTGTAGTAAGAGCTTGGGAGAGGACAATACCAAAGATTAGCAGGCTGGAATTAGCAGAATTAGCAGAAATCTTCCCCATACCTGTCACAAGGACACTCAGACTGCTTTCCCCCTCTCCATCTCCTCAGCAAACACTCCGGCTAGGGGTACCGCCCACGGACAGTGTTTGCTGCCACCATTTCCTGAATATATTAATAATCCGGATCCAGAAACTGTGATTTCCCCCGCTGTCTCCCGAACCGGCCGGTTCGACGACCACAGATCTCGGGAAGGGTTTTGAAAACCACTCCAAGACCCCCCCGTTGGTTTCACCAGCTGCGGCCACGCTTACCCGAAGCCAAGAGTGTTAAGTAGACATGATTCCTGCCCTCAAGGAGCTTACGATGGGGCAGGGGAGACCGATGTTAAAATCTATTTAGAGGTGGGGGAAGAAACCGAGCCTGAAGATGAGGATGTAAGTGTTTGTGGGCGTCGAGGGGGAAGTGAATCCCTGGGGGTGATTTTGCTTCTGACCTGGGCACCTCTAGTGTTTGAGTCTGTTTCTATGGATTCTCTCCCAAAGCTTTGTACGGTATTCAGCTCAGTAAGCTCTCAGTAAATAGACAATTACTCTCCCCCCGATTCAAAGTCTTATTAAAGGCCCATCTCCTCCAAGAAGCCTTTCCTGACTAAGCCCTTCTTTCCTCTTCTCCCACACCCTGACTTGCTCCCTTCATTAGATTGGGTCTAATTCCCACCTCTGTATCTACAGCACTTAGTAAAGTGCTCTGTACCTAGTAAGTGCTTAATAAATACTATTACTATTACTACCTGGATCCCAGAGGCTGTTCTAGTCTAATAACAATAATAATAATAGCATTTATTAAGCACTTACTATGTGCAAAGCACTGTTCTAAGCACTGGGGAGGTTTCAAGGTGATCAAGTTGTCCCACGGGGGGCTCACAGTCTTAATCCCCCCATTTTACAGATAAGTTAACTGGGGCTCAGAGAAGTAAAGTGATTTGCCCAGAGTCACACAGCTGACAGTTGGCGGAGCCAAGATTTGAACCCGTGACCTCTTGTTCTATTTATTTTATTTGGTTTATATGTTTTGTTTTGTTGTCTGTCTCCCCCTTCTAGACTGTGAGCCCGCTGTTGGGTAGGGACCGTCTCTATATGTTGCAAACTTGGACTTCCCAAGCGCTTAGTACAGTGCTCTGCACACAGTAAGCGCTCAATAAATACGATTGAATGAATGAATGAATGACTCCAAAGCCCAGGCTCTTTCTACTGAGCCACACTGCTTCTCAAGTCTAAGAGGGACTAGAACAGATAACAAATCCTCACGGGACCGATGAGGAAACCGAGGCCCAGAGAAGTCACGTAGCTTGACCAAAGTCGCACAGGAAGCAAACGGCGGAGCCGGGATTAAAACCCAGGTCTCTTGGCTCTCGGGCCTGTGCTCATTCTGGGACCCGGGGTGAAATCCAACCTCTCCCGTGTGCCACCAACTTTCTCAATTAGCTTTCCGCCCTCATGACTTCGTTAATAAGTATTTCCGCCGAAAGGCCGGAGAAGGGGAGGCCGATCCGGGCAGAGGCAGCTGTCGAAGTCAGGGAACGTGCAGGGGGCCGATCTGAATTCCCTTTCATTATCCCTTTGTTAGCGAGGTGGCGTGGTTCTTCTGGAGCCCACCAGTTCCTCCGTGGCATTGGGTTTCAAGGGTCTCCCTATATTTAGCCGTTTCCAGTAGAGGACCGACGATTAGCACGTTACCGTTCTTTCATTCATTCAATCGTATTTATCGAGCGTTTACTGTGTGCAAAGAACTGGACTATTCACTTCCACCCTCTCCCCGCCCCGGGCTCTTCTAGCCAGCTTGCCCGACGAAGTTTTCCGGTTCATCTCACGGGCCGTCCCTTTTAATAATGCCCCGAGGGTCCATGGAGACTCCCGTCTGGTGGAACCATCCCAGCTGCAGGAGCTGTAACCGGATTGATTTTGGAAAGGCAACCCGAGAGGGCCCAGGAAATGAAATCCAAGGCCTTTCCTGCTGCCGATCGCTCTGCCCTACCTCACCGGATCCGGACACCTCCCGGTGGTTTCTTCTCCTTTCTGGTGTTTCCTCTACCGCGTGCCTGGAAGAGTGGGAGGGTGGATTCTGAAATCAATCAATCAATCAATTGTATTTATTGAGCGCTTACTGTGTTGAGAGCACTGTACTAAGCACTTGGGAAGTACAAGTTGGCAACATACAGAGACGGTCCCTACCCAACAGTGGGCTCACAGTCTAAAAGGGGGAGACAGAGAACAAAACCAAACATACTAAAAAAATAAATCAATAGAACAGATATGTACAAGTAAAATAAATAGAGTAATAAATATGTACAAACATATATACAGGTATATATGTACTTGGTGCTTAGAAGATCACAACACAGCAGATAACTTCCCCGCCCACTTCGGCAGACCATTTCAGAAGAGAGCAGGCTTTATTGAATCATTTGGGAAAGACAATTTTCTCTAGCTTATCAGTTACTAACCCAATTTACTAGACCGCATCATGTTTTCCCAGTGAGAGGAGATGCTGTCATTCAACTGGCAATCAATCAATCCCATTGATTGACCATTGGTACTACGCGCCTGCTCACTGTCCTAGGTCTCGCCTAGCTCACCTCCAACCCCTCGCCCACATCCTGACTCCGGCCTGGAATGCCCTCCCTCCTCAAATCTGACAGACAATGACTCTCCCCCTCTTCTAGACTGGGAGCCCACTGTTGGGTAGGGACCGTCTCTATACGTTGCCAACTTGTACTTCCCAAACGCTTAGTACAGTGCTCTGCACACGGCAAGCGCTCAATAAATACGATTGATTGATTGATTCAAAGTCTTATTGAAAACGTATCTCCTCCAGGAGGCCTTCCCTGACTAAGCCCCCTTTTCCTCTTCTCCCACTCCCTTCTGCGTCGTCCTGACTTGCTCTCTTTGCTCTTCCTCCCTCCCAGCCCCGCAGCACAGTACAACAAGTTGGGTAGGCACATTCCCTGCCCACAAGGAGCTTACAGTCCAGAACACAACCTTCCAAATGCCTGAGAGATCAACCAATAAATCAGTGGTATTCGTTCAGTCAATCATATTTTTGAGCACTTAGAGAAGCAGCGTGGCTCAGTGGAATGAGCCCGGGCTTTGGAGTCAGAGGTCGTGGGTTCAAATCCCGGCTCCGCCAATCGTCAGCTGTGTGACTTTGGGCAAGCCACTTCACTTCTCTGTGCCTGAGTTTCCTCATCGGTAAAATGGGGATTAAGACTGTGAGCCCCCTGTGGGACAACCTGATCACCCTGTAACCTCCCCAGTGCTTAGAACAGTGCTTTGCACATAGTAAGCGCTTAATAAATGCCTTTATTATTATTATTCAGTCAGTCATATTTTTGAGCACTTAGAGAAGCAGCGTGGCTTAGTGGAAAGAGCCCAGGCTTGGGAGTCAGAGGTCGTGGGTTCTAATCCCGGCTCCGCCAGTTGTCAGCTGTGTGTTAATGATGTGCATCTAGCTTTATTTCTGTTTATTCTGATGACTTGACACCTGTCCACATGTTTTGTTCTGTTGTCCGTCTCCCCCTTCTAGACTGTGAGCCCGTTGTTGGGTAGGGACCGTCTCTATATGTTGCCGACTTGTACTTCCCAAGCGCTTAGTCCAGTGCTCTGCACACAGTAAGCACTCAATAAATGCAATTGATTGAATGAATGAAAAGTCACTATGCCGGGACTATGTCTGCTTATTGTTGTATTGTACTCTCCCAAGTCACTTCACTTCTCTGGGCCTCAGCGACTTCATCTGAAAAACAGGGATTAAGAGTGTGAGCCCCACATGGGACAGGGACTGTGTACGACCTGATTAATTATATCTACCCCAGCGCTTACAACAGCGCTTTACAAGTACCATTATTATTACGAGGTGCAACGTGTCAATTCCCATCGGCATATCAAGCGCCTGTTTTCTTTTGCCACCCACGTCTCTGATTTCTGCCTCTTTCCTGCTATTGCTCGGAAGACATTCGGGGTCCTTTGCATCGTCTCCCCAAGCAGGAATAGAGAACCCCTATTTTGAGGTCACTATTGCTGGTGGATCTTTAAAACCATCAACCTCCAAAACGCAAGGAGCAAAGCAGAGAGAGTGCTTCGGAGCGGATTTAGACGAGTCCCCTAGACTGTAAACTCGTTGTGGGCAGGGAGCGTGTCTGTTATATTGTAATAATCATAACGATGGCATTTGTTCATTCATTCATTCAATCGTATTTATTGAGCGCTTACTGTGTGCAGAGCACTGTACTAAGCGCTTGGGAAGTACAAGTTGACAACATATAGAGACGGTCCCTACCCAACAGTGGGAAGTGCTTACTATGTGCCAAGCACTGCTGTAAGAGCTGGGGTAGATAAAAGATAATCACGTTGTGCCACAGTCTTCTTAATCCCCATTTGACAAATGAGGTAACTGAGGCACAGAGAAGTTCAGTGACTTGCCCAAAGTCCCACAGCTGATGAATGGCGGAGCCGGGATTAGAACCCACGACCTCTGACTCCCAAGCCCGGGCTCTTTCCACTAAGCCACGCTACCTCTCGACTTTCGCTATTTGTACTTTCCCAAGTGCTTTGTACAGTGCTCTGCAACACAATAAGCGCTCAATAAATACCACCGACCGACTGACTGGAAATTACAGCTTGCACTCTTGCGATTCACAGTTGGACCGCCAAATTCCCTGAAGAATTCCCTGCTTTCAGCGAGACCAAATTTTCCACGGATTCCTGCTCAGTGACACAAATCCAGGACTCGAGTTTCAGTTTTGTTTCATGTAAGGACGCCTTTTGCCTTCCTCTGTTCACCAGGGGAGGTGAAAGGTTGGTGGAAATTTTATTGTTTCTCCCTCTCCCCTTTTTCTCTTTTTTGTAGTAATGATGATTGCTGTAATTTGCTCAACACTTACTCTGTGCCAAGCACTGGAGTAGATGCGGTGTATAGTCCAGTGCTCTGCACGCAGTAAGCGCTCAATAAATACGATTGAATGAAAACCCCGTCCCACAGGGAGCTCACAATTGAAAGGGGAGAACAGGCATTAACCCCCATTTAATGCCATGCTCTGCACACAGTAAGCACTCAGTCAATGCCATTGATTAATTAATTGATTGATTACAATTGCTCAATACCGTTTTTGTTGGGCCTGAATCTTGGAATCACGGAGGCACCAACCTGACTGATTTTGCAGAAGAGGAAACTGAGGCACAAGAAGTTGAGGGATTTGGCGAGTGGCCTAATGAGAATTAACATGGCCTAATGGAAAAACTGCAAGCCTGAGAGATGCCAGATCATCATAATAATAATGATGATGGCATTGATTAAGCACTTATTACGTGCAAAGCACTGTTCTAAGCACTGGGGAGGTTACAAGGCGATGAGGTGGTCCCACGGGGGGCTCACAGTCTTCATCCCCGTTTTCCAGATGAGGTAACTGAGGCCCAGAGAAGTGAGGCCCCTTCCTTCCTCTCCCCCTCGTCCCCCTCTCCATCCCCCCATCTTACCTCCTTCCCTTCCCCACAGCACCTGTATGTATGTATATATGTTTGTACATATTTATTACTCCATTTATTTTACTTGTACATACCTATTCTATTTATTTTATTTTGTTAATATGTTTGGTTTTGTTCTCTGTCTCCCCCTTTTAGACGGCGAGCCCACCGTTGGGTAGGGACTGTCTCTATATGTTGCCAACCTGTACTTCCCAAGCGCTTAGTACAGTGCTCTGCACACAGTAAGCGCTCAATAAATACGATTGATTGATTGATTGAAGTGACTTGCCCAAAGTCACACAGCTGGCAAGTGGCGGAGCCGGGATTTGAACCCACGATCTCCGACTCCAAAGCCCGGGCTCTTTCCACTGAGCCACGCTGCTTCTCCTACGCCAGATGCCCATATTCAGCAGGGACTGTCTCTATACGTTGCCAATTTGTACTTCCCAAGCGCTCGGTACAGTGCTCTGCACATAGTAAGCGCTCAATAAATACGATTGATGATGATGATGATGATGATGAATCCCGGGAGGACAAAGTGGGGAGGGCTTCGGCGGTCTTGTAACTAGATTTGGGTTGTTTATGAGCCATCTGACCATCTGCTCCCGAGCAGAAAGGCCACTTAATAGACCAGCACAGCTGACCGCTGGCTCTAGTGTGGAGTTTTCGGTGACCGCCATCCCCCTCGCCTCCGCCCCCGTAAAGGCACTGACCTTGAGTGACCACTCTTTCTAGGTAGAGAGGCCATTCAATCCCCATCCTTACGGCACTAAATCCCCGGCGGCTTTTGCCAAGAGGCAGGTCGTGTCAACCTGCGGCGTGGGATGGTTAAATCCCCGCAGCAGGGAATGACCGTGTTTGTGATTTAGCGTTGGCCAAGAGTGCCCACGCACGGGCACCAACGACGGGATCCTGGGGCCTGGCACGGGAGCTGCTGCTTTATTAATAATGATGGTATTTATTAAGCGCTTACTATGTGCAAAGCACTATCCTAAGCACTGGGGTAGTTACCGAGTCATCAGGTTGTCCCACGGGGGGCTCACGGTCTTAATCTCCATTTTACGGATGAGGGAACTGAGATCCAGAGAAGCGAAGTGACTTGCCCAAAGTCACACGGCTGACAATTGGTGGAGCCGGGATTTGAACCCATGACCTCTGACTCCAGAGCCCGGGCTCTTTCCACTGAGTCACGCTGCTTCGTTGGCCGGAGAAACAGCGTGGCCTTGTTGGAATAGCAGTCCTGAGAGGCAGGAAGGCAGAGGTTCGAATCCTAACTCCTCCACTTCTCTGCTGAGTGACCTTAGGTGAGTCACTTTACTTCTCTGGGCCTTGGTTCCCTCTTCTATAAAAGGGGGGTGAAGACTGTGAGACTGCGAGACAGGGACTGCGTCCAACCTGATTACCTTGTATCTTTCCCAAAGATTAGTACAGTGCCTGGCACATAGTATGCGCTTAACAAATAGCACAGCTATTATTATTGATCAGTGCTCTGTAATAATAATAGTAATAGTAGCATTTATTAAGTGCTTACCATGTGCAACACACTGTTCTAAGCGCTGGGGAGGTTACAAGGTGATGAGGTTATCCCACGGGGGGCTCACAGTCTTAATCCCCATTTTACAGATGAGGTAACTGAGGCCCAGAGAAGTGAAGTGGCTTGCCCAAAGTCACACAGCTGACAATTGGGGGAGCTGGGATTTGAACCCATGTCCTCTGATTCCCAAGCCTGCTCTCTTTCCGCTGAGCCATGCTGCTTCTCATAACAATAATAATTCTCATAATAATAATAATAATAATAATAATAATAATGGCATTTGTTAAGTCCTCTTACTATGGGCAGAGCACTGTTCTAACTCTGTGCACAGTTAGCGCTCAGTAAATACCAGTGGTTGTTGGATGGCCAGTTGGTAGCAATCTCACTGACTTCTCCCCTACTCATCGATGAAGCAGGGTAGCCCAGGGGAAGAGTCCAGACCTGGACATCAGAGGACCTGGGTTCTAATCCCGGCTGTGCCACTTGTCTGCTGTGTGACCTTGGGTGAGTGACTTAGCTTCCCTGTGCCTCAGTTTCCTCATCTGTAAAATGGGATTTCAGTACCAGTCCTCTCATCCCAGCTCCGCCACTTGTCATCTTTGCAACTTTCCTTCCTCTCCCCTTCCTTCCTGCCTTACTTCCTTCCCCTCCCCACAGCGCCTGTACATATGTTTGTATGTATTACTCTATTTATTTTACTTGTACGTATTTACTATTCTGTTTCTTTTTATTTTGTTAATATGTTTTGTTCTGTTGTCTGTCTCCCCCTTCTAGACTGTGAGCCCACTGTTGGGTAGGGACTGTCTTTATACGTTGCCAACTTGGACTTCCCAAACGCTTAGTACAGTGCTCTGCACACAGTAAGTGCTCAATAAATACGATTGATTGATTGATTGATTGATCTCCCTAGACTGTGAGCCCTATGTGGGACACGGATTGGGCCTAATTTAATATAATTATGATATTTAGATTGTTCCAAGTGCTGGGACAGATACAATGCAGTTAGGTCGGACCCCGCATGTGACCAGCTTATCTTGTATCTACCACTTAGCACAGCGCTTGGCACAAGGTAAGTGGTTAACACAGGCCATTATGATTATTTAAAGGACACGCTTATGCATATTCAAATTTATTGAGTGTTTGCTGTGTGCAGAGCGCTTATATAGTTTACAAACTTATAGCTTATATAACTATACAGTTTATAGCTTACTAGGTTCATATACATCCACTCATATCCAAACAACACACACCATCTCTAGTAAGTAATGTAAGTATAGATCAGTGTATTTTCCCAGCTGTGCAACTAGGGAAATAGGGCAGGTTTAGGACCGTTTATTCGTTCATTTATTCAATCATATTTATTGAGCGCTTACTGTGGGCAGAGCACTGTACTAAGCGCCTGGGAAGTACAAATTGTTGAGTCCAAATAGTTATCCTATCCCGCCTTGATTACTCCTCTCTGACCTCCCTGCCTCCTGTCTCTCCCCACTCCAGTCCATACTTCACTCCGCTGCCCGGATCCGGAAGAAGATTTAATCCCCATTTCGCAGATGAGGTTCCTGAGGTACAAAGAAGTGACTCGCCCAAGGTCACGCAGCAAGCAGTTGGCAGAGCCAGAATTCGAACCCGGGTCCTCTGACTCCCATGCCTGGACTCTTCTGAGGCCTGCAAGCTCAAGACACCCGGCAACTCAGTTTACAGCCTCAGATCCTACCTGTTGCAGGAAACTTCCAACTGACCTGGGTGAGACACTCTTCTCCTTTTTATTACTTTAGCCATATGACCGGTGGCTGTTTGGAGGTCTTTTAAGGGTAAAAATAATGGTGGTTCCTGTCAAGGGCTTAACTATGTGCAAAGCCCTGGGTTGCATAAAAGATAATGAGCTCGGAACAAGCCCCTGTCCAACCTGGGGCTCTCATTCATTCATTCATTCAATCGTATTTATTGAGCACTTACTGTGTGCAGAACACTGTACTAAGTGCTCGGAAAGTACAAGTCAGCAACATTCATTCATTCATTCAATCGTATTTATTGAGCGCTTATTGTGTACAGAGCACTGTACTTAGTGCTTGGAAGGTACAAGTCGGCAACATATAGAGACGGTCCCTACCCAACAACGGGCTCACAGTCTAGAGAAAACCCATTTTGTGGAGGAGAGAACTGAGGCCTAGAGAAGACCCAGGACCTGCCCAAGATCACCGAGCAGGCAAGTGGCAGAGAAAATCCATTTTGCAGAGGAGGAAACTGAGGCACAGAAAGGATCCAGGACCTGCCCAAGGTCACCCAGCAGACAAATGGCAGGGAAAACCCATTCTGCAGGTGAGGGAACTGAGGCACGGAGAAATTCCAGGGTCTGCCCAAGGTCACACAGAAGCCAAGAGGCAGAGCCAGTGTGAGAATCCAGGTCCTCTGATTCCCGGGCCCATGCTCTTTCCCCTGGGCCAGGAAGCTTCGATTTAAGAGATACTCAAATGTCAGCTTTTTTTAATCGTTAATAAAATAGGCTCCCGCAAGAGTTGTGTATAGATATTTCCAGGCCTAACCCCCGGCGGGCAAGGTCCAAGCAGTTGACAATGGTGTTTATTGCACGGGTCTAAATATAGATGGAGGGGCAGTGTCGTCTGGAGGGTTCTCTGTGAGGGCTGTGTGATCCCACTTTTCATCACCAACCCATCAGCTCCGGGCAGGGGGCTTGGCCCAGGGGAGTGGGGGTGGTCAGTGCTCGGGAACCGGCTCTTGTGACCAAACGTAGACCCCCCTCCCTGATCGCTGCTCGAGGAGGCTTGCGGGGAAGGGGCTTGCTCCTCCTCTGATCTTGAGCGGGAGCTCGCTGAACTCTGAAAAACCCTGGTCCCTTTCCCCGACAGATTTTGTTTGTAGCCGAGGGTGCAATTGGGAAGGAGGGATGGCCTGCGTTAGTCTTTCTCAGAGCCCCGGGCCCAGAACCGGTCACTGTATTTGAGAAGAAGGAGGAAGAGGGGGATGAGGAGGAAGAGGAGAAGGAGAAAGAGGGGGATGAGGAGGAAGAGGAGAAGGTGGTGGAGGAGGAAGAAGAGGAGGCTAAAGAGGCGTAAAAAGGAGGAGGAAGACTTATCTGAGCTTCAGGCCCAGAGCTAGTCACTGCATTTTAGGGGGAGGAAGAGAAGGAGCAGAAAGAGGAGGAAGAGGAAGGGGGAAGGGGGAGGGGGAGAGAGAGAAGGAGAAAGATTTATTTGAGCCTTGGGCCCAGAGCTGGTCACTTTTTTTTAGGGGGAGGAAGAGAAGGAGAAGAGTGAGAAGGGGAAAGAAGAGAAGAAGGAGGAAGAGGGGGAGGAGGAGGAGAAAGAGGAGGAGGAGGAGAAGGAGGAGGATTTATCTGAGCTCTGTGCCCAGCTCTGGTCATTGCATTTTAGAATGAGGAAAAGAATGAAGAAGAGGAGGAGGAGGAGGAGGAAGTTTTCATTTCGGAAGGGCTTTGAAGATGGGGAAAGATGGGGTTTGTTGGATTTGAAAGGGGAGGAAGTTCCAGGGGGGTGAGAGGTGTGAAGAAGGAGTCAGTGGAAGGAGGGATGAAAGTGAGACATAGGGAGTAAGTGGGCTTGAGAAGAATGAAGAGTCCAAGCTGGGGGGTAAAGAGAGAAGAGAGTGGAGAAGTAGGGGAGGAGGAGAGAGGTGATGGAGACCCCTATATCTAATAGGCAGGCATTTCTGCTTGATGCAGAGAGGAAGGGAAACTATTTTATCAATCAATCAATCGTATTTATTTAGCACTTACTATATGCAGAGCACACTACTAAGCACTGGGAGAGTACAGTGTAACAGAGTTGGCAGACCTGCTTCCTGCCCACAGTGAACTTAAGTTTAGAGGGGGAGACAGACATTAAAATCAATAAATATATTATGGATATGTACGTAACTGCCGTAGGGCTGAGGGAAGGGTGTATAAAGGGAGCAAATCCAAGTGCAAGTGTGATGGAGAAGGGAGTGGGAGAAGAGGAAATGAGGGCTTAATTGGGGAAGACCTCCTGGAAGAGATGTGCTTCTATTAAGGTTTTGAAGGTGGGGAGAGTGGTGGTCTGTTGAATGTGAAGAAAGAAGGCATTTCAGGCCAGAGGCAGATGTGGACAAGAGGTCAGAAGCGAGATAGCTGAGATTGAGGTACGGTAGAGACGTTAGTGTTAGAGGAGTGAAGTGTGTAGGCTGGGTTATTATAGGAGAGTGGTGAGGTGAGGTAGGAGGGGGTGAGGTGATTGAATGCCTTCAAGCCAACGGTAAGGAGATTCTGCTTCATGTAGAGGTGGATGGGCAACCACTGGAGGTTCTTGAAAAGTGGGGAGAGGTGTCTTGAACATTTCTGTAGAAAAATGACCCCGGCAGCAGGGTGAAGTATGGACTGGAGCGGGGAGAGACAGGAGGCCGGGAGGTCGGCAAGGAGGTTGATGCAGCATTCAAGAAGAGGTAGGATGAGTGCTTGGATTAATATGGTAGCAGTTTGGGTGGATTTTAGCTATCCTGTGAAGGTAGAACTGACAGGATTTGGTGACAGATTGAATATGCGGTCGAAAATGAGAGAGGAGCCAAGGTTATGGGTTTGTGAAACAGGGAGGATGGAGAAGTCAGGGGGAGGACGGGCTTTGGGTGGGACGATAAGCAGTTCTTTTTTGGATATATTCAGTTGGAGGCATCAGTGGGACATCCAAGGAGGGATGTCCTGAAGGCAGGAGGAAATATGAGACTGGAGAGAAAGAGAGCGAATCAGGGCTGGAGACGTCGTTTTGTGAATCATCCACATAGAGTTGGTTGTTGAAGCCATGGGAGCGAATGAGTTCTCCAAGGGAGTGGATGGAGATAGAGGGGATTTCATTCAATCGTATTTATGGAGTGCTTACTGTGTGCAGAGCACTGTACTAAGCGCTTGGGAAGTACAAGTTGGCAACATATAGAGATGGTCCCGACCCAACAGTGGGCTCATAGTCTAGAAGGGATCCAACTCTGAGCCTTGAGAGATGCCCACAGGTAGTGGGTGGGGTGGAGTGGTGAGGGGGGGAGACCTGCAGTGTGATGTTTTAGAAGAATGATCCAGGCATTCTGGTGAAGTATGGACTGGAGAGGGGAGATAATAATAATAATAGTGATGGCATTTGTTAAGCACTTACTATGTGCCAAGCACTGTTCTAAGCGCTGGGGGAGATACAAGGTAATCAGGTTGTCCCACACTAGGCTCACAGTCTTAACCCCCATTTTACAGATGAGTTAACTGAGGCCCAGAGAAGTGAAGTGACTTGCCCAAAGTCACACAGCTAAGTGGCAGAGCCAGGATTAAAACTCATGACCTCTGACTCCCAAGCCCGGGCTCTTTCCACTGAGCCATGATGGAGGCAGGGAGGCTGGGAGGCTGATGTGATAATCAAACAGGGATGTAACCAGTATCTGAATTGTCTTGGTGGCTATTTGGATGAAGAGGAAGTGTCATAGAGGGAAAAATCAACAGGATTTGTCCACAAATCGCAAACAGAGGGAGGAGTCAAAGATAATGGCTCCTTGTGGGCAGTGATTCTGTCTACCAGCACTATTGCAAGCACTTAGTACAGTGCTTTGCATGCGCTAGGCGCTCAATAAATACCGCGGATTGATTGATGATGCCAAGGTTGTGGGTTTCAGAGGCGGGGAGGAGTGCGGCCTTGACGTCTGTGATGGAAAAGTTAGGCGGAGGAGAGGATTTAGGAGGGACAATGAGGAGTTCGGTTTGGGACGTACAAATTCTGAGGATGCTGTTGGGACATCCACGTAGAAAGGCCCAAGAGTTAAGAGGAGTTTCAAGACGGTGGAGAAGGAGAGGGGTCAGGGCTAGCGAGGTAGATACGAGAGCGCTTAGCACAGTGCTCTGCACACAGTAAGCGTTCAATAAATATGATTGAATGAATGAATGAATGAGAGGTGTCCGCTAAGCCTCAGTAGTTGAAGCTACGGGAATGTCTGAGCTTCCCAAGTGTGAAGATTAGGGGACCTAGAACAGAGTCTTCGGGTGCCCCCACAGTTAAGGGGATCTGTTGCGTCTTACTCTCCTAAGCTTTTATTGCAACGCTCAGCATATAGTAAGTGCTCAATAAGCACCGCTGATTGACTGGCTGATTATGTGCCAAGCAGTGCGGTACTTATGAGACAATCATTCTGGACTATAGTCATTCATTCAGTCGTATTTATTGAGCACTTACTGTGTGCAGAGCTCTCGGGAAGTACAAGTTGGCAACATATAGAGACGGCCCCTACCCAACAACGGGCTCACAGTCTAGAAGGGGGAGACAGACAACAAAACAAAACATATTAACAAAATAAAATAAATAGAATAGTAAATATGTACAAGTAAAACAAATAGAGTAATAACTCTGTACCAACATATATACAGGTGCTGTGGGGAGGGGAAGGATGGAGGGCGAGAGGAAGGAGGGGGCTCAGTGTGGGAAGGCCTCCTGGAGGAGGTGAGCTCTCAGTAGGGCTTTGAAGGGAGGAAGAGAGCGAGCTTGGTGGATGTGCGGAGGGAGGGCATTCCGGGCCAGGGGGAGGACGTGGGCCGGGGGTCGATGGCGGGACGGGCGAGAACGAGGTACGGTGAGGAGCACATAGTAAGCGCTCAATAAATACGATTGATGATTAACGGCAGAGGAGCGGAGGGTGCGGGCTGGGCTGGAGAAGGACAGAAGGGAGGTGAAGTAGTCTAGACCATAGGCTCATGCCTACCAACTTTGTTATACCGTCCTCTCCCAAGCACGCTGTCAGTCCTCAATAAATACAATCGATTGACCGACTGACACAGAGAGCAGCATGGCCTAATGGATAGAGCATGGGCCTGGGCGCCAGAAGGTCCTGGGTTCTAATCTGAGCCCCGCCACTTGTCTGCTGTGTGATCTTGGGCAAGTCACTTAACTTGTCTGGGCCTCTGACCTATGTTTTGTTCTTATGTTTTGTTTTGTTCTCTGTCTCCCCCTTCTAGACTGTGAGCCCACTGTTGGGTAGGGACCGTCTCTAAATGTTGCCAACTTGGACTTCCCAAGCGCTTAGTACAGTGCTCTGCGCACAGTAAGTGCTCAATAAATATGATTGATTGATTGATCTGTGAAGTGGGGATTAAGACTGTGAGCCCCATGTGGGACAGGGACTGTGTCCAATCTGATTAGCTGGTATCTACCCCAGTGCAGTAAGCACTTAATAAATAACAGAAAAATAATAACGATAATGACCCCACATGGGGCTCACGGTCAAAGATGGAGGGTGAACCAGGTATTGGAATCAAATTTTACAGCTGAAGAAACTGAGATCTGGGGAAGTGAAATCACCTGCCCAAGGCCACGCAGCAGACAAAGTGGAGGAGCTGGGACTAGAACCCATGTCTTTTGATTCCCAGTATTTTACTTGTTGTATTGTTCTCTCCCAAGTACTTAATAATAATAATAATAATAATGGTATTTGTTAAGTGCTTTCTATGTGCCAGGCACTGTACTATGCACTGGGGCAGATATAAGTAAATTGGGTTGGACAAGAAACCTGGTCTACATGGGGCTCACAGTCTCAATCCCCATTTTACAGACGAGGTAACTCAGGCATAGAGAAGTGAAGTGACTTGCCCAAAGTCACACAGCAGACATGTGGCGGAGCTGGAATTCGAACCCATGACCACAAACCTTCTAGACTGGCAGAGCCAGGACTAGAACCCATGACCTTCTGACCCCCAGGCCCATGCTGTAAGTAATAATAATAATAATAGTAATAGCATTTATTAAGCGCTTACTATATGCAAAGCACTGTTCTAAGCACTGGGGAGGTTACAAGGTGATCAGGTTGTCCCACGGGCGGCTCACAGTCTTCATCCCCATTTTCCAGATGAGGGAACTGAGGCCCAGAGAAGTGAAGTGACTTGCCCAAAGTCACACAGCTGGCAATTGGCGGAGTCAGGATTTGAACCCCTGACCTCTGACTCCAAAGCCTGGGCTCTTTCCACTGAACCCGCTGCTTCTCTTAACACAATGCTCTGCACACAATAAGCCCTCAGTAAATACAACTGATTGATTGATTGATTTCACTGGGCCCTGCTGCCTCACAGATAAAAGCAGCATCGTGTAATGGATAGACCCTGGGCATCAGAAGGTCATGGGTTCTAATCCTGACTCCTCCACTTGTCTGCTGTGTGACCTGGGGGAAGTCACTTCACTTCTCTGCGCCTCAGCGACCTCATCAATAAAATGGGGATGAAGACTGTGAGCCCGATGTGGAACCACCTGATTACCTTGCATCTACCCAGAGCTTAGAACAGTGCTTAGCAAATACCATCATTATTATACGGTACCAGGGGTGGGGAAAGGCCTAAGGGGAAGAAAGAGGAATAGAGAGATTTGGGGGAGAGGGGACTCTACATCCCACCCAGGCATTTAGCCTCATTTTTGGGTAGTCTCTCTCCTTCTCCATCCCAGCCCGCACCCTCCACTCCTCTGCCGCTAATCTCCTCACCGTTAGGCCTCGTTCTCGCCCGTCCCGCCGTCGACCCCCGGCCCACGTCCTCCCCCTGTCCTGGAATGCCCCCAATCCCTCTGCCCATCCTCCAAGCTAGCTCTCTTCCTCCCTTCAAAGCCCTACTGAGAGCTCACCTCCTCCAGGAAGCCTTCCCAGACTGAGCCCCCTCCTTCCCCTCCCCACAGCACCTGCGTATATGTATATATGCTTGTACGTATTTATTACTCTAAGCAGCGGAGAAGCAGCGCTGAAGCAGCAGAGAAGCAGCGTGGCTCAGTGGAAAGAGCCCGGGCTTTGGAGTCAGAGATCATAGGTTCAAATCCCGGCTCCGCCACATGTCTGCTGTGTGACCTTGGGTAAGTCACTTAACTTCTCTGAGCCTCAGCTACCTCATCTGTAAAATGGGGATTAAGACTGTAAGCCCCACATGGGACAACCTCCTCATTACCTTGTTTCCCCTCCCCAGCACTTAGAACAGTGGTCTGCACGTAGTAAGCACTTAACCAATGCCATTATTATTTATTTTACTTGTACATATTTATTCTATTTATTTTATTGGGTTTATATGCTTCGTTTTGTTGTCTGCCTCCCCCTTCTAGACTGTGAGCCCGCTGTTGGGTAGGGGCCGTCTCTATATGTTGCCAACTTGTACTTCCCAAGCACTTAGTACGGTGCTCTGCACACAGTAAGCGCTCAATAAATACACTGAATGAATAAATAGGTCCACTTGGGCTGCAAAGTATTTCCACCTAAGATTCCATTTCCTATTTCTTCTAGGAGATGGTACCGCTTCCTGTCTCTGCCCTGCAGGTGTGTGGGGATTGAGAACCCTTCCCTGGCCTTCCCAGTTGCCATCCTGACTCTTTTTGAGGAAAACCAGGTGAGAAGATCCTAGGAGAGGTCAGTAACGCCGGCAGTTAATATTTGATAATTGCCCAGACCACTATGGGAGGCCTGCGGGCCATTATGGTTAAAAACAGAAAAGAGAGGAGCGGGTACGTTTAGACTAGAAATCGCCTCTTCGCTTCTGGAACTGTTTCCCCAGCTGTTGGGGGTCTGTAGATAGTCACTGGAGTTGCCCCTATTTCTATTTTAGGGGCCGTGTATGTGTAAATATGTACATTCCCCATGGTGGCTCATGGGCGGGGTGTATGTTTACATGGACCAAAATAGTGGGCGCATTAAAGCCTGGAATCTGCTTAATGAGAAAACACGCAACTGCTGAGCGCTTCAAGTTTTGCTCTGGCTGTTCTGGACCAAATGAGTGGGAGGACACGATCAGGTGGGGTGGGACTTAGCAGACTCCGTGGGATTCATTCATTCGGTTGCATTTAATACTACTAATCAATCAATCAATCAATCGTATTCATTCATTCAATCATATTTATTGAACGCTTACTGTGTGCAGAGCACTGTGCTAATAATAATGATGACATTTATTAAGAGCTTACTATGTGCAAAGCACTGTTCTAAGCGCCGGGGAGGTCACAAGGTGATCAGGTTGTCCCACGGGGGGGCTCACAGTCTTCATCCCCATTTTCCAGATGAGGTAACTGAGGCCCAGAGAAGTTAAGTGACTCGCCTTACTCACACAGCTGACAATTGGCAGAGCCGGGATTTGAACCCATGACTTCTGACTCCAAAGCCCGGGCTCTTTCCACTGAGTGCTTACTGTGTGCAGAGCACTGTACTGAGCGCTTGGAAAGTAGAGAAGCAGCGTGGCTCAGTGGAAAGAGCACGGGCTTTGGAGTCAGAGGTCAGGGGTTCGAATCCCGGCTCCACCACAAGTCTGCTGTGTGACCTTGGGCAAGTCACTTAACTTCTCTGAGCCTCAGTTACCTCATCTGTAAAAATGGGGATTAAGACTGTGAGCTCCACGTGGGACAACTTGATCACATTGTATCCCCCCAGCGCTTAGAACAGTGCTTTGCACATAGTAAGCACCTAACAAATGCCATTATTATAATTATTTTTATTATTATTATTATTACAATCCAGCAACAGAGACAATCGCTACACAACAACAGGCTCACGGTCTAGGATGGCAGCATATTTCTTTGAGTTTCTTCTTCTGGTTTTTAGTTTGAATTCAAGGGTTCTGAGCCCAGGACCCCAGCAAGGATAGGGAAATTGGGGTTCACTGCACCCTGGCGTGTCCCCGGCTTCCGAGATAAAACTCATTCATTCAATTGTATTTATTGAGCGCTTACTGTCTGCAGAGGACTGTACTGAGCACTTGGGAGAAGACAACAGAACAATAAACAGAAACATTCCCTGTCCTCAACAAGCTTATGATCAGCCTCCAGAGTCTACTAAGCTGTGCACCGATAATCACTGACTTCCTCCTCCTCCTTTGTCCTCATCAAAATTTACCGAGCGCTTCCTGGGCGGAGCACTGTAATAAGTGCTCAGGAGCAAACAATGAAAACAGAAACTATGACCCCTGCCCTTGAGGAAGATAAAATTGAAGCAAGCAGACAGGCAGAGGGGAACAAGAAGGAAAATATACATGCAACTGGTGATCAATTAATCAATGCTATTTTTTGAGCACCTGCTATGTATAGAAGCGCTGGGGAGAATACAAGCTAACAGGGTGGCTCAGTGGAAAGAGCCCGGGCTTTGGAGTCAGAGGTCATGGGTTCAAATCCCAGCTCTTCCAATTGTCAGCTGTGTGACTTTGGGCAAGTCATTTAACTTCTCTGTGCCTCAGTTCCCTCATCTGTAAAATGAGGATGAAGACTGTGAGCCCCCCGTGGGACAACCTGATCACCTTGTAACCTCCCCAGCGCTTTGCATGGAGTAAGCACTGAATAAATGCCATCATTATTAATATTACTATCAAGCACTATCTGCCAGGCACTGTACTAAGCACTGGGGTAGATACAAGATCACCAGATTGAACGTACCCTGCCCACATGGGCTCACTGTCTCAATCCCCATTTTACTGATGAGGTAACTGAGGCCCAGAGAAGTGAAGTGATTTCCCCAAGGTCACCCAGCAGACATGTGGAAGAGGCAGGATTAGAACCCAGGCCCGTGCTCTTTCCACGAGGTCACGCTGTTTCTCCAGCAGATGCATTAGCCCTGCCTCTCAAGAAGTTTACAGTCTAGAGGAGGAGACAAACATTAATATAAATAAGTAATTGATAATATCAATAAGGAACAAGAGGAAAATGAAGGAGTGAAGAGTTGGGGAGAATGCGTGGTCTACAATCTTGCCACTACTGATAGTGAGACAGCTCGGTGCTCAATAAATACGGTTGATTGATCGATCGATTGACCCGTGAAGGATGATTGATTGATTGAATGATTCATTCAAAGTGGGAGCGTCTTTGAGAGAGAATGATCCGCACACTTTGCTGCTTGTGAAAATACCGAAGTCACAAAATCTCTGCCCTTGCCCTTTGGGTGAGCTCTGAGCAGAGTCAATTGTTAATATAATTGTGGTATTTGTAAAGATCCTGAGATTCCCCAGTGGGAGAGTGGTGGAGCTGGGATTAACAAGGATGGTGTTTGTTAAGCGCTCACTATGTGCCAAGCACTCAACACAAGTCCCCCGACTCCCAGGCCTGTGCTTAGAATAATAATAATAATTGTGGTATTTGCTAAGCGCTTACTATGTGCCAGGCACTGTACTAAGCACTGGGGCGAATACAAGCAAATCGGGTTGGACACAGCCCCTGTCCCAGATGGGGCTCACAGTCTTAATCTGGTATTTTACAATCAATCAATCAATCAATCAATCGTATTTATTGAGCACTTACTGTGTGCTGAGCACTGTATTACAGATGAGGGAACCGAGGCACAGAGATGTTAAGTGACTTGCCCAAGGTCCCGCAGCGGATAATAATAATAATAATAATAATAATGGCATTTATTAAGCGCTTACTATGTTGAAAGCACTGTTCTAAGCGCTGGGGAGTTTACAAAGTGATCAGGTTGTCCCACAGGAGGCTCACAGTCTTAATCCCCATTTTCCAGATGAGGGAACTGAGGCCCAGAGAAGTGAAGTGACTTGCCCAAAGTCACACAGCTGACAATTGGTGGAGCTGGGATTCGAACCCATGACCTCTGCCTCCAGAGCCCGGGCTCTTTCCACTGAGCCACGCTGCTTCTCTAATAATAATAATGATGGCATTTATTAAGCGCATACTATGTGCAGTGCACTGTTCCAAGCGCTGGGGAGGTTACAAAGTGATCAGGTTGTCCCACATGGGGCTCACAGTCTACACCCCCATTTTCCAGATGAGGGAACTGAGGCTCAGAGAAGGGAAGTGACTTGCCCAAAGTCACCCAAGCTGACAAGTGGCGGAGCTGGGATTCGAACCCACGACCTCCGGCTCCCAAGACCGGGCTCTTCCCACTGAGCCACAATGGGATAAGCGGCGGAGCCGGGATTAGAAGGGTCTGTCCTGCCACCAGCCGGATGTGCGCCTGTGTTATTTCTGCGGTAGTGGTGTTGGCTCGCACCGAGTCATCCGCACTCCCGCCCCTGTTCCCAGAGGAACGCACTGAGAGGCAGCTGGGAAGCGGATTGAGTGCAGAATGTGGCCGCAGAAATGAATATCTCCGAGGTGGCCTCTCACCTATTTGGAAAACCAGAGCTGAGAATGGTCCTCACGTCGGTTTAGGATGGGACAAGAGAAAAAAGGAAAGAAAAACCCCCAACAAAACACCTTACACATAAAAATAATGATAATAATATTTATTAAGCACTTACTGTGCGCCAGGCACTGTTCTGAGCACCAAAGAGCTGCCTTCAAAGAGCTTACAATCTAATGGGGAGACACATTCATTCTTTCATTCAATCGTATTTATTAATATGTTGCTGATTTGTACTTCCCAAGCGCTTAGTACAGTGCTCTGCACACAGTAAGCGCTCAATAAATACAATTGAATGAAAATGAATGAAATTAATAATAATGATAATGGTATTTGTTAAGCGCTTACTGTGTGCAAAGCACTGTTCTAAGCTCTGGGGAGGCTACAAGGTGATCAGGTTGTCCCATGGGGGGCTCACAGTTTTAATCCCCACTTTACAGATGAGGTAACTGAGGCCCAGAGAAGTTAAGTGACTTGCCCAGAGTCACACAGCTGACAGCTGGCCGAGGTGGGATTTGAACCCATGACCTCTGACTCCAAAGCCCATGCTCTTTCCACTGAGCCACGCTGCTTCTCTGTGGGCAGAGCACTGTACTAAGTGCTTGGGAAGTCCAAGTTGGCAACATCTAGAGACGGTCCCTACCCAAAAGCGGGCTCACAGTCTAGAAGGGGGAGACAGACAATAAAACAAAACATGTGGACAGGTGTCAAGTCATCAGAATAAATAGAAGTAAAGCTAGATGCACATCATTAACAAAATAAATAGAATAGTAAATATGGACAAGTAAAATAGAGTAATTAAACTGAACAATCATATATACAGGTGCTGTGGGGAGGGGAAGGAGGTAGGGCAGGGGGGATGGGGAGGGGGAGAGGAAGGAGGGGGCTCAGTTAATTAATTAATTAATTCATTCATTCATTCATTCAATCATATTTATTGACCGCTAAAATACATTACAGGTAGAAAGAAGTTAATCGAGTAAAATAATAATAATGCTATTTAAGTGCTTACTATTCATTCAATCGTATTTATTGAGCGCTTACTGCGTGCAGATCAATGTACTAAGCGCTTGACTATGTGTCAAGCACTGAGGTAAATACAAGCTCATCAGATTGGACACAGTCCCTGTCCCACTTGGGGCTCACGGTCTTAATCCCCATTTGACAGATGAGGTATCCGAGGCCCAGAGAAGTGAAGTGACTTTCCCAAGGCCACAGAGCAGACAAGTGGCGGAGCAGGGATTAGAACTCACATCCTCCGACTCCCAAGTTGGAGTTCTTGCCACCAGGCTGGTAACCGCATAGATGTTCCTCCCTCTGCCCCTCCGCCAAGCTAGCTCTCTTCCTCCCTTCAAGGCCCTGATGAGAGCTCACCTCCTCCAGGAGGCCTTCCCAGACTGAGCCCCTTCCCTCCTCTCCCCCTCGCCCCCCTCTCCATCCCCCCATCTTACCTCCTTCCCTTCCCCACAGCACCTGTATATATGTATATATGGTTGTACATATTTATTACTCTATTTATTTATTTATTTTACTTGTACATTTCTATCCTATTTATTTTATTTTGTTGGTATGTTTGGTTCTGTTCTCTGTCTCCCCCTTTTAGACTGTGAGCCCACTGTTGGGTAGGGACTGTCTCTATGTGTTGCCAATTTGTACTTCCCAAGCGCTTAGTACAGTGCTCTGCACATAGTAAGCGCTCAATAAATATGATTGATTGATTGATTGATTGATTGATGTTCCTGATGACCCTTCTGGGGCCCACCTTCTATCACTCCTCAATTCCGCTGACCTCCCGTTCCACCCCACCTCGCCCACTCAACAACCTGAACTCACGCTCGATCTCATCGTCTCTAACCACTGCACCATCTCTACCCTCACCAACGCCGAAATCCCTGCGTCTGTCCACATCCTTAGCACTTTGTCTCCTCTCCCACCACCTCCTCCCCGTAAATCTGTACTGTTCCCCCTCAGAGACCTCCACTCCCTGGACCCCAGCCGCTTTTCTCAACCCACTTAGCCTCCGTACCCAAACTACCCTCCCTTGATGACGGCGTTTGTTACGCGCTTACTCTGCGCCAAGCGCTATTCTACGTGCTGAAGGAGATACAAGGTGATGAGGTTGTCCCACGTGGGGCTCACACTCTTAATCCCCATTTTACAGATGAGGCCACGGAGATTACAGAGCCTAATAATAGCAATAATAATAATGATGGTATTTGTTAAGCGCTTACTATGTGCCAAACGCTGTTCTAAGCGCTGGGGAAGATCCGGGGTCATCAGGTTGCTCAGAGTCTTAATCCCTATTTTACAGATGAGGTCACTGAGGTACAGAGAATAATAATAGTAATAATAATAATGATGACATTTGTTACGCGCTTACTCTGTGCCAAGCGCTATTCTACGCGCTGAAGGAGATGCAAGGTGATGAGGTTGTCCCACGTGCGGCTCACACTCTTAATCCCCATTTTACAGATGAGATCACTGAGATACAGAGCCTAATAATAGCAAACTCAACTCACTCCCCATCCCTTCGTCGCTCTCGCACCGCTAACCCACTGCCCCGTCCGCCTCCTTCACGCTTGAGGTAGAGCCGCAGGGCGCTGCTGGCGGAAATCCAAATATCAGGCCGACTTTGTCCACTTCAATTGATCCTTGCCCACTTTGTCGGCCTGATAAAACTATTTCTCTTCCATAGATTTTAGTCTACTTTAATCAGAGTCTCCCAAATACATAGTATGGAGTTCTACCTGCAGTAGGTGCCCAATAAATACTACTGATCGATGGAATGATGGGGACAAAAATTAAGAGCCTTCAGAGGTTTTTGGGAAGCGGGGTGATGGTCGTTTCGAAAAATGATCTGGGGAAGCAGAGTTGATTGAAGACGGGGGAGGCTAGAGATAGTTGTATTTATTGAGTGCTTATTGTGTGCAGTAAGCGCTTGGGAGTGTATAATATAACAATATAACAGACGCATTCCCAGCCCAGTGGCCTTCGAAAGACACGGGTTTGATCTGCTCAGCGTACAGATGGAGAAGAATTTAGTTGGAGGTCGTGCCAGCAGTGACTGCTCTATTTCAATTGAGGAAGCAGCGTGGCTCAGTGGAAAGAGCACGGGCTTTGGAGTCAGAGGTTATGGGTTCAAATCCAGACCTGGCTACCTGTAAACTGTGTGACTTTGGGCAAGTCACTTAACTTCTTTGCCTCAGTTACCTCATCTGTAAAATGGCAGTTAAAACTGTGAGCCCCCCTTGGGACAACCTGATCACCTTGTAACCTCCCCAGTGCTTAGAACAGTGCTTTGCACATAGTAAGCGCTTAACAAATACCATCATTATTATTATATTATTATTATTATTATTTTGGCGCTCCCTGACTTCAGCACGGAATTCTAAGTAGTTTTTTGGCCCCTGAAAGCCAAATCTGACAGAATGGGAAGCTCTCCCTTCCCTCAAAGATTTCCACAGGAGAATTTGCTCATCTCCCATTGCTCCCAAGAATCTTTCTTCCTCAACATCCTCCTGACTCGACTTCCTCATAAAACAATAACTCCTTGGCATCAGCTTTAAAGCACTCCATCACCTCGCCCCCTCTTATCTTACCTTGCTGATTTCTTACTACAACCCTGACCACTCACTTCACTCCTTTATCACCGTCTCATCTATCTCCTTGTCCATTTCCTCCCTCGCACCTGGGGCTCTTTCCCAATCAATCCAATTTATTGAGCACTGTGGGCAGAGCACTGTACTAAGTGCTTGGGAGAGTACAGTAGAGCAGAATTGGTAGACATGTTCCCTGAGCACAGTGAGCTTTCGCTCTAGAAGGGGAGACGCATAAATATGTAAATGTTAATTTATAATAATGTAAATATATAAATAAATGAATTATTTAGTCTCAGTGGAAAGAGCCCGGGCTTTGGAGTCAGAGGTCGTGGGTTCAAATCCCAGCTCCGCCAATTGTCAGCTGTGTGACTTTGGGCAAGTCACTTAACTTCTCTGTGCCTCAGTTCCCTCATCTGTAAAATGGGGATTAAGACTGTGAGCCCCACGTGGGACAACCTGATCACCTTATATCCCTCCAGCGCTTAAAACAGTGCTTTGCACATAGTAAGTGCTTAACAAATGCCATTATTATTATTATTATTATTATTATTAATTATGGATATGTACCTAAATGCTGTGGGGCTGAGGGTGGGGTGAATGAAGAGTGCAAATCCAGGTATAAGGGAAACGTGGAAGGGAGTGGGAGAAGAGGAAATGAGAGCTTTGTAGGAGAAGGCTCTTGGAGAAGATGGGCTTTAAATAATTCATTCATTCATTCATTTATTCAATCACCGTGGGCCGGGAATGTCACTGTTTATTGTTGAATTATACTTTTCCAAGCACTTAGTATAGTGCTCTGCACACAGGAAGTGCTTAATAAGTGTGATTGAATGAACGTATGAATTTATTGAATGCTTATTTTCTTGTTTTGATTTGTATATATCTATAATTCTCTTTATTTATATTGATGCCTGTTTGCTTGTTTTAATGTCTGTCTCCCCGCTTCTAGACTGTAAGCCCAGTGTGGGCCGAGATTGTTTCTCTTTATTGCTGAATTGTACTTTCCAAGGCTTAGTACAGTGCTCTGCACACAGTAAGCGCTCAATAAATTCGACTGAATGGATGAATACATTATATCAATAGGCAGGCACATTCCCTGACCACAGCGAGGTTACAGGATGCTTTGATAATGGGGAAAGTGACTCCATGGGATGATGGTGATGAGATAGACGAGATCAAGGTGGAGCGAGTAGATTGGCATTAGAGGAGCGAAGTAAATGGGCTATATTGAAGGAGGAAAGCTACAAGGTAAGGTAGGAGGGGGCAAGGTGATTGAGTGTTTTAAAACCGATGATGAGGAGTTTCTGTCTGATGCAGAGGTGGATGGGCAACTACTGGAGGATCTTGAGAAGCGGATAGGCAAGGACTGAATGGTTTTGTAGGAAAATGATCTGGGCAACAGTTTAGTGGGGAGAGACAGCTGGGTGGTCAGGAAGGAGGCTGATTCAGTAGTCAAGGCAGGATAAGTGCTCGGATTAAATGGAAAGGGCAGATTTTAATGACATTGCCAAGGTTGAACCTGTGAGATTTGGTGACAAATGTGGGTTGAATGAGAGAGATGAATCAAGACAAGGGTGATGCAGAGAGAGAGGGAGTAGGGGAGATGAGAGCTTAATTAGGGAAGGCGAGCGGACTTTAATCAATCGATCAATAATATTTATTGAGCGCTTACTGTGTGCAGAGTCCTGCTCTAAGTTCCAAGTTTACAGGCTTGTGAAACAGGAAGGAGGGTGTTGCCATCTACGGTGATGGGAAAGCCAAGGGGAGGACAGGATTTGGGTGGGAAGATAAGGAGCTCTGTTTTGGACATGTTAAGTCTGAGATGATGGGAGGACATCCAAGTAGAGATGTCTTGATGGCAGGAGGAGATGCGAGACTGGAGAGAGGGACAGAGATCAGGGCCGGAGATGGGGTTTTGAGTATCATCCACATAGAGGTGGGAGTTGAAGCCATGGGAGCAAATGGGTTCTCTAAGGGAGTGGATGGAGATGGAGAATAGAAGGGGACTCAGAACCGAACCTAGAGGGACCCCCACGGTTAGGAGGTGGGAGGAAGAAGAGGAGCAGGTAAAGGAGACTGAGAATGAATGGCCAGGAGAATAAGAGAACCAAGAGAGGACAGAATTAGTGAAGCCAAGGTTGGATAGCATTTCTAGGAGAAGGAGGTGGTCCACAGAATCGAAGGCAGCCGAGAGGTCGAGAAGGATTAGGATGGAGTAGAGGCCATTGGATTGGGCAAGAAGGTCACCTCTGAGAGGGCCATTTCTGTGGAGCGAAGGGGACGGAATCCAGATTGGATGTGGTCCAGGAGAGATTTGGAGGAGAGCAATTTGAGATGGCAGGTGTAGACAAGGAAATGGAGAGGAAGGGTAGGAGGGAGATGGGGTGGTAACTAAAGGGAGCCATGTCAAGAGAGGGTTTTTTTAGGCCAGGGGAGACATGGGAATGTTTGAAAACAGTGGGAAAGAAGCCACGGGAAAGCAAATGGTTGAAGATGGCTGTGAGGGAGGGAAGAAGGGAAGGAGTGAGAGGTTTGAAAAATGGAAAGGAATGGGGTCAGATGCCCAGCAGGAAGGTGTGGCTTTTGAGAGGAGGTAGGTGACCTCCTCTAGAAATACTGCTGGGGAGGATGGGAGAGTTGAAAAGGGGGCCAGAAGGTGAGGGACTGAGGAAGGGCAGGAGTGATTTTAGGGAGCTCACACTTGATGGTGTCAATTTTCTTAATAAAGTAGGTGGGCACCTCATTGAGGGCAAGAAAGGTGGGAGGCGAGGGAACAATAAAGTAGGTGGGCACCTCACTGAGGGCAAGGGACAGGGACAGAAAGCCTGAGGAAGGAGTTAAATGTCTGGAACACCTGGCGAGTGTGAAGGGCGTGGGTGTCAATGAGGCTAGAGAAACAGTTTTGCCGGGCAGAGGAGAGGGCAGAGTTAAAGCATGCTCCGCCAGAAACCTGCCTTCACATCCGCTGGACGAGGAAGGGAGGGCCGATCGGGCATCAGCAATGGTGATCATCACGGTGGTGTTTTGTTAAAGCGCTTAAGCACTCCCTATGTACCACGTATATAGGGGCCTATACGAGGTAATCAGATGGGGTACAGTATAAGAGGGAGGCAGAACAGGTGTCTTATCCCCATTTAACAGATGAGGAAATGGAGAACCCAGAGGAGTAAAGTGACTTGCCCAAGTCATACAGCAGGCAAAGAGCGGGGCTGGATTAGAACCCAGATTCCTTAATTCTCAGTCCTGTGCTCTTTCCACTACTACTACTACTACTACTACTACTACTACTAATGGTATTTATTAAGCACTTACTATGTGCAAAGCACTATCCTAAGCACGGGGGAGGTTACAAGGTGATCAGGTTGTCCCACGGGGGGCTCACAGTCTTAATCCCCATTTTACAGATGAGGTAACTGAGGCCCGGAGAAGTGAAGTGACTTGCCCAAAGTCACCCAGCTGACAGTTGGCGGAGCCGGGATTTGAACCCATGACCTCTGACTCCAAAGCCCGTGTTCTTTCCACTGAGCCATGCTGCTTCTCTAATAGAACACCGGCACCTAGCACAGCACCTTTAATAATAATAATAATAATAAAGCAATTATTAATTAATTATAATGAATTAATGATTATATGAATGATATATTATTATTATAATTATACTTGTTCAGCACTTGCTATGTGTCAAGCACTGTTCTAATCGCTGGGGTAGATACAAGCTAATCAGGCAGGACACAGTCCTTGTCCCATACGAGGCTCACACTCTCGTCCCCCTTTTACAAACCAGGCAGCCGAGGCCCAGAGAGGTGAAGTGACTTGCCCAAGGTCACCCAGCAGACACGTGGCTGAGCTGGGATTAGAACCCAGAACCCAGGCCCGTGGTCCGTCCACTGAGGAAAGGGTCAGCACGCTCCTCAATTGGGTGATTTTATTTGAGGGCGTTTGGGGAGTTTTAGCTAAAGAACTGAAGACCCTTAAGAACAACAGACAAAAGCGTTTTAACCCTCAGAGCTGGAGTTTTCAGCCTCGCAATTTGTGTCCTCTGATCTTCTTCAGGTCAGTTGAATCCCTTGGGAAAGTACAATAGAATAAGTAATGGTAATAATGATAATATTTATGGTATTTGTTAAGCGCTTACTCTGTGCCAAGCACTGTTCTCAGCACTGGGGTAGATACAAGGTAATCAGGTTGTTCCACGTGGGGCTCAGTCTTAATCATCTCCAGTTTACAGATGAGGTCACTGAGGCACAGAGAAGTGAAGTGACATGCCCAAGATCACACAGCAGACAAGTGGCAGAGCAGGGATTAGAACCCAGGTCCTTCTAACTCCCAAGCCCGGGCTCTTTCCACTGAACCACGCTGCTTCTCTAAGTAGCTATGATCCCTGCCCTCCAGGAGTTTATAGTCTAAATTACAGGTTGGTGAAGCAGCGATTTGTAATTTGTAAGGTTTTTTTTTTAAAATGGCATTTATTAAGCGCTTACTATGTGCAAAGCACTGTTCTAAGCACTGGGGAGGTTACAAGGTGATCAGGTTGTCCTGCGGGGGGCTCACAGTCTTCATCCCCATTTTCCAGATGAGGTAACTGAGGCCCAGAGAAGTGAAGTGACTTGCCCAAAGTCACACAACTGACAATTGGCAGAGCTGGGATTCGAACCCATGACCTCTGACTCCAAAGCCTGGGCTCTTTCCACTGAGCCACACTGCTTCTCTAAGGTTGTGCGCACAAGCGCCATGGCGGATGAGGTGAGTGCTGAAATAATAACACTAATTGTGGTATTTAAGTGCTCACTATGAGCCAGGCACTGTGGTACTAAGGGCTGGGGTGGATACAGGCAAATCAGGTTGGACACAGTCCCTATCTCCCTTAGGGTTCACAGTCCCAATCCCCATTTTCCGGATGAGGTAACGGAGGCCCAGTGAAGTGACTTGCCCAAGGCCACACAGCAGACAGGTGGCAAAGCCAGGATTAGAACCCATGACCTTCTGACTTCCCAGGCCCGTGTTCTAACCACTGGGCCATGCTGCTGCTTTAGGGGTATGGACTCAAGTGCACAATTAGAGACAGCAAACAAGGTGGGAAGAGGAAAGGTTAGTCAGGGAAGACTTCCCGGAAGAGAAGTGATTTTAGTCGGATCTTGAAGATGGGGAGAGTGTGGTCTGTCGAATAATAATAATAATAATAATAGCATTTGTTAAGCGCTTACTATGTGCAAAGCACTGTTCTAAGCGCTGGGGGGGGATACAATGTGATCAAGTTGTCCCACGTGGGGCTCACAGTCTTAATCCCCATTTTTACAGATGAGGTAACGGAGGCTCAGAGAAGTTAATCAAGGCCCTACTAAGAGCTCACCTCCTCCAGGAGGCCTTCCCAGACTGAGCCCCCTCCTTCCTCTCCCCCTCATCCCCCTCTCCATCCCCCCTTCTTACCTCCTTCCCTTCCCCACAGCACCTGTAGATATGTTTGTACATATTTATTACTCTATTTATTTTACTGGTACATATCTATTCTATTTATTTTATTTTATTAATATGTTTGGTTTTGTTCTCTGTCTCCCCTTTCTAGACGGTGAGCCCACTGTTGGGTCGGGACCGTCTCTATATGTTGCCAACTTGTACTTCCCAAGTGCTTAGTACAGTGCTCTGCACACAGTAAGCGCTCAATAAATACGATTGATTGATTGTACTTCCCAAGCGCTTAGTACAGTGCTCTGCACACAGTAAGCGCTCAATAAATGCGATTGATTGATTGATCGATTGATTGACCGGATAGGGCCCAGGTGGGCGGAAGGCATAATAATAATAATGGTATTTGTTAAGCGCTTACTGTGTGCCAGGTACTGTACTAAGCGCTGGGGAGGTTACAAGGTGATCAGGTTGTCCCACGGGGGGCTCACAGTCTTAATCCCCATTTTACAGATGAGGAAACTGAGGCACAGAGAAGTGGATATAATAATAATGATGGCATTTATTAAGCGCTTACTATGTGCAAAGCACTGTTCTAAGCGCTGGGGAGGTTACAAGGTGATCAGGTTGGCCCACGGCGGACTCACAATCTTAATCCCCATTTTACAGATAAGGTCACTGAGGCACAGAGAAGTGAAGCGACTTGCCCAAAGTCACACAGCTGACAGTTGGCAGAGCCGGGATTTGAACCCATGGCCTCTGACTCCAAAGCCCGGGCTCTTTCCACTGAGCCACACTGCTTCTCTATGTCTTGAGTGTTTTCGCAGTGGGATTGAGAAGCAGCGTGGCTTCATGGAAAGAGCCCGGGTTTGGGAGTCACGGGCCGTGGGTTCTAATCCCGGCTCCCCCATTCCTCTGCTGCGTGACCTTGGGCAAGCCTATTCACTTCTCCGTGCCTCAGTTACCTCATCTGTCAAATGAGGATTAAGACCGTGAGCCCCACTTGGGACAACCTAGTGACCTTGTATCTCCCCCAGTGTTTAGATCAGTGTTAGGCACATAGTAAGCGCTTAACAAATGCCACCATTATTATTATTGCTATTATTAGGCTCTGTATCTCAGTGACCTCATCTGTAAAATGGGGATTAAGAGTGTGAGCCCCACGTGGGACAACCTCATCACCTTGTATCTCCTTCAGCGCGTAGAATAGTGCTTGGCACAGAGTAAGCGCGTAACAAATGCCATCATTATTATTATTACTATTATCATTCTCTGTACCTCAGTGACCTCATTTGTAAAATAGGGATTAAGACTCTGAGCAACCTGATGACCCCGGATCTTCCCCAGCGCTTAGAACAGCGTTTGGCACATAGTAAGCGCTTAACAAATACCATCATTATTATTATTGCTATTATTAGTCTCTGTATCTCAGTGACCTCAACTGTAAAATGGGGATTAAGAGTGTGAGCCCCACGTGGGACAGCCTCATCACCTTGTATCTCCTTCAGCGCGTAGAATAGCGCTTGGCACAGAGTAAGCGCGTAACAAATGCCATCATTATTATTATTACTATTATTATTCTCTGTACCTCAGTGACCTCATCTGTAAAATAGGGATTAAGACTCTGAGCAACATGATGACCCCGGATCTTCCCCAGCGCTTAGAACAGCGCTTGGCACATAGTAAGCGCTTAGCAAATACCATCATTATCGGTATCTTTATTTTAAAGTGAAGCGGGGAGCGGGGGAAGGCCCTGAACCCCCAACCTCCAAACTGGGGTGTCCTTTCTTCTCCCCGGGCCCAGGGTCTCCGGCGCCGGGGGTGGTCTGGTCCTTACTGGGGTCGTTTGGGCTTGAACTTCGGGCTGGTAGTATTATACCTGGGGCTGGTATATTATATTAATATATTAATAATAATAATGGAAGTAATGATGGTATTTATTGAGCGCTTAACTATGTGCCCCCTCCTTCCTCTCCCCCTCGTCCCCCTCTCCATCCCCCCCACCTTACCTCCTTCCCTTCCCCACAGCACCTGTATATATGTATATATGTTTGTACGGATTTATTACTCTATTTATTTTACTTGTACATATCTATTCTATTTATTTTATTTTGTTACTGTGTTTTGTTTTCCATCTCCCCCTTCTCCCCTTCTCCATCCCCCCCACCTTACCTCCTTCCCTTCCCCACAGCACCTGTATATATGTATATATGTTTGTACGGATTTATCACTCTATTTATTGATTTATTTTACTTGTACATATGTATTCTATTCATTTTATTTTGTTACTATGTTTTGTTCTCCGTCTCCCCCTTCTAGACTGTGAGCCCACTGTTGGGTAGGGACCGTCTCTATCTGTTGCCAACCTGGACTTCCCAAGCGCTTAGTACAGTGCTCTGCACACAGTAAGCGCTCAATAAATACGATCGATTGATTGATTGATTGATGCGCCAAGGACTGTTCTGAGCGCTGGTGAAATACAAGGTGATCAGGTTGTCCCACGTGGGGCTCACAGTCGCAATCCCCATTTCACAGACGTGGTCACTGAGGCCCAGAGAAGTGAAGTGACTTGCCCAAGGTCACACAGCAGACCAGTGGCGGAGCCGGGATTAGAACCCACGACCTGTGACTCCCAAACCTGGACTGTTTCCATGAAGTCACGCTGCTTCTCTCGCCCGCTGTGAAAACACCCCGGGCTACTCTATCCCTTCATTTGGGGTGCTGTGCAGAATAAATCCTCAATAAAGATTATTTGGGGCAAGGGGTCATCCTTTTGGGAGTCAGAAAGTTCTCATCCCAATGCCTGCTCCAGTCTGCTGTGTGACCTTGGGTAAGTCACTTCACTTGGACAACCCGATAACCTGAAATATCCACCCCAGTGTTTAGAACAGTGCTTCCTCTCCCCCTCCTCCCCCTCCCCATCCCCGCCGCCTTACCTCCTTCCCCTCCCCACAGCACCTGTATATATGTATATATGTTTGTACGGATTTATTACTCTATTTATTTTATTTGTACATATTTAGTCTATTTATCTTTCGTTAATATGTTTTGCTTTGTTCTCCATCTCCCCCTTCTATCAATCAATCGTATTTATTGAGCGCTTACTGTGTGCAGAGCACTGTACTAAGCGCATGGGAAGTACAATCAATCAATCAATCGTATTTATTGAGTGCTTACTGTGTGCAGAGCACTGTACTAAGCGCTTGGGAAGTGCAATCAATCAATCAATCGTATTTATTGAGCACTTACTGTGTGCAGAGCACTGTACTAAGTGCTTGGGAAGTACAAGCTGGCAACATAGAGAGACGGTCCCTACCCAACAGTGGGCTCACAGTCTAGAAGGGGGAGACAGAAAACCAAACCAAACATATTAACAAAATCAAATCAATAGAATAGATATGTACAAGTAAAATAAATAGAGTAATAAATATGTTCAAACATATATACATATATACAGGTGCTGTGGGGAAGGGAAGGAGGTAGGACAGGGGGGATGGAGAGGGGGACGAGGGGGAGAGGAAGGAGGGGGCTCAGTCTGGACTGTGAGCCCGCTGTTGGGTAGGGACCATCTCTATATTTTGCCAACTTGTACTTCCCAAGCGCTTAGAACAGTGCTCTGCACACAGTAAGCGCTCAATAAATACAACTGAATGAATGAATGGCACGTAGTAAGCGCTTAACAAATACCGTTACTATTGCAATTAGTCTCTGGGTCACACAGCTGACCGGCGGCGGAGCCGGGATTAGATCCCACGACCCGTAACTCATTCATTCATTCATTCATTCAGTCGTATTTATTGAATGAATCTATTTATTTATAGGGAAGCAGCGTGGCTCAGTGGAAAGAGCCCGGGCTTTGGAGTCAGAGGTCGTGGGTTCAAATCCCGGCTCCTCCAATTGTCAGCTGTGTGACTTTGGGCAAGTCACTTCACTTCTCTGGGCCTCAATTACCTCATCTGTAAAATGGGGATGGAGACTGTGAGCCCCACGTGGGACAACCTGATGGCCTTGTAACCTCCCCAGCGCTTGGAACAGTGCTTTGCACATAGTAAGTGCTTAATAAATGCCAGTATTTATTGAGCGCTTACTGTGTGCAGAGCACTGTTCTAAGCACTTGGGAAGGACAAGTTGGCAACATATAGAGACGATCCCTGCCCAACATCCCCAGCCCATGTGCTTGCCACTAAGCCACGCTGTTTCTGACGGTCCCAGGTGCCGCCGCCCCGTGCCAGGGGTTGCCCTGTGCCAGGAGCCCCCGCTGGGACAGGAGGAGGGGGCTCCTGGAGGACCCACCCCCCCGGGGCAGCCCCCCAAGTGTCCGGCCCCGGACACCCGGACAGGGGCAGTGTCCCAGGGCCCGGCCTGGCAGTAGCGGGAGGAAAGATCCAGCTGGATGCCAAGACCCCCGGCCATCAGGAGCGAGGCTGCAAGGCCTGGGGAGGAGGGGGCTCCCTGGAGGAGGAGAAGGAGGAGGGACAGGTGGAGGGGGAAGGGGAGGGGGGAGGCGACAGCTGCTGGCCAGCGCGGCCCCCAGGTCCGGCTCCGCCGAGGCCAGTCCTGCCAGAAGCAGCCGCCTGGGCAGGCCACGCCTGGCACCCCCTGCACCCCCGTGGGGGGCTCCCCGGACTCCCCAGCCCCCAGGAGTTGGTGTCTGGAGCCCCCATCCCCTCCCGTCCATCAGCCGGCCCCCGAGGAGTGGCCCGGCAGACGGCGGCGGACCACCAAGGAGCGGCCTAGCAGAGCTCGGGGGGGCCATGAGCAGGGCCGGCCCCTCGGCGACCCCGGCCCGGGCCCGGCCGGGAGCCGGCGTTGGACCCCTGAGGGCCAAGGAGCCGGCGGACCGGTCCAGCGGGGCGTCGAGCGCCGTCAGCGAGCTGGACGAGGCGGACAAGGAGGTGCGAAGCCTGACTTCCCGCGCTTTCCGCAGCCTGGCCTACCCCTTCTTCGAGGCGACGGGCCTCGCCTCCCGGGAGCCCTCGGCCGCCCCGTCGGACGGAGGCCCCGGACGCCCGGCCACCGTGCTGGACCTCAAGGGAGGAGCGCTGGACCCCCGGGAGGAGCTCCCCGGCAGGACCGGCGGCGGAGGACAGGGCCGCGGGGCCCTGACGGCCGCCGACCGGCTCTCGGCCCACGCCGGGAGGGCCCAGGCCAAGGCGCTGGACTTCGTGGTCAGCCGCGTGGATGGCGAGATCACCCACGTGGAGGTGCCGCCGGCCTCGCGGACGGCGACCCCGGCCCAGCCTGGCAGAGGGCAGCTGGAGGACCGCCCAGAGGCGGCGGCCGCCGGCCCCCGCCAGTCTGGCCTGGCGTCCAGCCTCCTGAAGAACGTCATCTCCAAGAAGATGCGGCGCGAGTACGAGTTCCGGCTGGAGCGAGGACGGGGGGCGCAGGGCCTGCAGCGGCAGGCTTCAGCCTACTCGGAGGCCGGCTCCGACCCTACGGAGGGCGGCGCGCCCGAGGCGGGCCGGGAGCCGGACCCGCCCGGGTCGTCACCCACTTTCCGGGCCAGCGCCCCCCGGGAGACGGCGGGGTCGCCCTGCCGGCCCGGCGCCTCAGAGCTGGTCAAGGGCGTCTTCCTGCGCAGCCAGAACAGCGCCTTCCGGTCCTGGAAGGCCCGGGAGGCCGAGAGGCGGGAAGACAAGGCCCCGGGGGTGAGACTGAGGCCCCGCAGGGCCGGAGCCACGGTCATGTCCAGCCTGTTCGTGCCCGCCCTCCGGCCCGGAGGCCGGGCCGAGCCGGCGTCCAAGCTCCCGGCCCCGGCCGCCGCCCCGGAGATCAAGATCCGCCTGGGGAGCGTGCAGCCGCCCGGCTCCGACTGGGACGCCGCCAAGCCGCTCGTCGCCCCGGAGGTGACCGGAGGGACCGGCCGGCCGGCGGTCCAGCCGACCGTCCAGCCGCCCAAGCCCCTCCGGGGCGACGGGCTGGACCGAGCCCTGCCCCAGTTCCTGGTCCGCAACGTCAGGGAGCAGGCCAGGGCCCCGGGCCCAATCCACCAGGTGAGGGACGTCCGTAAGCTCATCAAGGGCGCGGGGGAGGGCGGGGAGCGGGGCAGCGTCACCCCCGAGGGTGCTCCCCCAGGCCCCAGGCCCCGGCCCGCACCCGCCGGACGGCCCGGGTCCCCGTCGCCCCCGGTCGTCACCTGCCCGGCGGTGCCCCAGGGCAAGGAGGCCGGCGGCAGGGCCCTCCGGCCTCCCCCGGCCTCCTCCGAGGGCACCGTCTTGGTCCACCGGGCTTCGGGCCGCTTGCCGGTGGCCACCATCGCCCCCAACAAGACGGAGGGCACCCACCTGCCCGTGCTGAAGATCATCACCAAGGCCGCGGCGCTCAGGTCACCCGAGAGGCCCCGGGCGGTGGCCCCGGAGGCCCCGGAGGAGGGGGACTCCCGGGAGGCGGCCAGGGGACCCCCGCGGAACGCGCTGGAGAAGCTCACGGCCGCCGTGAGGACCATGGAGGAGCTCTACAGCTTCGACCGGCGCGAGTGGAGGCGGCGGAGCCAGCCTCCGTCCGCCCTGGCCCACAGCCACGTGCTGTCCCTCATCGCCAGCGAGGAGCGGCAGAAGGTGGCCGCCGAAGAGCGCCCGCGGGGCGAACCCGAGCCCGGCCTGGACGCGCCGCGGGACAAGGCCCCGGCGTCCGGAGGGCGGCCCGGAGGAGGGCCCGGCCCGGGGCCCGCCGGCGACCGCTTGCCGAGGCGCAATTCCAACCCGGGCACGGAGAGCGTGTCCGCCCGGGCGGCCGCCTTCGAGAGCCTGGCCAGGCAGAGGCCGCGCTCCCTCTACATCCCTCCGGCCCCGAGGGGCCCGGAGATGGCACCGCAGGCCCCCTCGCAGGCCCCAACCCGGCCCCTGCAGGCCCCCGGCTCCCTGGGCCCGGCCGGCCAGGTCGGCGGCCCCAAGGGCAACCCTGTGGCCGAAGGAGGACTGGCTGGGAAGTTTCCTCGGGGCCCCGGGCTCTGCTCCCCGAAGATCTCGTCCGCGCCTGCACCCGGAAAGGGTGACGGGGAAGCCAAGACCCCCGACCGGGCCGGGGGCGACTGGGGCAGCTCCCTGGCCCTGCCCCGCAAGGGGGGCACGGCGGCCACAGCCCTGTGCAGCCTGCCCCCTCTGAGCGCCCGCAGCCAGGCGGTCACCAGCCCCCGGGCGGCCCCGGGAAGGCCCGCCTGGCGGGGCCGGGCCGAGCCCCCCAGGGATCCCGACGGCCAGCCGCCCCCCGCCCCCTTCGCCCCGCCACCGCTGCCCTTCGGCCTACCCGGCGTCCAGCCGCAGCTGCTCTGCTTCACCCCGCCCGCCCCGCCGGCCCCGGCCACCCAGCGCAAAGTCCTGCTGGACCTGGCCACCGGCCAGTGCTACCTGGTGGACGCCCCGGCCCCGCAGCCCCTGACCCGCAGGCTCTTCGACCCGGAGACCGGCCAGTACGTGGACGTGCCCTTGGCCCCGCCGTCGCAGACCCCGGCCCCGTCACCCACATCCCCGATGACCCCGGTGACCCCGGTGCCCCTGTTGAGTCCAGGCGCCTACGGCCCCGCGTACATGATCTACCCGGGCTTCCTGCCCGCCGTCCTCTCCCCCGGCTCCCTGCCCCTCGCCCACCCCGGCGAGCCGTCCCCGGGGATCCCCGGTCCTGAAGACCCCACAGAGGGGGCCTTCACCGCCAACGGCCCCTATTTCATCGCCACCGGCCGATCCCCGTCCTCCTCCACCTCCTCCACATGCCCGTCCTCGGGCACAGCCGTCATCGCCGGCCCCTCGCAGCTGTTGGGCACCAAGGGCTACGCGCAAGTCCACGGCAAGCCGGTCATCAGCATCACCTCCCAGCCCCTGGGCCCCCGCCTCGCGGCACCCCCTTCCTTCGACGGCACCACCATGAGCTTCGTGGTCGAGCACAGATGACCAAGGGCCCAGCCCTGCCTGGGAGACAAGCCGGGCCTACTGCCGGTAAGGACGTGGGCACCTCTCTAGAGGCCGGTTTATCTTCCCCCAGCGCTTAGAACAGTTCTTGGCATATAGAAAGCATTCATTCATTCATTCAATCGTATTTATTGAGCGCTTACTGTGTGCACAGCACTGGACTAAGTGCTTGGGAAGTACAAGTTGGCAACATATAGACACGGTCCCTACCCAACAGGGGGCTCACAGTCTAGAAGAAGAATAATGGTATTTGTTAAGCGCTTACTATGTGTGAAGCACTGTTCTAAGCGCTGCGGGGATGCAAGGTGATCAGGTTGTCCCATGTGGGGCTCACAGTCTTAATCCCCATTTTACAAATGAGGGAACTGAGAAGTGAAGTGACTTGTCCAAAGTCACACAGCTGACAAGTGGCTGAGGCAGGATTAGAACCCATGACCTCTGACTCCCAAGCCCGGGCTCTTTCCACTGAGCCACACTGCTTCTCTTACTTAACAAAGACAGTCGTTATCATTACTATTATTCTCTGCACCTCAGTGCCCTCAGCTGGGAAACTGAGGATGGAGATTATGAGTCCCAAGTGGGACGGGGACGGCATCCAACCTGATCGGCTTCCATCTACCCCCAGCGCTCAGCACAGCGCCTGGCACCTAAGCGCTTCACAGATACCATTAAGAAATTGGTCGCGTTTATTGAGCGCTTACTGCGTGTGGCGAACTGAACTGAGAGCTTGGGAGAGTACGACACAACAGAATTTGCCCTGCCCGTAATGAGCTTACAGTCTAGAAAGGGAAAGAAAACTGGGGCACTGCGAAGACTGGTGGGGGGTCTCACGGGGCCGGACGGGGGGGTCTCATCTCTGAGCAGTGGTCAGATTGGTGGGGAGGGGAACGGCCCAATTATCATTATTATTATTATTGTTATCAATAACCTATTTAAGTGCATACTAGGTGCCAAGCACTTTTCTAAGCCCTGGAGTAGCCGCAAGGTAATCGGGTTGATGCTACTGATGCCTGTTTACTTATATCTGTTCTGTTTTGTTGTCTCTCTCCCCCGCTTCTAGACTGTGGTCCCGTTGTTGGGTAGGGATTGTCTCTATCTGTGGCCGGACCGTACTTTCCAAGCGCTTAGTCCAGTGCCCTGCGCACAGTAAGCGTTCAATAAATAACGATCGAATGAATGGATGAACGCGGTCCCTGTTCCACATGGGGCTCCCAGCCTAAATGGAGCTGTCCATCACACAGGCAGTAGGATCTAGACAGTACGCTCGTCGTGGGCAAGGACTACAAACTAGACGGCACTGTACTTTCCCAAATCCTTATTATGGTGCCCTGCTCGTCAATAAATACCACTCTTTGATTGATAGGGAACTGCTCCCCCCTCCCTCACTTCCCCAAACCGGTTTGTCATCCTCTCCCCCCGTTCATTCATTCAGTCGTATTTATTGAGCGCTTACTGTGTGCAGACCACACAGAGAGATGGACAAAGTACAGCAATAAACAGCCACATTTCCTGCCCACGACAGGCTTACAGTCTGGGGGGCAGGGGACAGATCAATACAAATAAATAAATGAGAGATAATGTGGGGCTGGGAGGGGGGATGAGGAAAGGCAGCCAGTCAGGGCGATGCAGATGGGAGCGGGAGAAGAGGAAAAGTGGGGCTTAGTCTGGGAAGGCTTCTTGGAGGAGGTGGGCCTTTAGGAAGGCTTCAAAGGAGGGGAGAGTCATTGTCGGATTTGAGGAGGGAGGGTGTCCGGACCAGAGGCAGGATGAGGGCCAGGGGTCGGCGAGACAGGCGAGATGGAGGCCCAGTGAGGAGCCTAACTAACTAACTAACTAACTAACTAACTAACGTGGCACCCGAGGAGCGGAGAGTGCGGGCCGGGATGTAGGAGGAGGGAAACAAGGCAGTACAGGGTGCCAGTGCTTAGAACAACGCTTGGCACATAGTAAGCACTTAACAAATGCCATTATTATTATTATTATTATTATTATTATTATTATTATTATTACCACACCAGCACTTAGAACAGTGTTGGACACACATAGTAGCGCTTAACAAATACCATAAAAAAAAAAAAAGGATGGACACAGGGGGGACAGATAGGAGAAGGTGAAACAGAGTTCAGTCCTACTCCTGACTAGCAGCCCGAGAGGAAGGGATAGGGCAGCCAAGGGAGACAAGGAGGAGGAGAACGGATTGGCTCAAATGGAGATCTTGGCTCATCTCAGTCCAGGAACCCTAAGGCAACCAGAGATGGTGAGGCCAGCAGCTTGTCAGACAAGGGTGAGATCCATCTTGGAATTTTGTTTTTCGGGTTTTTTTCTGTTTTCATAATATTTGTTGAGCACTTACTACATGTCAAAGCGCTTAGTACAGTGCTCTGCACATAGGAAGTGCTCAATAAATACGATTGATGATGTCAAACACAAGCGAATTAGGTTGGACACAGCCCCCGGCCCACGGGGGGCTCACAGTCTTAAGTCAAAGGGGGAACAGGTTCTGAATCTGTTTCTCCCGGGTGTGGGAGTGAGTGGCAAAACCTGGTCAGGGAGACTCCAGGGAAAATTTTATTTTCTGCTGCTCTTCTGTTGGGATTCAGAGCAAAGTCAAAGATGTACTGTCTACTGGACTGTGGAAAGTGGAAAGAGCCCGGCTTTGGAGTCAGAGGTCTTGGGTTCAAACCCCGGCTCTGCCAACTGTCCTTTCTATAATAATAATAATAATGATGGCATTTATTAAGCGCTTACTATGTGCAAAGCACTGTTCTAAGTGCTGGGGAGGTTACAAGGTGATCAGGTTGTCCCACGGGGGGCTCACAATCATAATCCCCATTTTCCAGATGAGGTAACTGAGGCCCAGAGAAGTTAAGTGACTTGCCCTTTCTAGACAGTGAGCCCACTGTGTGGGTAGGGACAGTCTCTATATGTTGCCAACTTGCACTTCCCAAGCGCTTAGTACAGTGCTCTGCACACAGTAAGCACTCGATTGAATGAATGAATGAATGAACTGTCAGGTGTGTGACCTTGGGCAAGTCACCGAACTTCTCTGAATGTCAGTTCCCTCATCTGTAAAATGGGGGTTAAGACTGTGGGACAACCTGATCACCTTGTATCCTCCCCAGTGCTTAGAACAGTGTTCTGCACATAGTAAGCACTTAATACCATCATTATTATTATTATTACTTGGGCTGATCCCCTCTGGACTGAAAGCTCCTGGTGGGCAGGGAACGTGTCTACCCACTCTGCTCTATTCGTCCAAGTGCTTAGTAAGGTGGCACACAGGAAGCGCTCAGGAAAGTCCACTGGTGGAGTGATTTTTGTCCCTCGATTTCTAGACTTTGGAGTCTGCCTTTCCCTCCCTTCCCTCCCGTCACCGCCCCGCCACAAGGAAGCGGGTAAGCGGTTTGGTGCCAGGCTCACGAGCTTGGCTTTTTGGCCTGCCGAAGGGGCCAGGGTTGCCCGTCACTTGCTCCTGGGGGCGGCAAGGTCTTCTGGCCCTGTCCGGAAGGCACGAAGGACTGCTTAAAATCCCCTTTTTAGCATCACCCCTTCTGTCTTCTTGTGTCCACCCGGAAAACCAAGATTCACGCCAGACAAAAAAGATATGGAGCCATTGTAATCCCATTTAATGAATGCTTACGGTGTCCAGAGCATGGATCCAAGCCCCTTTGTTTCAAAAAATGGTGTTTGTTAAGTGCTTAGTCTGTTCCAGGCACTTTGCCAAGGGTTAGGGTGGATACAAGGTAATCGGGTTAGACACGGTCCCTGTCCTGTATGGGGCTCAAAGTCTTAATGCCCATTTTACAGATGGGGTCGCTGAGGTAAGGAGAAGTAAAGAGCCCAAGCTCACAGAGCAGACGAGTGGTGGAGCCGGGGTGTTGGGTAGGGACTGTCTCTACATGTTGCCAATTTGTACTTCCCAAGCGCTTAGTATAGTGCTCTGCACATAGTAAGCGCTCAATAAATATGATTGATGATAATTAGAACTCATGTCCTCTGGCTCCCAGGCTCCCCGGGGTCTTTCCATTAGGCCACACTGCTTCTCTTGGGAGAGTGGAATACAACAGAGTCGGTTGGTCAGATCCCTGCCCGCCAGGAGTTTACAGTCGGGAAATCACCATTACACGTTGGCCGCCCATACTTTGCCCCCCACCCACAAGCTTTTAGCCTTGCCACACAAACCCCCTTTTTATAGTATGTGCTAAGTACTTAATTAATTAATAATGGCATTTATTAAGCTCTTACGATGTGCAAAGCACTGTTCTAAGCGCTGGGGAGGTTACAAGGTGATCAGGTTGTCCCACGGGGGGCTCACCATCCCCATTTTACAGATGAGGTAACTGAGGCCCAGAGAAGTGAAGTGACTTGCCCAAAGCCACCCCGCTGACAGTTGGCGGAGCCGGGATTTGAACCCATGACCTCTGACTCCAAAGCCCGTGCTCTTTCCATTGTGTGCCAGGCACTGTATTCATTCATTCAATCAATCGTATTTATTGAGCGCTTACTGTGTGCAGAGCACTGTACTAAGCGCTTGGGAAGTACAAGTCGGCAACATCTAGAGACGGTGCCTACCCAGCAGCGGGCTCGCTGTCTAGAAGGGGGAGACAGAAAACAAAACAAAACATATTAGCAAAATAAAATAAATAGAATAAATATGTACAAATAAAATAGAGTAATAAATACATACAAACATATGTACATATATTCACTCATTCATTCAACTGTATTTATTGAGCGCTTAGTGTGTGCAGAGCACTGTACTAAGCTCTTGGGAAGTACAAGTTGGCAACATATACTAAGCATAGGGGGTCTAGACTATGAGCCCACTGTTGGGTAGGGACCGTCTCTATGTGTTGCCAACTTGTACTTCCCAAGCGCTTAGTACAGTGCTCTGCACACAGTAAGTGCTCAATAAATACGATTGATTGATTGATTGATGATAATTAGGCTAGACATTGTCCCTGTTCTACAGAGGGCACTCAGTTTGAATCCCCATTTTGCAGATAAAAATAATGAGTAGTGTTTGTTAAGTGCTTACTATGTGCCAAACACTGTGCAAAGTGCTGGGGTAGATAAAAGATAATCAGGTCCCGCTTGAGTCTCCCAGATGAGGGAACAGAAGCACAGAGAATGATGGTATTTGTAAATCGCTTATTTTTTAGACTGTGAGCCCACTGTTGGGTAGGGACTGTCTCTATATGTTGCCAATTTGTACTTCCCAAGCGCTTAGTACAGTGCTCTGCACACAGTAAGCGCTCAATAAATATGATTGATGATGATGATGATGATGATGTGTCAAGCACTGTTCTAAGCACTGGGGTAGATATAAACTAATCAGATTGGACACAGTCCCTGTCCCACATGGGGCTCACGGTCTTAATCCCCGTGTTATAGATGAGGGAACTGAGGCACAGAGAGGTTAAGTGACTCACCCAAGGTCACCCAGCAGACAGGCATTGGGCGGGGTGGGGGGGGAGAATTGGTAATCCTCACATCCAGGTGGGGGTGGTCCCCACCAAAAGTTGTGGCCACTTTTATTTGTTTGGCCGAAAGGATTTTTTTAAAAAAGGCAGAGAACTGATAAATGTGCTTATTCTGTTGCCTCTTTGCGGGCAACTTCTTTGGTAAAACGGTATCGCGGGTTCTTTACCGTGTGCGTTTTCTTTATTTTCTGTTCTATCCTCACTCAATCTCGCTCCCCGCAATCCTGGACCCTGATCCAATTTGCCTGCCTCGGGCTAGGAGGTGGAGAGGAGGGGGTCCCTGCCCAAACCAGGGAAAGGTGAGAAGGAAGAGAAGCAGCGTGGCTCAGTGGAAAGAGCCCGGGCTTGGGAATCAGAGGCCATGGGTTCAAATCCCGGCTCCGTCAACCGTCAGCTGGGTGGCTTTGGGCAAGTCACTTCATTTCTCTGGGCCTCAGTTACCTCATCTGTAAAATGGGGATGGTGAGCCCCCCGTGGGACAACCTGATCACCTTGTAACCTCTCCAGCGCTTAGAACAGTGCTTTGCACATAGTAAGCGCTTAATAAATGCTATTAAAAAAACCCAAAAAACAAATACCATTGTTATTATTATTATGGGGCAGGGGAGGAATAGGGGCTGAGCTGGGACAGGCAGGGGGTAGGTAGGGGCTTAGCCTGGGCCAAATCCCCGGCAAGGCGTTTAAAGTCCAGAAAATCCACGCGGTCCATTCGGAACCCAAGGCCATGGGGTCTGCCAGCTTCAGGAAAGCGATTCCCTTCTCAGAGCTGCTGAAAAGGGTGGGAGAGAACATGGATATATATGTATTTATGTTTGTACGTATTTATTACTCTATTTTATTTGTACATATTTATTCTAATTATTTTATTTTGTTAATATGTTTTGTTTCGATCTCTGTCTCCCCCTTCTAGACTGTGAGCCCACTGTTGGGTAGGGACCGTCTCTAGATGGTGCCAACTTGTACTTCCCAAGCGCTTAGTACAGTGCTCTGCACACAGTAAGCGCTCAATAAATACGATTGAATGAATGAATGAATGAGAGGGGGAGGCGGCTCTCCCACAGCACTTATGTCCCTATCTGTAATTTATTTCTATTAATGTCAGTCTCCCCCTCTAGACTGTCAACTCACTGTGGGTAAGGAATGTGCCTGCTATATCATTATAGCGTACTCTCCCGAGCGCTCAGTCCAGTGCGCTGCACACAGTAAGCGCTCAGTAAATACGGTTGAATGAGTGGATCAGTGAATCAATCCAAGGAGGGGGGTCGGAGCTGTGGTTCCCCTGGCACGAGCGGGGTTCCCCGTCTGCTTGGAATGACTGAGGTGTTGGAGGAGAGGGAGGGAGAGAGCCGCTTTGGGATTCACAGGCTATAGGTCTCCCCAATCTCCAGAGCTCAGACACACGCATACGAGTCTCAGTGGAACGAGCACGGGCTTTGGAGTCAGAGGTCATGGGTTCGAATCCCGGCTCCGCCACATGTCTGCTGTGTGACCTTACGCACGTCACTTAACTTCTCTGAGCCTCAGTTCCCTCATCTGTAAAACGGGGATTAAGACTATGAGCCCCACGTGGGACAACCTGATGACCTTGTACCCTCCCCAGCGCTTAGAACAGTGCTTTGCACTCATTCATTCATTCATTCAATCGTATTTATTGAGTGCTTACTGTGTGCAGAGCACTGCACTAAGCGCTTGGGAAGTCCAAGTTGGCAACATATAGAGACAGTCCCTACCCAACAGCGGGCTCACAGTCTAGAAGGGGTAGACAGACAACAAAACATATTAACAAAATAAAATAAATACAATAAATATGTATTATTCTTATTATTACCCTCTGTCCAGAATGAAGGGGCCTGTGTCCTCCTGGAGTTTCCAGGGTTCAACAGGTCAGGGACTTTAACACCATTCATGTGGAAGCGTGACACCCGAGGGTCAACGCTGGGTAGACGTGGCGCCCGGACCCTTCTGGAGGGGATGAGCCATGTCTCAGGGGTTCCGTCGGCCCCTTTTCCCAAGTTCCCAGACTTTCTCTAGCTCCGGGTGATAATCCGGTGGGCATAAAGGAGCTGGAGGGAATGAGGAGGCCTTCCAGGGAGGTAGGGCTGGAGAAGATTCATAAAGGGTAGGCACATTTTTCCCGTCTCGGGATCACGTCCAGAGAGTTTCCAGTCCTCTACCAAGCTCGGCTAAGGGAGGGAGAGTCAAGCAGAGCCATATCCATTCCATTCCTAGCTTGGGCAGAGGCAAGCGAGTGGAAGACCACCTGCTATAAGTCAAAAGTCCCCCGTGCTGGGCAGCCGTGACATGGGAGAGTCGAGGGCGGAGACTCGAGCTGACTGCAAGGAAGAAGGCGATGGTAAACCTTCCGCATTTTGACCAAGAGAGTTCTGTGATAACGACGGTATTTGTTTAGTGCTTACTATGTGCCAAGCACCGCTCTAAGCCCTGAGGTAAATACAGGGTAATCAGGTTGTCCCACTTGGGGCTCACAGTCTTAATCCCCACTTGACAGGTGAGGTAACTGAGGCACAGAGAAGTGAAGTGACTGGCTCAAAATCACACAGCCGATAAGTGGCGGAGCCGGGATTAGAACCCACGACCTCTGACTCCCAAGCCCGGAGTAAAGTAAATAGAATAAAGTAAATGATGATGGTATTTGTTAAATGCTTAATATATCTCAAGCAGTGTTCTAAGCACTCCCAAGCCCGGAGTAAAGTAAATAGAATGAAGTAAATAAAATAAGTAAAATAAATAGAATAAATATGTACAAGTAAAATAAACAAATAGAGGAATAAATACATACAGACATATATACATAGCATGGCATAGTGGATAGAGCCCGGGCCTTGGAATCAGAAGGACCTGGGTTCTTATCCCAGCTCTGCCACCTGTCTGCAGTGTGACCTTGGCCAAGTCACTTCACTTCTCTGCGCCTCAGTTACCTTATCTGTAAAATGGGGATTAAAACTGTGAGCCCCATGTGGGACAGAGATTGTGTCCAACCTAATGAACTTGTAGCTACTCTGGTGCTTAGAACGGTATTTGGCACATAGTAAGTACTTAAGTACCAAAATTATTATTATTTTTTCTCTCTCAAAGTGCTCCGCACATTCATTCATTCATTCAATCGTATTTATTGAGCGCTTACTTTGTGCAGAGCACTGAGCACTGTACTAAGTGCTTGGGAAGCACAAGTTGGCAACATATACAGTAAGCTCTCAATAAATACCACTGAGCGATAGACTCATTCATATTGTCCAAAGTAGCAGAGTGGTTAAAAGGATGAGGGCAGAGTAATAATTATAATAATTATGGTATTTGTTAAGTGCTTACTATGCGTACTAACTGGGATGGATACAAGCAATTCGGGTTCGACACAGTCCTTGTCCCCATGGGGGTCACAGTCTCAATCCCCATTTTACAGATGAGGTAACTGAGACCCAGAGAAGTGAAGCGACCTGCTCAAGGCCACATAGTAAGCACTTAACAAATACCATTATTGTTATTATTATTATTGTTATTATTATGTCCTGCTTTCCCCGTTCCGGGCTGATGAGTGGAGTGCCGGACCTTGGCCAGTACAAACCCTCCCCAGGAGTTGGGAGAGCCCCGGCTGGGAGGCCCAACTGGAGTCTCCCCCAGCCCCTGCCTCTGCTGCGGGGTCTGCTGTGTAACCTTAGGCAAGTCGCTTAACTTCTCTGGGCCTCAGTTCCCTCAACTGCAAAATGGGGATAGACCGTGAGCCCCACGTGGGACAGGGACTGTATCCAACCTGACTAAGCTCATATTTTTCCCAGCACTTTGAAAACTCCATGGCACATAGTAAGTGCTCAACAAATACCATTAAAAAAGAAAGACTGTGGGGCCGAAGGTGGAATGAATGCCAAGTGTTTCAAGGGCACAGATCCAAAGACACAGGTATTGTGGAAGGGAGAGGGAGACGGGGGAAAAAATGGTTTCTTGGAGGAGGTGTGATCTTAAGCTGACAGTAGTATTTATTGAGTGCCCATTGTGTGCCGGGCACTGGACTGATTGCTCGGGAGAGGACGTTAGGGTTAGAAGACATGATTCTCAGCCTTAAGATAATCCTTCTACTCGGGGCAGATGGATGATGAAGTCAGAGATCGGAGGAGGTTATAGAGGATAAAGAAATGTACATAAATGGTACATTGTCAAGTTCTTAGGAGGTACAAAAGTGCTCAGGGGGACTCGAGGGCAGAGATAATAATAATGATAATAATGATAATGTCTGGCGAACTCTGCCAATTGCTCAGAGCCGGCGGGGCGGGGAAGGGGAGACCAAGGCGAAACCAGCCAGAACCAGCGGCAGCACAGGAGCTCCTCCTTGGCCTTTCCCTTCCCTGTGGCGGGATGATCTGTGGCTGGACACGGTCCGAGGACGGGGAACGGGGGAGTCTCAGGAGGCAGGGAAGGGGCAGCCTTACGTTTTCCCCTCCTGCTCCTGCTGTCTGGGAGAAACTCAAGTTTCTCTCCATTTCGGGATGGCTACTTCGCCCCCCCTGTAGTTAGCGCTTATCTTTGAGAAGCTGTGAGACTTGGGCCTGGGTTTCAGAAGGACCTGGGTTCTAATCCTGGCTCCCCCACCCGTCTGTTGTGTAATCTTGGGTAAATCACTAAATTCTCAAGGCCTCAGTTCCCTCATCTGTTAAATGGGGATTGAGACTGCAAGCCTCATGCGGGACAGGGATTGTGTCCAACTCGATTTGCCTTGCCAACTCCAGCGCTTAATGCAGTGCCTGGCATGTAGTAAGGGCTCAAAAAATACCACAGTTATTATTATTATTATTAGTGGAGAGAGTACGGGCCAGGGTGTCAGAAGACGTGGGTTCTAATCCCAACTCCACTGCTTCCCTGCTGGGTATCCTTGGGTAAGTCACTTCATGGCTCTGAGCCTCAGTTTTCTCCTCTGTAACCCTCCTACTTGGATTGGGAGACCCGTGTGGGATGGGGACCGTGTCTAACCTATCTTGTATCCAATCCAGCCCTTGTAATAATAATAGTAATAATGATAATTGTGGTATTTAAGTGCTTACTGTGTGCCAAGCACTGTTTTAAGCGCTGGGGTAGATACAAGCTAATCGGGTTGGACACAGTCCCTGTCCCACGTGGGGCTCACAGTCTTAATCCTATTTTACAGATGAGGGAACTGAGACCCAGAGAAGTGAAGTGACTTACCCAAGGCCCCACAGCAGTGATTAGAACCCAGATCCTTCCGACTCCCGGGCCCGTGCTCTATCCATTAGACCGCAGTGCCGGGGGGAGGTGTAATGTGGATTTAAGTGTTGAGGTGATCAGGAACCTGCCGTTGTGGGCAGGGATTGTCTCTCTTTATTGCTGGCTTGTACTTTCCAAGCACAAGTACAGTGCTCTGCACACAGTAAGCGCTCAATAAATATGACTGAATGAATGAGCGGATTGATTGAAAACCTTTTTAAATGGCACCGGAGCAAAAATCCTGTCCCTGACTTTAATCTGATGATCCGTTGTTAGCTGATACTAAGGGAGGTCGCTTATCCCCCGAAATATCAGTACCTCTTCTGAAATCACTCGTAAGTCTCCCCGGCTTTATTGAGGTGTTCCCTTTCACGTATTTTTTTTCTCAAAAGTTCATTTTAGGTAAGCGCCCCTCAGTTAAAACAGGTAGCTCGAAAAGAGGCCTATTTTTAGCAAGTTTTAAGTTGCCCGAGATGGTTTGCGATTACATTTTGCTGGTCCCGAGCCAGTGTTAGAATGAATATAGGTACGGTGCTGTTTGGCGGGGGGATTAGTATTTTATAGTACGGCTCCTATTAGTTACTTGGGCATAGCTAGAAAGTCAACTCTCAGAGCCTTCATGAACAGCTGGTGGTTATGGGGTTTGTTAGTGATTAAATACGCTTTTGAGCCTCGGTCATCTGGATCGGATGGCTTCAGAGCTCAGGGCAGAGGGTAACGTCTTAGCCGCCCGCACCACTTTATGGAGTGGAAATAGCCGTATTTATTGAGGGCCCACTGAGTGCAGTGCGGTGTATCAAGCGCTTTGGGAAGTACAGAAGAAGCACGAGTAGCTGCCATTCATTCATTCATTCAATCGTATTTAGTGAGCGCTTACTGTGTGCAGAGCGCTGTACTAAGCGCTTGGAAAGTACATTTCGGCAACAGATTCATTCATTCAACAACAGGCTCACATGCTCATAAGAGACCGTAAGATCGTTGTGCGCCGGGAACGTGTCTGTCGTATTGCTATACTGTACTCTCCCAAGGGTTTAGTACAATGCACGGCACACAGTAAGCGCTCAGTAGATACGACCGACCGATGAGAGCTGTGTGACCTCCTAGAAGTGGGAGTTACGGGCCAGTGTCATGACTGCCATTCCGTTTCCAAAGTGAATGACCTCGGACAAAGTCACCCGACTCCTTTGTACCCCAGTTTCCTCAACTGCAGAATGGGGATTCAATACCTGTTCCCCCTCCTATTTAGACAGTAAGCTCCATGCAGAACAGGGACTGTGTCCAGTCTGATTAACTTGGATCTACCCCAGCGTTTAGAACAGTGCTTGGCACAGAATAAGCGCTTAACAAATACCATTTTGAGAAAAAGGTCAGGCTCGCTCTTGACGTTCAGATGAGTTGAGTGTAATGGCAGCTTGCAGCCCAGTGACTCAGGGACAGCGGTGTGCAAAACAGCTACTGAAACAAACGGAGCACTGAGGCGAAGCAAATGTTTGTCTAAAAATAAAGAAATGTTATATTTTGAAAATTAACTTCTGTTTTGAATCGCGTGTTGTTGTTTTTTGCAGAACAAGGATGGACGGTCCTCATTAAATCTGAAAACGAGATCGTAGAACACCCAGCATTCTTCCTTAAAACCGTGACTACGTTATTTTTTTTCTCAATTTTTGCTCCATACAAGTGTGTAAGTTTCTCATTTTCTCCTAAATACCCAAGTTTGGACAGAATGCATCACTTTAGTTTTACAAAGCAGCTGAATTCTTGCTTTTTTTTTTTCCTGTCAAGCTGTTCCTTTTCTATTTACAACAGGATGCGAACTTTCTCTTGGCCTCTCCCCCGTGAGGTTTGAATCTCTCTCAGAGTTCAACTCTGTTGGCTCTCGGCAACAGAGAACCCCTGGTTTTAGTCCCACCACTTCTAGGGTCGGAAGACCGACATGTAAACGGGACAACGCGCCGGCTCCGTTTGGAATGTCTTGCCGGTTCTCGGGATTTTGACGGCTGGCGTCACGGATCGCGTTGGGTTTTGAAACCTGAGGGGAAAGCACTTTAGGAGAGCTCGTGGACGAAGCACCTAGGCCCCTCTTCTTTTGGGGATTTGTTCGTTGGCTTGGGCCGTGATCGTGAAATTATCCGGACGTCGGCTTTTAAGCGGGGTTCGCCGTTGACTTTTCACTCTCAAGAGGGGCATCCGCTCTGCCTTAAAGGTTATTTTAAGAGAGTGATCACTGAATGTAAAATGGAGCTGGGCACCGAGGCGAGTTGTGCCCTCAATTTTCCTCTCAGACGGTAGCCTTCCTCTCTAAATCCGTGGCCGCTCCCCGCCATCTCCGGCGGCTCTTTCGGAATCGGGATATGGCACCAAACTAGAATTTACCAGTTGGGTCTCCTTTGGAGAGGCAGGTTTTCACAACTTCACCCTCTCACCCCACCAGGATCTTCTTTTTAGTCGCTTGCCGGAGTCTTTGAAAGAGCGCTAGAAGCATAATGGGTCTGGGAGTAAGCAGAACTGGGTTCTAATCCTGACTCAGCCACTTGCCCGCTGTGTGACCTTGGTTAAGTGCTTTGACTTCTCTGGGCCTCAGTTTCCTCATCGGTAAATTGGGGATTAAATACCTGTTCTCCCTCCTACTTAGACTGCAAGCCCCCCGTGGGCCAGAGGCTGCGTCCGACCTGATCGCCTTGTGTCTACCTGAGAGCTTAGTACAGTGCTTGGCACACAGTAAGTGCTTAGTAATAATAATAATAATAATGGTATTTGTTAAGTGCTTACTATGTGCAAAGCACTGTTCTAAGCGCTGGGGAGGTTACAAGGTGATCAGGTTGTCCCACGGGGGGCTCACAGTTTTAAATACTAAATAGTAAATACTCCAGTCGTTATTATTATTTTATTGTTAACCCTCTCCAGCTGCAGCCAGGGGACCCAGGGACCAGATCGCGTGGTGGTTCCTTTTTTAGAGCCTCTCGGGAGATGCTGCCAAGAATCGGGATATCCAGGTCTGAGGTCCACTCTGTAAATCAATCCATCGATCGTAATGACTGTGATCTTTGCCGAGTGCTTAGAATGTGGCCAATACTGATAAAATAGGGAGATAAATTACCATCAGATCAGTCACAGTCCCCCATGAGGTTCATAGTCTGAGGGAGAGGGAGAATTGGTGTTTAATCCTCATTTCACAGATGAGGAAACTGAGGCCCAGAGAAGTTAAGTGATTTGCCTAGGTCACACAGCAGTCAAGTGGAGGAGCCAAGGATTAGAACCCGGTGACTTCCAAGCCCCGGCTCTCTCCACTAGGCCATACAGCCTCCTGTGGAGTAGAGTAGACAGTGAGAGCCTACTCTGCGCAGAGCACTGTACCAAGAGGTTGAGAGAACACAGTAGAAGTTAGTTGACACAATCCCCACTCTCAAGGAGTTTACGACTTCTCGTCAGATGTAGGCCTTCTCGGCTCCAGTTCTGGGAGCTCCCCACTTCTCACCGTCCCCCTATCCCCCCGTGAGGTAACCCTGGGGCCGCCCCCAGACTCCAGAGCCTCGTCCCTCTCGGGAACACGAGTCTCCCGGGGGCTTGGCCGAAGGGTCCCACGGCTTCCAGATCCTGGCCGTCGAAAGGAGACAGAGGCTGGAGACGGAAACAGGATCAGCAGCAGTCGAACTGCGGCCCAGCAGGCCTCCCCTCCCCACCCTAGCAGTAGCCTCGCCCCAGGATTTTCCACCGTTCGCTTCCACCCCTTTGGTCTTCAGCGGTCCACAGACGGAGGCTGGAGGGGCCCGCGGGACCAGGTTCGATCCCGGGTGCTGCCTTCCAGAATTGGGGGTCCCGGGTTGAACCGGCGACTGGGTCCCGCACACGGTTGCTGGACCGTCCTCTGGGCTCAGCTGTCTGAGAGTGAGGGGCTCCCGCCTGCCTTCCCCAGCTCCGGGCCTGGATGAATCAGCAGTTGTGAGAGTGTTGGGTTTCTGGCACCCGGCCCCACGGCCCTCCGGCACGGGTCCAGCTGGCACAGCCTCCCCTGGCCAGGACCGACCCTGAGGCTTGGACGACCCCATCGGAGTGGCCCCAGGGTCACTTTTGGCCTTGGCCCTTTGCGCCCACCCCCAACCCTGAGGCTTGGACGACCCCATCGGAGTGGCCCCAGGGTCACTTTTGGCCTTGGCCCTTTGCGCCCACCCCCTCCCTGACCTCCTGTTTCTCGTCAGATCACGGCAGGGGCCGACTCATTCCCCTTCTCCCGATCGGCTCCTTTCCTCTTCCCCTTGAGGAATGGTAGAGCGGGAGCTTATTGGGAAGGATTTCCCGACTTCTTTCCCTCCTGCCCGGGACTCCCTTCCCCTTCACATCCCGCAGTCCACCACTCTTCCCATATTCTAACCCCTTCTAAAATGTCACCTCCTCTAGGAGGTCTTCCCAGCCTAATCTCCCATCTCCCCATCCTGTGTCACCTATCCTGCCTAGTCCCCACGTCCTAGGCTCTTAGGTTCTACCCCACCCCACTCCTCCATCTCTGCCTGCCTGTAATTTCTTTTAGCATCCGTCCCCCCTGCTGCCTTGTCAGCTCTTTGAGAGCAAGCGTCATTATTTCCCAACTCGATGTTACTCTCCCAAGTACTCAGTACAGTGCTCTGCACAGAGGAAGTGCTCAAGAAACACCCCCGGTTGACTGGTCAGACCCTCCCAGTGGTCTGGGGGTAGTGGGGGCTATTGCCCCCAAAGTTTCCAGCTGTCGGGGTGAAGGCCGAAACAACCGAATGAATGATAGTCTGGCCCGGACTCCCAGCAACACTAATTCCAGGTCTCCGTCAAGACCCGGGACAGGCTGAACCCAGAGAACGACCTCTGACCCAGCTGAAAAGCCCCCACCTCAGTCACATCCCCCCAATCGGTGCTCTCCCGTCTGGGCCCTGCTTTGGGTCCTGGGTGCTTTTCATTGGGAAGTTTCTCTACTCAGGAAATACTTGAAAACTTAGACCACTTTTATCGGGAGGATTTGGTGGGACGACAGGAGGTGGGAAGATAATAATCCAGAGGCTGAGCCTGGGGCTCAGGGTATAATAATAATAATGATGGCATTTGTTAAGCGCTTACGATGTGCTGAGAACTGTTCCAAGCACTGCGGGGGATACAAGGTAATCAGGTTGTCCCACGTGGGGCTCACAGTCTTCATCCCCATTTTACAGATGAGGGAACTGAGGCCCAGAGAAGTGAAGTGACTTGCCTAGAGTCACAGCTGACGAGTGGCAGAGCCAGGATTAGAACCCACACCCTCTGATTCTTTCCATTAGGCCACTCTGCTCCTCAAAGGAGGCCATGGGGATATGGGATCTTCCAGGGAATTCTGCTTAGCTATGGAGCAGCATCCCAAAGCAGCATTTCCCCCATTTTCTTTCTTCCTTTCTACCCGGAAGGGGTGAAAACGAAGGGATTTGGGGCAGAGTTTTGTCTGGGCTTGAGGGGAGAATCAGCGGGGCTGTTCAGATTGGCTGTTGTTCCTTTTCCGGTCATTAGCCAGGAAGCTATTCCCTTCCCCGGTCCCTACCGAAGCCTAACCAGATTGGAAGGACAGTTCGTCTGTTATCATGAATGATGAATCTCTCATTGAAGAAAATCATGTGATTTTTTTGCACTCACCCAACTGTTTCTTCCTACCCCGTGCCTACTTAGGGAGCACGTCTTCATTCTGTAAGAGCACTCAATCCAAACTATGGAGTGGGGAGACTCAGTAGAGCGAACCTGACTGAACCCAACCTTTCCTGACCCTTCTCTTCCCGGAATAGCAATGTTGTGTGGAGGTCTTGGGGCCGGGAGGGGTGGAGAGAGAGAGAGACAGAGAGGAAAAGAGAGAGGAAGAGTGAGTAAGGTTAGCCTACCCCATAACACGTTGAGTGGCATCATGCTGGGAAAAATGAAAGGGGTAAAAAATCATAACTTGAAGCAGAAAAACTGCCCCACGGAATTAGAAGTCCCTACTTCTGCCCAAAAAGACCCTTATGGAGCCCCCGATGTGAAAATTAAAGCTCACAGTGGGCAGGAAATCTGTTTACCAACTCTGTTATCTTGTACTCTGTGTCTTGTACTCTCCCAAGTGCTTAGTACAGTGCTCGGCATACAGTGAGTGCTCAGTTTATGCCATCCGTGGTGATGATGTTCTCTCCTGTTAAGTGACTGGTGAGAGATTATGCCCATTTCACAGAAATCCTGGCTTTATTGATCATTTCGCAGGTGGGCCTGGCCACGTGAGTGAGAAGTGACCACTTCTCCACACGCCCAGAGGGGGTTTGGGTTTTGATTTTGCGCGGGTGGCCCCTGAATAACGATAATCATTATGGTACTTGCCAAGCACTTACTATGTTCCAAAACCTGTACTAAGCCCTGGAGTAGATATAAAATCATCAGATTAGCCACAGTCCCCGTCCTTCATGGGATTCACAGGGCGGAGTAGAATTTAATCCCCATTAGGGAAGCTGAGGCACAGAGAAGCAAAGCGACTTGCCCGTGGTCACCCAGAAGATAAGTGGTGGAGCTAGGATTAGAACCCAGGTCCTCTGACTCTCAGGGCCGGGCTCTTCCCACTGGGCCGCGCCTGGCTCTGGCCTTATCGTGTCACGCAACTTTCCGAGGGAGAAAAACGTTGACTTGCCAGAACTCTTTTGCGATAGAATCTCCCGCCGAGAGCCACGGGCCGAAAGCAGCAGTTTTGAACCTCCAGGACCAAGGACCCACGTGGAAGAACTGATTCGTTAATTCATTCAATCGTATTTATTGAGGACGGCCAGCCCCAGCATCTGACCCAGGTCACGCCCGCTCTCTCCGGCCCCGGCCAGCCCATGGAGGGCGGCGAGCGAAACGGTAGGCCCAGACGTGCGGAGTGAAACGGAGGCCAATGTTGGCCGGATTGGTAAGGCGCCTCTCTCTTCCTGGCAGAGTTTTCCTTTTGGAGAATCAAATGCACCTTAAGGAGACGGCACTGTAGCTGTTTCCTCCATTTAAGTAGAGAGGAAATCCGTGTTTGTGATCGCGAGGACTGTCGGGACTGCAGAGAGAGGAATCTGGGCCGCTGGACTGTGCTGCAAAAGCCGGACAAGGGACGGAGCTCACCGTCGCATCGTCATTCGACTCGGTTAGCTACGTTCTTCCTTCCAATTTTGGTGCTTGAGGAGTTTTTTCCATTACAGTTTACATAGGTGTAGCTTTGCACACAAACTCTCAGGGTTGGCAGTCCAGCCTAGCGTACTTGAAAAGATCGGGGGGGTCCTGTGTTTCAGCACTGCTCTTGCCAAAAAATAAAATAAAATAACTCGCCTCGGTTCGGCTCCGGGGAGATCAGGGCGCCTCCGACGAGGGAAGCGATAAAATCCGGTACTAGGCGAGAACCAAATCGCTTTTTCGTTTTTCAGGGGAGCAGAACCCATCGGCTTAATGTAGTTTATCGGGAATGCCTGCGTGTTTGCATAGGATCTTTATTTTTCTGTGTACGCAAGCACTGGTGCTCCTCACCGGTCCGGCATCAGGCCTGAAACACGGAACGGTAACCGTGATAACTGTGGTACTTTTTTAAGTGCTCACTAGGTGCTAAGCTCTGGGGGAGATCACCCACGGTCCTTGTCCCAGATGGGGCTCGCGGTCTAAGCGGGAGGGAGGACGGGTCTTTCATCCCCATTTTATAGTTGAGAAAACAGAGGCCCGAAACAGCGAAGTGTCTCGGCCGAGGTATCGCGACAGGGACGTGGCGGAGCCAGGATTAGGACCCGGGTCTCCTGACTCCCATGGGTTGCCCACGTGGAGGGCGAGCCCGCTCCTTCTGTCTGGTTTAGTCGGTGGCCTCGGGAGCAGAGGATTCTTGGTGCCTGCGGGACTCAGTTTCCATCTCACGCTGCTGGAGTTTTGAGCTTCAGGTTCCAGGGCCGGCGCTTCGCTGGGCTTCCCGTTTCCGGAGATCAGGGGAGATGGCGCCCAGAGCAATTGGCCGGCTGTTGCCGTGAGCTGTTGGCCCACTTCGAGGATGCTTACCTCGGAATTCCCTCATCCAAACCAAGGGGATACCAGGGCGTGGTTGGCTCAGGTGTGCAGGAAGAGTAGAGAAAGTCGTGTCTGATTAGAGGAGGCAGTGAGAGGGGTTACGTGACAAGCGGGCGGGGGCTTTGGATCATTTTAATAATTATACTTAGAAAGATTATGATATTCATTAGGTGCTTACAGTGTATCGAGCACTGTGCTAAGCACCGAGGCTGGTGACGGGCCCCGTCCTGCATGAGGCCCACAGTCAAAGTAGGAGGGAGAATGCGTATTGAATCCCCGTTTGACAGATGAGGAAACTGAGGCCCAGAGAAGTGAAGTGACTTGCCCAAGGTCACACAGCAAGCAACCGGTCGAGCCGGGATTAGAGCCCTGTGACTCTATCCACTGGGGCACGGATTATCCCTCTCGGTGAAGCCGAGAGGGGAATGGAAGCAATGTGAACGTTTGAGCCGCTTTCGACCGAAAAGTCGGGAAGGGTGATTCCCGGGATGCCGTCGGAGGTGATCGGGGGTCCGGCCTCCGGTGGGCTGCAACCGGGAGGCCGGCAGAGCTCCGAGGGTAGAACCGAGGGGCCCCCGGAGAATCGGCTACACTTTAATCCTCAAGTTTGTGATGGACTGTGTGAGCATTTGTGTCATGTTGTTTTTGAGCGTTCTGACAAATGAAATGTATTTTTCAGTAAAAGATATTGCAGAAAACCAGACCGCCGGCCCTCGTTTTTCTATCCACAGTACTTTCCCTGCCTTTCTCGTCTTCTTATCCTCAAATGTGAAATCCCGAATTCTTCGTCGACTTCAGTGACACTACTGGCCCTGAGCTTGCAGTCATTCTGAAAAGCCTACCAAGATCTTCACCCTCAAAAGATTTTCTTAAGCGGCCTGTGGAATGTCTAAATTTCCCCTCAGTAATAATAATAATGATGATGGTATTTGTTAATTGCTTACTATATGCCGAGCACTGTTCTCAGAGCTGGGGTAGATAGAAGGTAACCAGGTTGGACACAGCTCCTGTCCCATGTGGGGCTCACAGTCTTAATCCCCACTTTGCAGATGAGGTAACTGAGGCCCAGAGAAGTGAAGTGACTTGTCTAAGGTCATATAGCAGACAAGTGACAGAGCCGGGGTTAGAACCCAGGTCCTTCTGAATCCCAGGCCCGAGCTCTATCACTAGGCCATGCTGCTAGGAAGTGATGAAACAATAAAATGGTAAAAGAACATGAAAGATGAGGACAAAAAACATAAAATAAAAACTAGGCACATGGGAGGAACAGAATAAGGAAGTGACCCATTCCCTGCCCATGAGGAACTTATACTCTGAGAAAACGAACATAAAAATATTTGCAGCTAGAGTAGTGAAAATAAATAAATTGAGCTGATGTACACCTGAGTTCTGGGGAGTGGGGAAACACGTCCATAAGTGCTCTAGCTAACTGAAGGGATGATGTGGCTCAGGATGCTGGAAAATTAATCAGGGAAGGCTGGCTGAGGGAGGTGGGATTTCAGGAGGGATTTGAATGGCCATCTGTCTGGTGTGGAGGGACAGACTTCCAAATTAGGGAAAGAGCGAGAGCGAGGGGATGGAGGAGGGAGAGCGGACAGCGAGGAACAGGTAAGTTCCTAAATAACTTACAATTAAGTTAAGTTAAGAACAGTAAGGGATTTCAGGAAGGATTTGAATGTGGGGAGAGCTGCCGGCCGTCTGTCTGGTGTGGAGGGAGGGACTTCCAAACTAGGGAAAGAGTGTGAGAGCGAGGGGATGGAGGAGGGAGAGCGGAAAGCGAGGAACAGATGAGTTCCTAAATAACATACAGTTAAGAACAGTAAGTATGGAGCGAAGAAGATAAATTGGGGAACAGCGGAGAAAGAGAGCCAAAAGGCCGGATAGGCCTGGAAAGGGGAGAACCTGGAAGCCCACTGGGAGGGATTTCTGTCTGATGTGAAGAGACCCCCCCAGGGAGCCGGTGGAGGGGTTTGAAGAGAGCAGAGGTGTAGACCGAGTGGATGAGATGACTGGGAGTGTGAAAGGATTCCTAATGGTGACAATAACAATAATAATGAAGGTATCTGCTGAGTGTTTACTAGGTGCCAGGCACTGTATTAAGCACTGGGATGGATACGAGTAAATCAAGTTGGACACAGTCCCTCTCCCATGTGGGGCTCAGTCTCAATCCGCTGGAGCCAGGATTAGAACCCGTGTCCTTGCTCTATCCATTAGGTACTTACTATGGGCACAACACTGTACTAAGTGTTTGAAAATAGAGCAGCCTAGCCAGCTACTTCTGTGTGTTTCCTTCCGTCCCCCACAAGATCCTTTCCCCCCCACAACACCCACACACATCCCTGTTGCTAGGGAAAACATATTGAGTGCTTGCCGTGTGCAGAGCACTGTACTAAACACTCTACAGTACAACAGCGTCGATAGAAACGATCCCTGCTCTCAAGGAGTTTCCAGTCTACGTGGGGAGAACACCCTCAGGTTTCCCGGCTGAGAATCGAGACCCCACTGCAGGGCGGTGAGTATTCCGGGGGGCTCCGCATTCAGGGGACCCGCGGGATGGGGATCCTTGAGAGGAGCAGGAACACTGAAATGAAACCCCGGAGGAATCCAAGACGATTTCCCCGTGTTTACTTCGTCACATTTCATTTTTAATTTACAAGAGAAAGCGGATGGTGGGGCCTCTTTGAAAATAGGAGTTACATTCATTCGATCGCATTTACTGAAAACTTACTGCGTGCAGAGCACTGTACTAAGCGCTTGGGAGAGGACAATAAACAGTGACATTCCCTGCCCACAACAAGCGTACACGTCCTTGGAGCCAAGGTTCTTAAAACGACCCCTCTGTAAATGGGGCTGGATGGCCAGCGCTTAGTACAGTGCCTGCCACATAGTAAGCACTTAACAAATACCATAATTATTATCTAGATGCTGATGAGCACTGTGCCAGACACCTCCCGAGTACAAAGCACTGTACTGAATACCTATTCTGCACAATGTACTGTCCCGAGCGTACTCTACTGAGTGCTTAATCATTCATTCATTCATTCAATCGTATTTATTGAGCACTTCCTGTGTGCAGAGCACTGTACTACGTGCTTGGGAAGTACAAATAATCCGCACGGAGAACAATCCTAAGTGCGGAGCACTGTAGTAAACTCTTGGGAACAAGCGATAAAAGTAAAAAGACAGTCTACTGAATGATGCCAGCTGGTTTTTATTTTTGCAGAGGAAGATGTGCTTGGCTTAATTTCATTTTCAGAAATGTAATGTCCTGTTTCTTTTGTGGGGAGGGCGGTGGCGGGGAGGTTGTGGTTTGGCATTCATCCCGGCGTACCCGTACATATGAATTAATCTACATTCTGTTGGCTATTTCGCAGACTTGTAAGGGCAAAACGACACTTTTGCGACCACCGCAGAAGTCATTGCAAAATAATTCATCAACAAGGAGGCTAGTTTCCCTCTAAACCCAAACCCGCCACCAGCCAAATCAGATGGGCGACTCTCAAAATTGATTGCTTACACCTGCACTTCAAGACACTGTTCTAATAATAATAATGACATTTATTAAGCGCTTACTATGTGCAAAGCACTGTTCTAAGCGTTCTATGGAGGAGCGGGAAAGAGAAGCTCCTTCTAGAAATAACGAGCTAGCGATAAGGTTTCAAGTTCTAAATTGGCCTGGTCGATTCCACCCCGAAAGAAAGAGATAAATATTAATTAGGCCGGTGGGGGGGAAAAAAAGTCTCGTAAAAGACACCGGCCTGCTTAGGCAAATTGGAGCGATGGAGCGGGTAACCCTGAAGTGGTAGGAATTGTATTGATTAAGTGCCTACTGCGTGGCAGATACTGTAGTAGACGTTGGGAAAGAAGACACCAGGTGGAAATCAGACCCGATTTCTGGATCCATGGGAGCTCACAGATTCAGCGCCGAGGTTTCTGTTGCCTTGAATTTTCCTGATAATGGGTAGCGGGTTTCACCCGGGTAGCCCAATCCCCAAGGGTATTTCCACACGTCGATCCTTATTCATTCATTCATTCATTCATTCAATCAATCATATTTATTGAGCGCTTCCGGTGTGCAGAGCACTGTACTAAGCGCTCGGGAAGTACAAGTTGGCAACGTATAACATCCTTATGGCGGGGGTCACCTATTCTGGATCCTGGAGTTTGCCCCCTTAGAAAAAGAAGGAACTCCCTGGCTGCTATGGGGGCGATGCCACCGACTGCTGCTATTTTCTCCATTGGCTTTTTACAAAAAAAAAAATCTTAAATACCCGTTAATATGTAAACACTCTGCTCTCCAAGAGCCCCAGACCGGGGGTCTTCTTCTTCTTCTCCTCCTCGTCTTCCTCCTGGAGGTGGTGGTCCTCCGAGGCCGGGCTCAGAACCAGCCGCTGGAAGCGGTCTCAGGTTGGGTACCGAACACCGCTTTGCACATGTCCGAGTTCTCCTGGTGGAGCGGGAATTCCGAGCCGGCCAAAAGCTTCTCCTTTCTCCTCCGGGTCACGAAGCCCCTTCCCGTGGCCAGTCGCTCGTAACTAGTCACGAGCTGCCTGCAAAGACGCGGGAGGGTCAGGGGGCTGGCTGGGACCCCTTCTTCCCCCACCCCAACCACGCTAAGAATAATAATAATGTTGGTATTCGTTAAGCGCTTACTATGTGCCAAGCACTGTTCATTCATTCAATCATATTTATTAATAATAATAATAATGATGATGGCATTTATTAAGTGCTTACTATGTGCAAAGCACTGTTCTAAGCGCTGGGGCGGTTACAAGGTGATCAGGTTGTCCCATGAGGGGGGGGCTCACAGTCTTCATCCCCATTTTGCAGATGAGGTAACTGAGGCCCAGAGAAGTGAAGTGACTTGCCCAAAGTCACCCAGCTGACAGTTGGCGGAGCCGGGATTTGAACCCATGACCTCTGGCTCCCAAGTCCGTGCTCTTTCCACTGAGCCAAGCCGCTTCTCCACGCTGCTTTATTGAGCGCTTACTGTATGCAGAGCACTGTACCAAGCGCTCAATAATGATGATGGCATTTATTAAGTGCTTACTATGTGTAAAGCACTGTTCTAAGCACTGGGGAGGATACAAGGTGATCAGGTTGTCCCACGGGGGGGCTCACAGTCTTCATCCCCATTTTACAGATAAGGTAACTGAGGCCCAGAGAAGTGAAGTGACTTGCCCAAAGTCACCCAGCTGACAGTTGGCGGAGCCGGGATTTGAACCCATGACCTCTGACTCCAAAGCCCGGGCTCTTTCCACTGAGCCACGTTCTCACTGGCCGTTCATTCTCAGTCTCTTTCATGGACTTCTCCTCTTCCTCCCACCCCCTGACTGCGGGGCTCCCTCAAGGCTCAGTTCCATGCGGGAAACTTGTCTGGTAATTCTGTTGTCTTGCCCTCTCCCAAGCGCTCAGTACAGTGCTCTGCAGTCAGTCGTATCTATTGAGCGCTTACTGTGTGCAGAGCACTGTACTGAGCGCTTGGGAGAGGACAATAGAACATTCTCTGCCCACAGCGAGCTTACAGTCTAGAGGGGGAGGCAGTCATTAATGAAAAATAAGGAAATTTGTACGTTCTCATTAAAACAACTAAATTACCGATAGAGACTGTGGGGTTGCTTACTTGTACATATCTATTCTATTTATTTTATTTTGTTAATATGTTTGGTTTTGTTCTCCGTCTCCCCCTTCTAGACTGTGAGCCCACTGTTGGGTAGGGATTTTCTCTATATGTTGCCAACTTGTACTTCCCAAGTGCTTAGTACAGTGCTCTGCACACAGTAAGCGCTCAATAAATACGATTGATTGATTGATTGGTGAATAAAAGGAGCCAGTCAGGGTGACGCAGAAGGGAGTGGGAGAAAAGGAAAAGAGGGCTTAGTCGGGGAAGGCCTCTTGGAGGAAATGGGCCTTCAGTAAGGCTTTGATGGTAGGGGAGAGTGCCCATAGCGAGCGCTTAATGAATACGATTGATTGATCATTGATTGATTGATTGATCGATCCCAGAGCGGCCCGGGGTTCCTACCGGACTGGGGCCTGGTCCTTGTCCATCTGCATGCACACCAGGAACGGATACTGAGAGAACTGGACGGTGGAGATGAACTCCAGGCCGGTCTCGCTCTCCACGCTGGTCTCCAGGCCGGCCTTAACGAAGGAGGAGTCCACCACGATGTTCCCGGCCACCACCGCGGCCACCCTGGAGACGGAAAACCGGGCGTCAGGAGGACCGAAATCCCACAGGATCAAAGGTGCCCCCGCGTCCGGGACGTGGAGGTGGGAATTAAAGAGGGAAAGGTCAGAAGGCGGGGGCCGGACGGGGAGACTTTGGGATGCGGGGATCATTGTGTGGTTAATTCCCGGGAGAGGGATGACTTGACACCTGTCCACATGTTTTGTTTTGTTGTCTGTCTCCCCCTTCTAGACCGTGAGCCCGTTGTCGGGTAGGGACCGTCTCTAGATGTTGCCAACATGGACTTCCCAAGCGCTTAGTACAGTGCTCTGCACACAGTAAGCGCTCAATAAGTACGATTGAATGAATGAAAGAATGAATGAGGGGTGGTTTTTAGCGGTCCCTAAAGAGTGCTCTGAAACTTCACCCCTCCAGTTGTCAAACGGGAGCCTCTCGTGTCCTCCTCGTTTCGTTTTATTCTTTATTTGAATTGATTTTTTAACGGTATTTGTTAAGCCGTACTATGTGCCAAGCATCGCGCTAAGCTCTGGGGTAGATTCAAGCTAATCAGGTTGGACCCGAGTGCTTAGTTCAGTGTTCTGCACCTAATAAGCACTCAATAAATACTGCTGATTGATTGAATGATTGATCGACACGGTCCACGTCCCACGTGGGACGCACAGTCTCAACCCCTGTTTTGTAGATGAGGACGTTGGGGCACAGAGAGGCTGAGTGACTTGCCCAAGGTCACTCAGCGGACCGGTCTTTCCACTAGGCCCCGCTGTTTCGGGTTCAAAATCAGGTAGGGGTAGGGGTAGGTGATGGAGTCTTTGGATGAGGAAGGTTAAAGGAATCTTTCATCTTGGAGAAGAGAAGACTGAGCTGAGAAGCTTGGGAGTCAGAAGTCATGGGTTCTAATCCCAGCTCCACCACTTGTCAGCTGGGTGACTTTGGGCAAGTCACTTAACTTCTCTGGACCTCAGTTTCCTCATCTGTAGAATGGGGATTAAGACTGTGAGCCCCATGTGGGACAACCTTGATTACCTTGTATCCCCCCCGCAGCACTTAGAACAGTGCTTGGCACATAGTAAGCACTTAACTAATACCAACATCATCATCACAGCTCTGCTGCTTGTCAGCTGTGTGACTTTGGGCAAGTCACTTAACTTCTCTGTGCCTCAGTTACCTCATCTGTAAAATGGGGATTAATATTGTGAGTCCCACATGGGACAACCTGATCACCTTGTATCCTCCCCAGCGCTTAGAACAATGCTTTGCACATAGTAAGCGCTTAACAAATACCAAAATTATTATTATTATTATTATTATTAAATAACAAGAATTTGGAAAGCCTAAGGGGAGGTGTCCAGTTGTCAACAATAGCGCAAGGGGATATGGGCTTTAATGGGAATGTTAGGGATTGTGGAGAGACTCAAGGAGGGGGGTTGGGACCTGTCATTCACATGGAGGGGAAGGGTGGGATCCGCTTTTGGGGTGGCTTCAGTCTAAGCCTCCTAATATTTGGGATCTGAAGGTTGTGGGCCACAAGGACAGGTGGAGGGGTTTTCGTGAACGGATTAGTCAAGGAACTTTATCTTCACAGACAGGAGGGCAGGATAGCACCTTCCAAAAATGGGAAACATATAGAAAGGAAGAAGTTGGACAAGGAAGCCCTGTCCCTCCCTCCCCTTTCCTGTCATCCCCCTGGCTCCATGGACAGAGGAATAAGGAGGGTCTCCGGATACAATTTCGGACCAGTTGATGGGGCTTTGAGAAGCCCCTGTGGTGTCATGATAAGGGGTTGGGGGGGGAAAATTAATGTCATACCCCTGCCCCCTTCCTCATGAGATCGACAGCCGGGAATGTCCAGGAAGGTATTTCCAGGAATGCCTAGGATTGAATGCCCAAGAACTAATACCCAGGGACTTCCGGGAATAAATACTCAGGAAAAGCCCAGGAGATGTTTAAGAGGAGGGGGAACCCTCTCTGAGATGGAACCAGGGAGGAGCGGGGAATGGTGGAGGTGGCTAAAGGGCTGGTTAATAATAATGAAGATAATAATAACTGTGATATTTGTTAAGCACTTACTACGTGCCAGGCACTGTCTACGTCCTATCTATTTATTCTATTTATTTTATTTTGTTAGTATGTTTGGTTTTGTTCTCTGTCTCCCCCTTTTAGACTGTGAGCCCACTGTTGGGTAGGGACTGTCTCTATGTGCTGCCAACTTGGACTTCCCAAGCGCTTAGTACAGTGCTCTGCACACAGTAAGCACTCAATAAATACGATTGGTGATGATGATGATGATGACGTGCTGGGGTGGCTACAAGCAAATCAGGTTGGACATAGTCCCTGTCCCACGTGGGGCTCCCAATCTCAATCCCCCTTTTACAGATGAGGGAACCGAGGCGCAGAGAAGTGACTTGTCCAGGGTCACACAGCAGACAAGTGGCAGAGCCAGGATTAGAACCCATGACCTCCTGACTCCCAGAAGGTCTCTAGCCACGAGGCCACGCCGCTCCTCATTCTCTGGTTCGTTCTCCGGGTGGTAGCTACATCGGGGTGGGAGTCCGTGGCGTCTCTTTCAGGCCCCCCCACTGGAGGCCGGACGCGCCTGGGGTCGAAGGTCACGAGGGAAGCCACCCCGCCGGGCTCAACCGCGCCGGAACCGACGGCCGGGACTCGGCCGCTCGGGAATCGTACCGATTTTTCACGCGTGTTTTGGATTCCCGGTACCAGAGGCTGAACTCCATGACTCCAGATATGTCGATGGCCAGTCCTCCTTGGAACTCCACCGTGGACTTCAGGCCGGACTGCAGCTGCAACACCTGAGGGAGGAAAACGCAGGTCGGTGGGAACAGGGTGGGCGGGAGTCCGACGGGCGGGAGCAGGGACCGCGTGGGCGTGCGGAAGCGAGACGTAAATTCAGGGGGCAAGCTGCCAAGGCTGGGGCTGTTTTGAGGCCAACTTGTACTTCCCAAGCGCTTAGTACAGTACTCCTTCCCTTCCCTCTCTGTTTACAGCAAACGGGAGCCTCTCGTGTCCTCCTCGTTTCGTTTTATTCTTTATTTGAATTGATTTTTTAACGGTATTTGTTAAGCCTCACTATGTGCCAAGCATCGCGCTAAGCTCTGGGGTAGATATAAGCTAATCAGGTTGGACCCGAGACTTTACTCTCCCTAGTGCTTAGTACAGTGCTCTGCACACAGTAAGCGCTCAATAAATACGATTGACTGACTGAATGAATGAATGAGGCCTCGACAAGGTGAACAACCCTGACATTCCTCTCCAGATTCCCAGAAACTAGGCCACAGCTAGTTTATAATGATAATGATGGTATTTGTTAAGCGCTTACTACGTGCAAAGCACCGTTCTAAGCGCTGGGGAGGTTACAAGGTGATCAGGTTGTCCTGTGGGGGGCTCACAGTTTTAATCCCCATTTTACAGATGAGGGAACTGAGGCACAGAGAAGTGAAGTGACTTGCCCCAAGTTACACAGCTGACAGTTGGCGGAGCCAGAATTTGAACCCATGACCTCTGACTCCAAAGCCCGTGCTCATTCCACTGAGCCATGTACGAGTTCAGTAATTAATTAATTATGGTATTTTTAAGCGCTTACTATGTTCCCATTGGGGTGGATACAAGCAAATCTGGTTGGACACAGTCCCTGTCCCATACAGGGTCACAGTTTCAATCAGGGTGAACATATATTGAACATTTATTGAATTCTCCCAAGCGCTTAGTACAGTGCTTTGCACACAGTAAGCGCTCAATAAATACGATTGAATTGAATGAATGAATGAGGAGAAGCAACGTGGCTCAGTGGAAAGAGCAAGACTTTGGAGTCAGAGATCGTGGTTTCAGATTCCCGGCTCTGTCAGTTGTCAGCTGTGTGACTTTGGGCAAGTCACTTCACTTCTCTGGGCCTCAGTTACCTCATCTGTAAAATGGGGATTAAGACTGTGAGCCCCCCCGTGGGACAACCCGATCACCTTGTAACCTCCCCAGCGCTTAGAACAGTGCTTTGCACATAGTAAGTGCTTGATAAATACCATCATTATTATTATTATTCATTCATTCAATCGTATTTATTCAATCAATCAATCAATCATATTTATTGAGCGCTTACTGTGTGCAGAGCACTGTACTAAGCGCTTGGGAAGTACAAGTTGGCAACATATAGAGACAGTCCCTACCCAACAGTGGGCTCACAGTCTAGAAGGGGGAGACAGAGAACAGAACCAAACATACTAACAAAATAAAATAAATAGAATAGATAGGTACAAGTAAAATAAATAAATAAATAGAGTAATAAATATGTACAAACATATATACATATATATCAGTATCAGTATCCTCTGAGGATACTGCTGGGAAGGATGGGAGAGTAGCGGAGAGTGTTGAGAGCCGGGGGGTAGGAGAAGGTGGGGGAGTGACTTTGGGGAGGTCGGATCTGATGGATTTAATTTTGTTAATGAAGTAGGAGGCCAGATCGTTGGGGGTGAGGGAAGGAGGAGGGGGAGGAACCGGGGGCCGGAGAAGGGAGTTGAATGTACGGAAGAGCTGACGGGGATGATTAACTTCTCCGAGCCTCAGTTACCTCATCTGTAAAATGGGGACGAAGACTGTGAGCCCCCCCGTGCGACAACCTGATCACCTTGTATCCCCCCCAGGACTTAGAACAGTGCACATAGTAAGCGCTTAACAAATACCATCATCATCATTATTATTATTATTCTTGGGCACATAGCACTTAAATGCCACAATTATTAGTATTTGGAGGTTCTAAATACCACAATCATTATTATTATTTAGAGATTCTAAACCAGGGGAAGTTAGCTTTGAAGGCTCCACGTGGGTAATAATGGGTACTTTGAGGGAGAGGACAGGCCTGGTTTGGTAGGAAGGAGCGGAGAGGAGTTGAAACAGGAGGACATTAACGGCATATCATCATCATCAATTGTATTTATTGAGCGCTTACTATGTGCAGAGCACTGTACTAGACTGTGAGGCCGCTGTTGGGTAGGGACCGTCTCTATATGTTGCCAACCTGTACTTCCTAAGCGCTTAGTACAGTGCTCTGCACACAGTGAGCGCTCAATAAATACGATTGATGATGATTAAGGAGAAGCAGTGCGTTTTGGTGGAGAGAACAAAGGCGTGGGAATCAGAGGACCTGGGTTTCGCCTGCCACTTGCCTGCTGTATGACCTTGTGCAAGTCCCTTCACTTCTCCGAGCCTCAGCTTCCTCATCTGTAAAATGGGGATTAAATCCTACACCTTCCAATTTAGACTGTGACCCCCCATGTGTGACAGGGACTGTGTCCAACTTTAACTTATATCTACCCCAGTGCTTAGAACAGCGCTTGGCACATAGTAAGCACTCAACAACTATCATCTTCATCATGTGAGCCCACTGTTGGGTAAGGGACTGTCTCTATATGTTGCCAACTTGTACTTCCCAAGCGCTTAGTACAGCGCTCTGCACACAGTAAGCACTCAATAAATACAATCGATTGATTGATCATTGGAGAAGCAGCGTGGCTCAGTGGAAAGAGCCCTGGCTTCGGAGTAACAGATCGTGGATCAGCTGTGTGACTTCGGACAAGTCACTTCACTTCTCTGGGCCTCAGTTACCTCATCTGTAAAATGGGGATTAAGGCCGTGAGTCCCCCGTGGGACAACCTGATCACCTTGTACCCTCCCCAGTGCTTAAGCGCTTAACAAATACCATTATTATTATTATTATCATTTCTGATATTTGTTTAGCATTTACATACCACACTGTACTAAGTGTTGGGGCAAAGTCCAAAGTTTCTGAACCCACTGGGAAGCTAAAAGGTGAAGGGAAGATGGAGGCAAATTGTTTAGGAGGTGAGAAGAACCTGACATTCAAAGTCTAATGCTTCTCAAACAGTGCACAATTAGAATCCAAGTATCAGAACAGGTGTATTTGTATTTTCTTTGCTAATAATAATAATAATAATAATAGCCAGTTTTGCTTAAATCATAATAATAATGATGATAATAATAATAATAATGGCATATATTAAGTGCTTACTATGTGCAAAGCACTGTTCTAAGCGCTGGGGAGGTTACAAGGTGATCAGGTTGTCCCACGGGGGTCTCACGGTCACTCCCAATTTTACAGATGAGGTAACTGAGGCACAGTTAAGTGACTTTCCCAAAGTCACACAGCTGACAATTGGCGGAGCAGGGATTTGAACCCATGACCGCTGACTCCAAAGCCCGTGCTCTTTCCACTGTTCATTCATTCATTCAATCGGATTTATTGAGTGATTCCTGTGTGCAGAGCACTGTACTAAGCGCTTGGGAAGTACAAGTCGGCAACATATAGAGACGGTCCCTATTCAGCAGCGGGCTCACAGTCTAGAAGGGACTGTTAGTAGATCAGAGCTTAGAACAGTGCTTGGCACATAGTAAGCACTTAACCAATACAATTATTATTATTATTATTATTATTATTATTATCATAGGTGCTAATGAATAGGTGAATTTATGAATGAATGAGTGGTTGAATGAATGACAGAAGGAATGTGGCATCTATTAAGCGCTTATTGTGTGCCAGGCACCGTATTAAGCACTTTGGGTGGATACAGGAGAAACAGTGCGGCTCAGTGGAAAGAGCATGGGCTTTGGAGTCAGAGGTCATGGGTTCAAATTCCAGCTCTGCCATTGGCAGCTGTGTGACTTTGGGTAAGTCACTTCGCTTCTCTGTGCCTCTGTTACCTCATCTGTAAAACGGGGATGAAGACTGTGAGCCCTCCGTGGGACAACCTGATCACCCTGTAACCTCCCCAGCGCTTAGAACAGTGCTTTGCACATAGTAAGCGCTTAATAAATGCCATTATTATTATTATTATCATCATCATTATTATTATGATTCAAGCAAAACTGGGTTGGGCACAGTCCCTATCCCACATTGGGTTTAGTCTTAAACCCCATTTTAGAGACGAGGTAAGTGAGGCACAGAGAAGTGACTCACCCAAAGACACAAGGCAGACAAGTGGCAGAGCTGGGATTAGAACCCATGACCTTCCGATTCTCAGGGCTACTGAGCCATGTTTGTCAGCTGTGTGACTTTGGGCAAGTCACTTAACTTCTCTGGGCCTCAGTTCCCTCATCTGTAAACTGGGGATGAAGACTGTGAGCCCACTGTTGGGTAGGGACCGTCTCTATATGTTGCCAACTCGTACTTCCCAAGCGCTTAGCACAGCGCTCTGCACACGGTAAGCACTCAATAAATAATACGATCGAATGAATGAATGAATGACTATGAGCCCCCCATGGGACAACCTGATCACCTTATATTCATTCATTTATTCAATCATATTTATTGAGTGCTTACTGTGCGGCGCAGAGCACTGTACTAAGCACTTGGGAAGTACAGATTGGCAACATAACCCCCAACGCTTAGAACAGTGCTTTGCACATAGTAAGTCCTTAATAAATGCCATTATTATTATTATTAGTAGTAGTAGTATTAATATTATTGTACTAAACCCTGGGATATTATTATTATACTAAACCCTGGGACGGACACAAGCAAATCAGGTGGGGAACAGTCCCTTGTCCCACGTGGGGCTCACAATCTCAATTCCCATTTTCCAGATGAGGGAACTGAGGCCCAGAGAAGTGAAGGGACTCGCCCAAGGCCACACGGAAGTCAAGTGGAGGAGCGGGATTAGAACCCATGACCTTCAGGTGACCTTCACCAGACTGTGAGCCCACTGTTGGGTAGGGGCCGTCTCCATAGGTTGCCAGCTTGGACTTCCCAAGCGCTTAGTCCAGTGCTCTGCCCACAGTAAGTGCTCAATAAATACGATTGAATGAATGAATGAGTGAATGGATGGATGGATGGATGGATGAATGAATGAATGAATGAATGAATGAATGAGCCCCCCCTTTTCTCTGCTCCTCCTCCCCCCCCTCCTCCGCATCATCCCGGTTCCTCCCTCTGCTCTATCCCTTCCCTGCCCCGCATCACTTGGGTGTAAATGGGGCTCAGAGGAAAGAGCCTGGGTTTGGGAGTCAGAGGTCATGGGTTCGAATTTTGACAACGCCAATTGTCAGCTGGGTGGCCTTGGGCAACCCACTTCATTCATTCAATCGTATTTACGGTGTGCAGAGCACTGGACTAAGCGCTTGGGAAGTCCAAGTCGGCAACATCTGGAGATGGTCCCTACCCAACAGCGGGCTCAGGCTAGAAGGGGGAGACGGACAACGAAACCAAACATATTAACCAAATAAAATAAATAGAATATGTGCAAGTAAAATCAATAAATAGGGTAATAAATCCGTACAAACATCTATACATAGATACAGGTGCTGTGGGGAAGGGAAGGAGGTAGGATGGGGGGATGATGAGGGGGAGAGGAAGGAAGGGCTCAGTGTGGGAAGGCCTCCTGGAGGAGGGGAGCTCTCAGTAGGGCCTTGAAGGGAGGAAGAGAGCTAGCTTGGCGGAGGGGCAGAGGGAGGGCATTCCAAGCCCGGGGGAGGACGTGGGCCGGGGGTCGACGGCGGGACAGGCGAGAACGAGGTACAGTGAGGAGATTAGCGGTGGAGGAGCGGAGGTTGCGGGCTGGGCAGTAGAAGGAGAGAAGGGAGGTGAGGTAGGAGGGGGCGAGGTGATGGACAGCCTTGAAGCCCAGGGTGAGGAGTTTCTGCCTGATGCGCAGATTGATTGGTAGCCACTGGAGATTTTTGAGGAGGGGAGTAATATGCCCCTCATAATATGCCCCTCAAACCAGCTGGTAGAGCTGTATTTAAAGAAAAAAAAAATCCACATTTGCAAATTTACCGTGATAGGGCACAGGCTTGGCTGCAACGATTAATGCAGACGATCTCCCAGGAAGGCACCGTGAATCATCTTGGCTAGATCCGAGAGACTTTTTTATGGTATTTGTCAAGCGCCATGTGTCGAGCACTGCTCTAAACGCTGGGATCGATACAAGTCGATCGAGCAGGACACCATCCCTGTCGCACATGGGGCTCACAGTTTGCATAAGAGGGCGAACAAACATTTAATCCAAATTTTACGGTTGAGGAAACTGAGGCAGAGAGCAGTTAAATGACTTGCCCAACAGCTGACAGCAAACGATTGGCAGGGCCGGGATTACAACTCGGTTCCTCTGACTCTCAATCAGTCATGCAATCAATCGTAGTTATTGATTACTGTGTGAAGAGCACTGCATTAAGCGCTTGGGAGAGTACAATATAACATTAAACAGTCCCTGCCCAAAAGGTGCTTACAGTCTAGAGGCCCGGGCTTTTTCCACTAGGCCATATGGCTTCTCACTTTCAACTCTCCTGGTCAAATGGCCTGTCTCAGAGAGCTGGACGTTGTTAGAGGGTCCTAAAGGCTAGTGTACCATCAGTCTGCCCCAAACTCCGCTCCTTGAGGATGTCACACAGGCCGAGATCAATCTCCTGAAGCCTTATCCCGGGAAGTTCCACCTCGTAGCCTTAGCAGCCTGGAAACTTCCTTGGCCACGATGGGTGGAGGAAGTTCAACATGCCTGACCGCTTTCAAGTGGAGAGTTTCAGTTGCACTGAACCATTTGGCGTCTTTTCAAGTCCGACCCCATCTTACCAAAAGGAAGATGAAAGGAAGGAAGAAGTTCGGAAAGGAAGGGAAGACGGGAAAGAGCCGAATAAGAGGCAATGTGGCGTTACCTGTGAGTAATCTGTCAGCAGAATGAGCCCTTTCACGACACTGATGGGATCTCCGGACGCAGACAGCATTTTGGACATCAGGTCGCTGTAGCCGCTGAAGAAAGTCACGGGGTGGAGCTGGACGTCAAATAAGATGGCTGACATGCCGGCAAAGGAGTCCAGGTTTTCCTCCCCTTCATCGGGAGTGGCCGCGATGAGGCCTTCCAGTCCCTGCGCCTCGATCACCACCTAGGACGGGGAGAGCGTGTCGTGTCCCGAACTCAGGGCCTCTGCCTGGCTCCTGCTGGGACCTACCCCCCGCCCCCACCTCGGGCCCGGTTAATAACGGTGGTCTTTGTTGAGCGCTTGCTCTGTGCCAAGCACTGCACTAAGCGCTGGGGTAGATACAGGATAATTAGGCCCCACATGGGGCTCACGGTCTCAATGAGAGGGAGAACGGGGATCGAATCCCCATTTTGCAAATGAGGGAACTGAGGCCCAGAGAAGCGAAGTGACTCGCCTGAGGTCGCACAGCAGGAACAGTGGGGGAGCAATTAAAATGCCATAATTCAGAGGAAGAAATATAATCAGCAAACACCCAGGGAAACAGATCATCAGGCAATAGAAAGAGACCTCGTGAAAAGAGATTTATTATCGTTATTGGGGGCTGCCTCTATTGGACTCAGAGGAACATTTTAATTAACTGAGTTAACTACCTCAGTTAATTAACTGAGTTTTAATTAAAACATGCGAAGCAATCTTAACAATCTCATTATTTCCTTATTAATCCAGGGCTCTGCGTGTCATCGATGCTCAATATGTATTTTCGGATGATGAATTAGGATCTTGTGGCCAAGAGGACCCTCTGAAGACCTGAACACTTGGTTTCGAAAGAAGGCCAGAAGTATGTAATACTGCTTGCATTTTTTTAAAATCGTATATATTAAGCGCTTACTATATTCATTCATTCATTCATCATCATCATCATCAATCGTATTTATTGAGCGCTGACTATGTGTAGAGCACTGTACTAAGCGCTTGGGAAGTACAAATTGGCAACATATAGAGGGCTCACAGTCTAAAAGGGGGAGACAGAGAACAAAACCAAACATGCTAGCAAAATAAAATAAATAGAATAGATATGTACAAGTAAAATAAATAAATAAATAAATAGAGTAATAAATATGTACAAACATATATACAGGTTCAATCGTATTTATGTGTGCAGAGCACTGTACTAAGCGCTTGGGAAGTACAAGTTGGCAACATATAGAGGCGGTCCCTTCCCAACAGCGGGCTCACAGACTAGAAAGGGGAGAAGGGAGGACAAAACAAAACATATTAACAAAATAAAATAAATAGAATAAATATGCACAAATAAAATAAATAGAGTAATAAATTCATACAAAAGAGTAATAAATTCATACAAAAGAGCCAAGCACTGCTCTAAGCACTGGGGTAGATACACAGTAATCAGGTTGTCCCATGTGGGGCTCACAGTCTTAATCCCCATTTTACGGACGAGGTAACTGAGGCACAGAGGAGTGACTCGCCCAAGGTCACCCAGCAGACAAGTGGCGGAGCTGGGATCAGGACTAAGGTCTTCTGTCTCTGAGGCCCGTGCCCTATCCAGGCTGCTTGATTGATTAATTGATTGATTGATTGATTGATTACCTGGCTGGCATGCAGATGGGACTTCCCCATGAACTGGAAGAGGTTGAGGTTGCTTCTCCTGAGGATGCCGGAGCCGGAATAGAGGATGTCCAGGCTGTAAATAGATGCGGCGTGGGGGTCGCCTGGAATCAAGGGAGAGGAGCCGATGTGAGCCAGCCCGGTGTCCGAGACCCCTGGGGGATTGGAGGGGTTGGGGGGGGGACCACAGCCAACCCGCCCAAGGCTTACGTACGTGCCACGTAGCCGGTGTAGGCGGAAGACGAGCCGCTCCCGGAGAAACGGTCGTAGTTATGGGTCACCATGTCCTTAAGGACTCGGCGAACCATTTTGCTGCGAGGAGAGGAAAGCGCGTGCTCTGTTATTATTATTGTATTTGTTAAGCACCTACTAAGCACCTACCGGGCTCAGCAGAAGGAGCCCGGGCTTTGGAGTCAGAGGTCATGGGTTCGAATCCCAGCTCCACCACAAGTCTGCTGTGTGACCTTGGGCAAGTCACTTAACTTCTCTGGGCCTCAATTAACCTCATCTGATTAAGACTGTGAGCCCCACGTGGGACAACGTGATCATATTGTATCCCCCCAGCGCTTAGAACAGTGCTTTGCACATAGTAAGCGCTTAACAAATGCCATCATTATTATTATTATTACTATGTGCTGGGGTGGATACAAGCAAATCAGGTTGGACACAGTCCCATGTCCCACGTGGCGCTCCCGGTCTCAATCCCCATTTTACAGATTAAAACTCCTTGAGGGCCCAGAGTCGACTGATCTCTCATTCATTCATTCAGTCGTATTTACTGAGCCCTTACTTTGTGCAGAGCACCGTACTAAGCGCTTGGGAGAGGACAATACAGCAATACGGACACATTCCCTGCCCACGACGAGTTTACAATCTAGAGGACCTGGATAGCGACTACTTATTCCACTGGCCTCTCCCGAGCGTTTTGGGCAGTGTCCCGCACACGGTATTTGGAAGCTTCTCAAGGACCAGGATAGCGTCTAACTTACTCTACTGAGTTCTCCCAAGTTCCCGGAACACCTCCAGCCTGGAATGCCCTCCCTCCTCATATCAGACAGGTAAGTGCTCTCCCCCACTTTGAAACCTTACTGAAGGCCCATCTCCTCCAGGAAGCCTTCCCTTTTCTCCTCTTCTTCCAGTCCCTTCTGCGCCGCTCCGACCTGCTCCTTCATTCATCCTCCCTCCGCATCCCAACAGTATGTATGTATGTCATTTACCTATTTATTTGTCTATTTGTTTATTTATATTAATTAATTCATTCATTCAATCGCATTTATCAAGCGCTTACTGTGTGCAGAGCACTGTACTAAGCGCTTGGGAAGTACAAGTTCGCAAATATAGAGACGGTCCCTACCCAACAACGGGCTCACAGTCGAGAAGGGGGAAACAGACAACATTAATGGCGTCTCCCCCTCTAAACTGCAAGCTCGTGGTGGGCAGGAATGTGTCTGCATGTTGTCAAATCGTACTCCCCCACGCGCTTAGTACAGTGCTTTGCACACAGTAAGCGCTCGATAAATACGACCGAATGAATGAAAGTGCTTCGGACAGCACATGGTAGACTGGAAACTCCTCGGGGGCAGGAATCGTGTCCACTGATTCTGTTGTTCCCTCCCAAGTGCTTCGTTCAGTGCTCTGCGCCCAGTAAGTGCTCGATAAACACGACCGGTTGATCGTCCAAAGTACCTAAAGGTGCGAGCATCCACCCGCCCACGCACAAAAAACACACACGCATGTTCACACGGAAGTCGTAACATACCTGGCAGGCATTTCGAAATGCAGAATGTCTCGGATGGTAGAGATCATGTACTTGTTCATCTCCTTGGGGAGCTCTCCGATAGAAAGCAGGAGGTTTTTGACGTCCATGTAGGAGGGCTTATTGTGCAGGATGACGGAGGCCGCCGTGGTCCGCACGGTCTTCTCGTGGACGTTTCGGTTCTGGTGGTAAATCCGGTTCATCGTCTTCTTCACCTACATCCCCGGATGGGCCAGATTGAGTCCAAGGCTTTCCCAGTCACCTACCTTCTCGGCTGCTCGGCTGGAATTCTGGGAAGGGGGCCGGGCCGGAGCAACGGGGAGCTGGGAAGCGGCCTAGTGGACTGGGAATCCGGAGAACCTGGGTTCTAACCCCGACTCTGCCGCTTTTCCGCTGCGTGACCTTGGGCAAGTCGCTTTGCTTCTCTGGGCCTCAGTTACCTCATCTGTAAAATAGGCTGTGAGCCCCACCTGGTAATAATAATAATGATGGCTTTTATTAAGCGCTTACTATGTGCAAAGCACTGTTCTGAGAGCTGGGGAGGTTACAGTAATAATAATAATAATAACGATGGCATTTATTAAGCGCTTACTATGTGCAAAGCACTGTTCTAAGAGCTGGGGAGGTTACAATAATGATAATAATAATAACAATGGCATTTATTAAGCGCTTACTATGTGCAAAGCGCTGTTCTAAGAGCTGGGGAGGTTACAATAATAATAATAATAATAACGATGCCATTTATTAAGCGCTTACTATGTGCAAAGCACTGTTCTAAGAGCTGGGGAGGTTACAACAATAATAATAATAATAATAACGATGGCATTTATTAAGGGCTTACTATGTGCAAAGCACTGTTCTAAGAGCTGGGGAGGTTACAATAATAATAATAATAATAACGATGGCTTTTATTAAGCACTTACTATGTGCAAAGCACCGTTCTAAGAGCTGGGGAAGTTACAAGGTGATCAGGTTGTCCCTCGCGGGGCTCACAGTCTCAATCCCCATTTTTCCAGAGGAGGTCACTGAGGCCCAGAGAAGTGAAGTGACTTGCCCGAAGTCACACAGCTGACAAGTGGCGGAGCCGGGATTTGAACCCATGACCTCTGACTCCAAAACCCGGGCTCTTTCCACTGAGCCACGGTGGTACATGGACTGTGTCCAACCGAGTGACTCATAGCTACTCCAGTGTTTAGCACAGTGTCCTGTACAGAGTAAGCTCATTGCGGGCAGGGAATATGTCTGTTTATTGTTACATTGTACTCTCATTCATTCAATCATATTTATTGAGCGCTTACTGTGTGCAGTGCACTACTGATAAGTACCCAAACAGTACAGTGCTCTGCATACAGTGAGCGCTCAATAAATACCATTGACTGACTTAGTAAGCACTTAGCAAATACCATTAAAAGAAAAAAAGTGACTTTCACCTCTCCGCCCCCACGATCGGGTCGCGTTCTGATTGACCATGGCATGTTCCAATTTTGCGTGAGGCCTTCCGTTTTTATCACCTCATCGCCCATCTCCCCTTAGAATAATGATAATTTCTGGGGTATTTTGTCAAGCGCCTGCTGGGTGACGAGCTCTGCAGTAAGCGCTGGGGTAGATCTGAGATCCTGAGGTCAGACACGGTCCCCGTCCCAGACACGGCTCCTCTGAGAAGCAGCGGGGCTCAGTGGAAAGAGCACGGACCTCGCAGTCACAGGCCGTGGGTTCTAATCCTGCCTCCACCAGATTAACGTGCCTCAGTTACCTCATCTGTAAAGTGGGGATGAAGACTGTGAGCCCCACGTGGGGCAACCTGATGACCTTGTATCTCCCCAGCGCTTAGAATAGTGCTTGGCACGTAGTAAGCGCTTAACAAATACCATCATCATTATTATGGCTCCATCCCCCCATCTCACCTCTTTCCCTTCCCCACAGCACCTGTATATATGTATATATGTTTGTACATATTTATTACTCTATTTATTTATTTATTTTACTTGTACATATCTATTCTATTCATTTTATTTTGTTAGTATGTTTGGTTTTGTTCTCTGTCTCCCCCTTTTAGACTGGGAGCCCACTGCTGGGTAGGGACTGTCTCTATATGTTACCAACTTGTACTTCCCAAGCGCTTAGTACAGTGCTCTGCACACAGTAAGCGCTCAATAAATATGATTGATGATGATGATGATGATGATGATGGCTCACAGTCTAAGGGGGAGGGAGAACGGGCACAGACGCTCATTTCACAGATGAGGAAACCATGGCGGGGAAAAGTGATGTGACTCTCCCAAGGTGACCCGGCACCCGGGTCTCGGGACGCAGGTCGTCAGCCTTCTGAGCAGCCTGGGTAGGGTAATGATGGCATTTATTAAGCGCTTACTATGTGCAAAGCACTGTTCTAAGCCCTGGGGAGGTTACAAAGTGATCAGGTTGTCCCACGGAAAGCTCACAGGCTTCATCCCCATTTTACAGATGAGGTAACCGAGGCCCGGAGAAGTGAAGTGACTTGCCCAAAGTCACCCAGCTGACAATTGGCAGAGCCGGGATTTGAACCCGTGACCTCTGACTCCAAAGCCCGCGCTCTTTCCAGTGAGCCATGCTGCTTCTCCAAGGGTAGCCACGATGGAGCCAAAGTGAGAGGGAAAAGAGAAAATAGGGCCCCGGGGAAACAGAATTCGAGTGTTCAAAGGAAAAAGTCTGTGAGCAGGGAGTCTGTCCCTGTCCACTCACTCATTCAATCGTATTTATTGAGCGCTTACTGTGTGCAGAGCACTGTACTAAATGCTTGGAAAGTACAGCAACAAATAGAGACAATCCTTACCCAACAACACGCTCACAGGTTGTGTCAGTGCCCTGGGCTGTCTGGGGGACAGTCAATCATATTTATTGAGCGCTTACTGTGCACAGAACACTGTAGCAAGTGCTTGTGAGAGTACACCATAACAATAAAAAGTATGCTGTAAATAATAAACAGGAACACGAAACAATCCTGAAACACCACCAGGAAACAAATCACTGGGCTGTCGGCAGGCATTTCCATTTGAAAAAGCCCAATTCCTAACAGCCTCTGAAACTTTCCCCACGCTTTTTTTCTGAGGCACTCATAAAGACGTCCAAAAGTGATCGGCGTGATAAATGTTGCCTTTGGATGCCATCTCATTACCAACTTGACATTTTGACGGCTTCTGTTTCAGCAGGGGGAAAATCCAAATGTGTTTAGAAACACCAACTCTGAATGCATTCCAGTCCAACCGGCGAGCCCCAGACTGAATTCTGTCCCCTTGGGTTGGAACGAGAAGGGTTTGCCTTTGGCGTTATCTTCCTGTATATATGGATATATGTTTGTACATATTTATTACTCTATTTATTTTACCTGTACATATCTATTCTATTTATTTTATTTTGTTAGTATGTTTGGTTTTGTTCTCTGCCTCCCCCTTTTAGACTGTGAGCCCACTGTTGGGTAGGGACTGTCTCTATATGTTGCCAATTTGTACTCCCCAAGCGCTTAGTACAGTGCTCTGCACATACTAAGCGCTCAATAAATACGATTGATTGATTGATTGATTGATCCCGCTAAACCAGAACTTAAATTAGGGAAGAAGAGAAAGACGGGAGCAACCGCCTGGAAATGCATCCCTGCCTTTTCACAGGTCTACCTCCTCCAGGCCAAGGAAATGGGGGGTCAACCGCAGATGAGTAAAACTTGAGCCTGCTTTAAAGAGAAGGCTGAAGGGATAAAAGTGGGACTTTCGCTCCCTTTTGTACCTCGTCGGTGATGAAAGAGACGTCGTATCTCTGGAGCACGGTGATGGCCAGGTGGCTGACGGGCCCCTCCCCAGACTCGGCGTGTTTCAGCAGCAGCGGGATTCCCTCAGGCAACAAAGCGTTCTTCAGGGCCAGGAGGTACATCTTCACATCCCCCTTGGATTCCGGCTTCTCCAAGCCTCCCAGGATCAGCTTCTTGGCCTCCACCACCGCCTGGAGAGACAGAACGGGCACACCTCCTCCATCCCCCATTCAGTCGTATTTATTGAGCGCTTACTGTGTGCAGAGTGCTGTACTAAGCTCTTGGGAGAGTACGATAGAGCGATAAAAGCGGCACATTCGCTGCCCACGCCGAGCTCACAGTCTAGAGGGGCATTCGGGCATTAGAGTGCGTAAATAAATAAATACCACCCTTGGTATTGATCGAGCTCTTACTGTAGACAGAGCGTTGTTCTCCGGGCTTGGGAGAGTCCAGTCCAACCGAGTTGGGCGATATTTGCCCTGCCCATCAGGAGCTTAAAGCCGCTGTCATCCGGCTAAGGTGACCAGATGCCCCAGAGCGGGAGGGACAGTCCGGCTTTCCGGGACTCTCCATCCCGATCCCGATTGGATTAGTACAGCGCTAAGCACGCAGTAAGCGCTCAGTAAATGCGATTGAATGAATTCTGAGTTTCCGACAGGGCAGCGGCGTGGCTCAGTGGAAAGAGCACGGGCTTGGGAGTAAGAGGGCGTGGGTTCTAATCCCGGCTCTGCCACTCGTCTGCTGTGTGACTCTGGTTAAGCCACTTAAGTTCTCCGTGCCTCAGTTATCTCATCTGCAAAATGGGGATTAAAGCTGGGAGCCCCACGTGGGACAACCTGATTACCCTGGATCTACCCCAGCGCTTTGAACAGTGCTCGGCACATAGTAAGTGCTTAACAGATACCATATAATCACTGTTATTATAATTCCCCGAGGGCTTCCCAGGATTCCGCTTTGGATCCTGCCCACCCTCAGGATGGGGCCAGCCGGTTCGGAAAAGGAGCGGCGCGGTGGTCTCACTCACGGGAAGTTTGCAACCTTCGTTCTGGCACAGTTTCCGGACGAGGGCACCCAAGATGATCACCACCGTCTCTCTGATGTCGTTGCTTTTGATCGGACTCCGGAACTTACCCTAGTGTGCAAATGGGAACAATATCGGCTCATTTATCCACAACCTCAGGAAGCAGTGTGGCCCAAATGGGTAGATCACAGGCCTGGGAATCAGAGGACTTGGATTCTCATCCCGTCTCCGCCACTCGTCTGCTGCGTGACCTTGGGCAAGTCGCTTCGCTTTTTTGGGCCTCCGTTCCCTCATCTGTAAACTGGGGATTAAAACTGTGAGCCCTATATGGGACAGGGTTTGTGTCCAACCTGATTATCTTGTATCTACCCCAGCGCTTAGTACAGTGCCTGGCAAAGTAAGCACTTAGCAAATACCATTAAACAAAAAAAACAAGTATACCATAGTGGGGTTTGGCAGGGTGGCGGGAGGCACTGTTGGAACAAAATCTGTTTTTTCTTCCATAACACGAAAAACAGCCAAATTTAGGTTAGCACATCATCCCGCTTTTCCATGGATGTTTCCCTATTCCATGTCCTGGCAGGCGTCGTGTGCCATTCATACATTTATTCATTCATTCAATTGTATTTATTGAGTGCTTGTTATGTGCCGAGCACTGTTCAAAGCACGCCATCTGATGAATCCTTAGAGTTTAGCTTTACGAATCAATCAATCCATCAGTGGTATTTACTGGGGGCTTACTGTGCGCAGAGCACTGTACTAGATGCTTGGTAGAGTTATAAACTGTGATAATTTGGCAGCACTTTGGCTAGAAAGATATTCTGCGGAGTTGAGAACATGGATCTGTGCTTGTGTTGGCGTACAGCGTGGCTGCCAAAACAACTTTTTATTGGATTGTAAAATGTCATTAATTTCCTGCTGTTTCTGGTGTATGTCCCCAGTTTATGACTACCAGTCTCCCCCATTTGATTGTAAACTCCTCTTTTCCTTTTATTATCTTCTCCCAATCCCCTAATGCCACGCTCTACACCCGTTGTTGGGTAGGGACCGTCTCTATATGTTGCCGACTTGTACATCCCAAGCGCTTAGTCCAGTGCTCTGCACACAGTTAGCGCTCAATAAATACGATTGAATGAATGAATGAACAAACAGGCGCTCAATAAGTCTACTGAAGGCGTGCGATGCGGGATGGCCTATTCGAAAGAACGCGGGCCTGGGAGCCGGTGGCCCTGGGTTCTAATCCTGACTCTTCCTCTTGTCTGTTGTGTGACCTTGGGCAAGTCAGTTCACTTCTCGGCACCTTGGTTTCCTCATCTGTAAAAAATGAGGATGGAATACCCGTTCTTCCTCCTACTTGGACTACGTGTCCCATGCGACAGAAGATTGCCTCCAGTCTGTTTATATTGTATCTATTTTAGTGCTTGATACCTGATAAGTGCTTAATGAAATCCATTATTATATTTGAATTGGAAGCTGGGTCTTGGAGGGAGCGTAATATAGCAATAATAATAATATAATGCTGGTATTTGTAAAGTGCTTACTATGTGTCAAGCACTGTTCTAAGCTCTGGGGTAGATACAAACTAATCAGGTGGGACACGGTCTCACTGTCTTAATCCCCATTTTACAGATGAAGTGACTGAGGCACCGAGAAGTAGTGAAGTGACTTGCCCAAGGTCACACAGCGGACAGATGGCGGGTTTAGAACCCAGGTCTCTCAGACTTCCGGGGCCGTGCACTCTCCACTAGACCACGCTGCTTCGGTATTTGTTAAGGGTTTGTTATGTTTATTATTAAAGAAGCAGCGTGGTTCGGTGGAAAGAGCATGGGCTTTGGAGTCAGAGGTCATGAGTTCGAATCCCAGCTCTGTCAATTGTCAGCTCCGTGATTTTGGGCAAGTCACTTAACTTCTCTGTGCCTCAGTTACCCCATCTGTAAAATGGGGATTGACTGTGAGCCCCACGTGGGACAACCTGATCCCGTTGCATCCACCCCAGCACTTAGAACAGTGCACTGCACATAATAAGCGCTTAACAAATGCCATTATTATTATTATTATTATTATTATGTGCTAAGCACTGAACTAAGCCCTGGAATAGATCTAAGATAATCATTCATTCATTCAATTGCATTTATTGAGCGCTTACTGTGTGCAGAGCACTGTACTAAGCGCTTGGGAAGTACAAGTTGGCAACATATAGAGACGGTCTTAATCAATTGCATTTACTGAGCGTTTACTATGTGCAGAGCACTGTACTAAGCACTTGGGAAGTACAAATTGGCAACATATAGAGACAGTCCCTATCCAACAGTGGGCTCACAGTCTAAAAGGGGGAGACAGAGAACAAAACCAAACGTACTAACAAAATAAAATAAATTAAAATAAATATAATATAATATCGTCAGACACACTCCCTGCCCACAGTGGTGGAGAGAAAGAGTCCAGTGGATCGAGACACGTGGACAGTGAGAGCTTCTGTAATAGAAGAACAATTTGTGAAATCTCCCTCAGGCCTGAGGACAGTGAGATCCCCCCCAAGTCCCTCCTTTCCCTCCCGCCATTCCTAGCGTTCCTAAGCGGGCTTCACAATGCGTCTCCTTCCCTAGCCGGCCATCGCCCCGGGACTCACGATTAAGGCTTTCAGGAGGGCTTCGTCGGGGTGAGTTGCAAAGCCACAGGCATAGAGGAACCTCTCCTGGAGAAGAACGCTATCGTCGCTTTTGAAGTCCAAGAAGTCCAGAATGGCCTCCAGAGAGGCCGGCGTCTGAGCGGAGGTCACGGCGTCCACCAGCTGAGGCCTGCAGGAGCGGAACAGGAATGGACGTGTTATTCCGGGAGCTGGAGGAGACCGTACCGCGTCGGCCTCCTCTCCAGCCCAATCTTCACTCCGCTGCCTCAGTCATCTTTCTAAAATGCTTCAGAGAAGCAGCATGGCGTGGTGGCTGGAATCCAACTCTGGGAATGAGATGTCGCGGGTTCTAATCCTGGCTCTGTAACTTGGGCAAGTTACGGCACTCCCCGTCTCCTCCTCTCCCCCGGCCTTACCTCCTTCCCTTCCCCACAGCACCTGTATATATGTATATATGTGTGTATGGATTTATTACTCTATTTATTTTACTTGTACATATCTATTCTATTCATTTTATTTTGTTAATGTGTTTTGTTTTGTTCTCTGTCTCCCCCTTCTAGACTGTGAGCCCGTTGTTGGGTGGGGACCGTCTCTTACTGTGAGCCTTCTAGACTGTGAGCCCACTGTTGGGTAGGGACTGTCTCTATATGTTGCCAACTTGTACTTCCCAAGCGCTTAGTACAGTGCTCTGCACACAGTAAGCGCTCAATAAATACGATTGATTGATTGATATGTTGCCAACTTGTACTTCCCAAGCGCTTAGTACAGTGCTCTGCACACAGTAAGCGCTCAATAAACATGATTGATTGATTGATATGTTGCCAACTTGTACTTCCCAAGCGCTTAGTACAGTGCTCTGCACACAGTAAGCACTCAATACATACGACTGACGATTGATTGATGAGTGGAAAGAGCCCAGGCTTTGGAGTCAGAGGTTATGGGTTCAAATCCCGGCTCTGCAAATTGTCAGCTGTGTGACTTTGGGCAAGTCACTTCACTTCTCTGGGCCTCAATGACCTCATCTGTCAAATGGGGATTAAGACTTTGAGCCCCCCCGTGGGACAACCTGATCACCTTGTAACTTCCCCAGCGCTTAAAACAGTGGTTTGCACATAGTGAGCGCTTCATAAAATGCCATTATTGTCATTATTATTATTCTCTGGGCCTCAGTTCCCTCATCTGTAAACTGGGGATTGAGACTGTGAGCCCCACACGGGACAGGGACTGTGTCCAACTCGAATTGCTTGCATCCGCCCCAGCGCTTAGTACAGTGCCCGGCACATAGGAAGCGCTTAACAAATACCATCATCGTCGCTGCAGAAACTCCTCTGAAACTGGCTCTCTCTACTCCACCCAAGCCAATAGCCAGACTCCTCTTCTTACCCCTGACGGTTTCTCCTCCCGCACTCGACTGAAGCTTTCTGCCCCCGCCTAGAGAGGCCTCCCCCTCATCATCATCATCATCATCAATTGTATTTATTGAGCGCTTACTATGTGCAGAGCACTGTACTAAGCGCTTGGGAAGTACAAACTGGCAACAAATAGAGACAGTCCCTACCCAACAGTGGGCTCACAGTCTAAAAGGGGGAGACAGAGAACAAAACCAAACATACTAACAAAATAAAATAAATAGGATAGATATGTACAAGTTAAATAAATAAATAAATAAATAGAGTAATAAATATGTACAACGATATATACAGGTGCTGTGGGGAAGGGAAGGAGGTAAGATGGGGGGGATGGAGAGGGGGACGAGGGGGAGAGGAAGGAAGGGGCTCAGTCTGGGAAGGCCTCCTGGAGGAGGTGAGCTCTCAGCAGGGCCGAGATCCCCTCAACGATCCACCTCTCTCCATCCCTTTCCTCCAAAATCCTGCTAAAAAGCCACCTCCTCCAGGATGCCTTCCCCTTCACGCTCTAGTCATTCCACTACTCTTAGAGATTTATCCGATTGCTCCCCACCCTCCAGCAGAACAATTACAACCTTGGTTTCGCTCAAGTGATCACCACCTCCCTCCCGTCCCCGGCTCCCCGGCCCAAGTTACTTACAGGATGTCTTTATTTTCACTCTTCAGAACCTCAAGAATCTCTTCTTTCTTAGCACTCCTGAGGCGCAAGATGAAAGTCAAGAAAGTCCTGGCCGCCTCCGCCTTGGAAAGATTCTCCGGCTGCATCTGCTTGCGGACTGTCTTCCAGAACTCGGACAGCTGTGGAATACAAGCACCAGGTCAGCCATCCATTTCTTGGCTTTGATTCTCCATCGCGCCTTGCACGATCTCTTTTCTTCCTCAGGAAATCATTCCTTGCCCAACGACAATACCCTGATTTTTCAGGGAACGTTTATTCCCAAAGCGCTCTCCTAGTTAACTTATTTAATTCTGTAGGTTCTTGTGCCTCCCTGTAAGTAGGGAGAGGAGACAGATACTACCATCCCCATTTTGCCGATGAGGAAACTGAGGTACATAGAGGTGAAGTGACTTGCCCACAGTCCCACAGCAGGCTGGGGACCGAGTTCAGACTTGAACCCAGATCCTCTGGCTGCCGGACTTGGGCTCTTCCATGCCACCATACTTCCTGTCCCCTCTCAAGCAGGATATTTTGTTACCCTGGGAATCTTGCATGGTGGAGTTTTCTGCTGGAGGTGGCATTCAATTTTGCAACCTCAATTCACATGCGTTGCCTAGTGGAAAGAGGGCAGGGCTGGGAGCCAGGAGACTTGGGTTCTAATCCTGCCTCCTCCACTCATCTGTTGTGTGACCTTGGGTGAGTCACTTCACTTATCTGGACCCCCTTTTCCTCATCTGTCATTTCAGATGGCCATTCTCCCTCCTCCTTAGACTGTAAGTCCCATGTGGGACGGAGATTGGGTCTAGCCTGATTATCGGGTCTAGTCTGATGGAGCGCTTAGTACACTAATCCCAGCTCTGCCACTAGTCTGTGGTGCCACCTTGGGCAATTCATTTAATTTCTCTGTGCCTCGGTTTCCTCATCTCTAAATTGGGGATTAAATCCTACAGCACAGCCTAATAGATAGAGCACAGGCCCGGGAGGCTGAAGGGCGTGGGTTCTAATTCCAGCTCCGCCACTTGTCCGCTACCGTGACCTTGGGCAAGTCATTTGGCTTCTCTGGGCCTCGGTTACCTGGAAAATGGGGATGAAGACTGTGAGCCCCACGTGAGACAGGGCTTGACAATGGGAAGCGCTTAACGAACACCATCGTTATCATTATTATTATTATCCCCCGTTCTGAAGCGATCCCCCACCCCGTCCCCCAGCATCACGTCCCCCTTACCGAAGGGCAGTTCTTGCACTCGGTGTGGACGAACTGCCCCACGAGAGGGCTGTTGCTGTATTTGGCGTCGACCTTCTTCACTACAGCTGCTGCCTGCTTCCCGGGGATGAGCCCGGGCCCGACCTCCGTGCTTTTCAGCTCCAGCCTCTGCCTGCGGAAACCCAGACAAACAGCTGAAGAGAACGATGGCGGAGAATAATAACGACGATGGTATTTGTTAAGCGCTTACTACGTGTGAAGCTCTGGGGTAGACACACAGTAATCAGGTTGTCCCGCGTGGGGCTCACGTCTTATTCCCCATTTTAGAGATGAGGTCACTGAGGCCCAGAGAAGTTAAGCGACTGGCTCAAAGTCACACAGCCAACAAGTGGCTGAACCAGGATTAGAACCCATGGCCTCTGACTCCCAAGCCCGTGTCCTATCTACTGAGCCACGCTGCTTCTCTAACTGCTGCTAATGCCACAGGCGCAATTTGGGGCAAACAGGGCTGTATGATTTGTAAATATTAATTGGTCGTGACTCTTTAGCCGAACATTTCCTGGGCTTCATTTCCAGATCCCCTGAAGGTTCGGAAGTTAATGCGTAAGTGTCTGCCAACGGCGTTGTATTGGACCCTCCCAAGCGCTTAGAACACAGTGCCCTGCATATGGTGAGAACCCAACAAATATCACTGATCGATGGCGTGGTAAGGAAAATTTACCCCAGGAAGCTGATGTCAGAGAAAGTGGACCCCGTCAATGGCCACTGGGGAGTGGAACCTGGTTGAGGAATCTCTGCATTATTTTAATACTTGTTTATTTGTTTATTTTAATATTTTAATATTTTTTTATTTGTCAAACCCTGGATGCAGTGTTGCAGGGATTAGCTCGGAGTGGATTTTGTCTAGAGCTGGACAGCTTGGAAGAGAGGCCAAGTCTTCCCTAGAAATCTTGGGTTTTTCCCACTTCCATGGGGAGACTGTAACCCCTAGACTGAAAACTCCCTGTGGGCCTGGAACGCATCTCTTATATTGTTCTATTGTACTCTTCAAAGTGCTCAGTACCGTTCTCTACAACCAGTAGGTGCTCAATAAATACAATTGACTGATTGATTAATGAGTCAGCGCTCAGAACAGTGCTTGGCACATAGTAAGCGCTTAACAAATAACATCATCGTCACCATGATAGGTGGACTGAGAGAGAAACAGAGGGCGGACTGGAGATTTCTCAACTCTGAGCTCCTCCAGGGAAGGAGTCGGGTCATGGGTTCTAATCCTGGACCTGCCACTTGTCTGCTGTGTCCTTTGGGCAAGTCACTTCACTTCTCAGTGCCTCAGTGCCCTCACCTGGAAAATGGGGATTGAGACCGTGAGCCCCACATGGGACGGGGATCGTATCCAGCCCAATTGACTGTACAGTGCCTGGCACATAGTAAGCGCTTAACAAATACCATAATTATTATTATGAAAGTACTCTCTGGTACTCTACCAAGCAGTATAGTGCTCAGCACAGGGAAAGTGCTTGTGAAATGATGATGATTGATTGATCGATTGATTGGCTGATTGGTGGAGACCTGGAGTGGGGAGGGACCAGCAGGATGGATTGGAGCTGATCACTCTTTTAGCCTCTTCTTTCATTCCATTGTCTTCATTGACTGTATTTATTGAGTGTATTTATTGAGGAGGAGGGGAAGGGGAAGGGAGAAGGGAAGAGGAAAGGGGAAGAGGAAGGGGAAGAAGAAGGGAAAGGGGAAGAAGAAGGGGATGGGGGAGAGGGAGGAGAAGAATTTCCAAGCCCTCCTGTACCACATAGCACTCTCAGTGGCTTTATTCTACGCTAAACACCGTCTCGCCGAAAGTAAACGCGTCCATGAGGCGGGCTTACTTGGACACGATTTTCCCAGTGAGGCTCCTTAGGTAATTCAAGCCAAAAGCGTGGATTTCCTCCGCCATCACGGCAGTAACGAAGCTGTCTTCGATCAAGTAGGTAGTAGTCGACGTGGACTTCGAGCTGATACCTAGAACCTGAAAAATTGAGAGAGGGTGGAGTTAGACGGGAATCAGTGCCTCAGTCTAGGCACCCAATTAATCGGTATTTATTAAGCGCTTACTGTGTGCAGAGCACTGGACTGAATGTTCGGGGGAGTCCAATACAACAGAGTTAGTAGACACTTTCCCTGCCCTCAAGGAGCTGACAATTTAGTTGGGGAGACGGTATTAAATAAATTACAGCTAGGGAAAGGAGCAGAGTTAAGGATACATACATAAGTGTTACGCTGTAATTACTCACATAATTGCTTCCACTGAATAATTGCCCCAGCCCAACTTTTGAGTCAGAAATCAATCAGTCAATCAATAAATGGTATTATTGAATGTTTACTGTGAGCAGAGCACTGGGAGGGTACAATAAAACATACTTAGTAGACACATTCCCTGCCCTCACAGAATTGGCAATCTAGCTGGGGAGACAGACATCAAAATACATTACAGAGAGGGAAAGCCGCAGCATATAAAGATATGTTCACAAGTGCTATGCTAGAATTGCTTCCACCGAAGAATTGCCTCAGCCCAATTTTTAAGGAAGAAATCGTTTAATCGGTGGCATTACTGAGCACTTACTCTGTGCACGTAGGAGGGCAAGGTACAAGGGAAGGTCCTTCGCTTCCCCACAGCACCTGTATATATGTATATATGGTTGTACATATTTATTACTCTATTTATTTATTTATTTATTTTACTTGTACATATCTATCCTATTTATTTTATTTTGTTAGTATGTTTGGTTTTGTTCTCTGTCTCCCCCTTTTAGACTGTGAGCCCACTGTTGGGTAGGGACTGTCTCTATATGTTGCCAATTTGTACTTCCCAAGCGCTTAGTACAGTGCTCTGCACATAGTAAACACTCAATAAATACGATTGATGATGATGATGATGATGATGATGAATAGAGTTGGCAGAAATCAACGATTCTTTTTTTTTATACCAAATCACTCTACCTTGTGGGCAGGGAAAATGTTCACCGTGGCCCTGTGAGTTCCCACCAGGGCAAAGTCCTCATACCTGATTTTGGGTAGTGAATCCGGGCCTGGCGATTTTGCAGGTGTTCAGAGACTTGATTTTGGTGACTTTATTTTGCTGGGCTTGGTAGACCACTTGGCAATTCCCAGAGATGTCCACCTCGAAAGAAATGGAGGAAAATGAGGGTCCGTGCTCAGAGGCGGGAAGAATGGAGGTTTGGGTCTTCAACTGCCCAGCCTTGCTCCCTCTTCGTCTGGTCCCGTGCCCTGATTTCTACTCCAGCCAGCCTTTCTCTTGGCCTCATCTTTAGTTCCCTGCCTTACGACCTCGCTTCAAACCTTGACCAGACCCTCCCCTCTTTCCAAAGCCACTTCGTCTATTTGAAGGCGGTCCCCCAACCGGAAATCCATCCCCGATCCTCCATCTCCTCCTCACAGTTCCCGCTCTTCTGCTGAGAGCGTTATCAATATTAAAAGGACACACAACCATCAGGATGGTAGGAAGCCCACGCCTTATCCTTAGTGTAGCCTCTTCTTGGGAAAACCTCCAGGCTGAACCGAGGCCTACTTATCCTGAGCAGTAGATAGCCATGCTCTGGGTTTTCCTGGCATCGAAAGGGGGTGATTCTGCGCCTTTTAGCCCTACCTCATTTACAGTTCCAGAAGTCAGCTGCATTTGAAAGAGGCTGGCAACACCCCTCTTGAGGTTCTCGATAGCCACGGGCTCATTGGGATGGGAATAGTAGTCCGTCACCTGAGGAAAGAAAATGAAGAAATCAGCCAAACAACATTGACTCTCAGATCTGGTAGTCTTAGGGAAGATGTCCGTGGGGAATTCTAAGGGAAAGCTGGAACCTTTTTTTTTTTTAATGGTATTTGTTAAGTGCTTACAGCGTGCCAGGCACTGAACTAAGCGCTTGGGATAGTACAAGAAAATCAGTTTGGACACAGTCCATGTCCCAGTCTTAATGTTTAATCCCCATCATCATTTTACAGATGAGTGAACTGAGGCCCAGAGAAGTTAAGGTACTTGCCCAAGGTCACCCGGCAGACATGTGGCGGAGCCGGGATTAGAACCCAGGTCCTTCTGACTCCCAAACCTGTGCTCTTTCCACTGGGCTATGCTGCTTCTCTGTCCTGTTATTCCAACAGAACATTTTCCAAGAGGAAAACAAATCTATTAGAGGAAATTTTCACTCTCTGCCGCTCACTGGTCAGTTAATCAATAATATTTACTAAGCACTTAACGCTGTGTGTAACGCTGCACTGAGCACTTGGGAGAGTACAATAGAGTATTTATTCATGATCTCTAACCTCCACGGCCTTATGCTATAGCAGAGGAGACAGACGCTAAAATGAATAGTAGATGGGGGAAGAAATTGGGTTTAAAGAGCGGTGTATTTGTGCTTTGGCGAGAGGGAGGCTGAGGGGAATAAAATGGGGAGATGAGCGAGCAATCAGGGAAGGCTTCTTGGAGGATTGCACTTTCAGTAGGCTTTGGAAGAGGGGGAGAGGAGTGGACAGAGGGGACGGGTCTGTAGGATGTGATGTAAGCAATCGTATTTGCTGAGCATTTATTTACTGTGTGCAGAACACTGTACTAAGCCCTTGGGAGAGCATAATATAAGAGTTGGTAGACCTGTTCTCCACCCACAGTGAGCTTGCAGTCTAGAGGGGGAGACAGATATTAATATAAGTACATAAATTATGGATATGGACATAATAATAATAGCATTTATTAAGCGCTTACTATGTGCAAAGCACTGTTCTAAGCGCTGGATAAGTAGCGTGGCTCAGTGGAAAGAGCCCGGGCTTTGGAGTCAGAGGTCATGGGTTCAAATCCCAGCTCCGCCACTTGTCAGCTGGGTGACTTTGGGCAAGTCACTTCACTTCTCTGTGCCTCAGTGACCTCATCTGCAAAATGGGGATTAAGACTGTGAGCCCCACGTGGGACAACCTGATCACCCTGTAACCTCCCCAGCGCTTAGAACAGTGCTTTGCATGTAGTAAACGCTTTATAAATGCCACATTAAAAAAAAATTTAAAAAGTACTGCAAATCCAAATGCAAGGGTGATGCAGAAGGGAGTGGGAGGAGAGGAAATGGGGGCTTAGTTGGGAAAGCCACTTGGAGAAGGTTTTGAAGGTGGGGAGAGTCGGTATTTGTCAGATATGAAGAAGGAGGGGGTGCCAGGGCAGAGGCGGGTTGTGGGTGAGAGGTCAGTGATGAGAGAGACATGACTGAGGCACAGTAAGCAGGTTGGGCTTAGAGGAGTGACGTGTGCGGGCTAATAGTAATGTAATAATAGTAATAATTGTGGTATTTGTTCAATGCTTTCTGTGTGCCAAGGCCAGGCAGATCCAGTGGGATTTTCCATTAAAATCCCCTCAAGGAATGTGTCTGTTCATTATATTATTTTACTCTCCCAAGTGCTAAGTACAGTGCTCTGCACACGCTAAGCGCTCAATAAATGCGACTGAATGAATGAATGAATGAGATCGAAGGTGTGAGAGACAAAATGGTCGTAGATGAAGATGGAGAATCAAAGGTAAGTTACAAGCAGCGTGGAAAAGTGGAAATCACTTGTGTATATGTGTACATATCTGTAATTCTATATTAATGCCTATTTACTTGTTTTGATATGTACACATACCTATAATTCTATTTATTTATATTGATTCTATTGATGCCTGTTTACTTGTTTTAATATGTACACATATCTGTAATTCTATTTATTTATATTGATTCTGTTGATGCCTGTTTACTTGTTTGGAAGTCTGCCTCCCCCCCTTCTAGACTGTGAGCCCATTGTGGGCAGGGATTGTGTCTCTTTCTTGCTGAATTACACTTTCCAAGCGCTTAGTACAGTGCTCCGCCCGCAGTAAGCGCTCAATCAATACGACTGAATGAATGAATGGAAATGAATGAAGGAAAACCATACGGCCCCACCTGCACTAATAATAATGGTGGTATTTGTTAAGCGCTTACTATGTACGAAGCACGGTTCTAAGCGCTGGTACAAGGTGATCAGGTTGTCCCACGTGGGGCTCACGGTCTTAATCCCCATTTTACAGATGAGGCCCAGAGAAGTGAAGGGACTTGCCCGAGGTCACACACGGCTGAGGTAGGATTCGAACGCATGACCTATGATTCCTCTCCCCCTCGTCCCCCTCTCCATCCCCCCATCTTACCTCCCTCCCTTCCCCACAGCACCTGTATATATGTATATATGTTTGTACATACTTTTTTTTTTGCTCTATTTAATTTATTTGTACATATCTATTCTATTTATTTTATTTTGTTAGTATGTTTGGTTTTGTTCTCTGTCTCCCCCTTTTAGACTGTGAGCCCACTGTTGGGTAGGGACTGTCTCTATATGTTGCCAATTTGTACTTCCCAAGCGCTTAGTACAGTGCTCTGCACATAGTAAGCGCTCAATAAATACGATTGATGATGGTGATTGATGATTCCCAAGCCCACGCTCTTTCCACCGAGCCCCGCTGCCTTGTTAACGACGGGGCTGAAATGTCCCGGGAAATTTCGGCCAGGCCCGGGAGCATTTGCCTTCCTCGACCAGTTCTCCGAGCTCTGCAGTTCCCACGGGGAGCTCTTCCCCATCCCGTCTCTCCCGTGGTTGCGTGACCGGGATTTGTCCCCGGCTTCAGTCTTCAAGGCTTCCTCCTTCAGGGACTCCATCGCTCTCTCCGAAGATACCAAAGATACCTCCCGCACTTTGACCCCGGGGCTAAGGGAAGTCACCTCCGCCAGGCAGGCCTTCGGAGGCGGTGAGGTGGCAGACACCCCGCGGCCTTTGGACGAGGAGAACTCAATCCCACCAGAAAAACTGGTCACTCCTCGCCAAAGACTTTGCCCACTCAACTGCCCCGCTGGGTGTTGTAAAAGATTGGCTTCCATTAAGATTATAAATGCAATCAGTTCTTTATCAGCCCCTGGAGTCTTGCCACATCACAGACGATTCAGAAAAGAAACCTGACCGTGTTCGGCTAAGAATTTTTGCCCTAAAGGGGAATCAACTAAATACATTTTGAGGAAACTGAGCGTGCATTTCACTCAACCGAGAATAATGTATCGTTCTGAAAGTTCGAGAGGAGTCGCTTTCTGGAGTTTCACCAGTTTGGTACGATACTATTTGTTTTACTTGTATATATTTACTATTCTATTTATTTCGTTAATGATGTGCGTCTAGCTTTATTTCTATTTATTCTGATGACACCTGTCCACATGTTTTCTTTTGTTGCCTGCCTTCCCCTTCTAGACTGTGAGCTCGTTTTGGGGTAGGGACTGTCCCTATATGTTGCCAACTTGTACTTCTCAAGTGCTTAGTACAGTGCTCTGCACACAGTAAGCGCTCAATAAATACGATTGATTGATTGTGAGCCCATTTTTGGGTAGGGACCGTCTCTGTATGTTGCCAACTTGTACTTCTCAAGCACTTAGTACAGTGCTCTGCACACAGTAAGCACTCAATAAATACGATTGATTGATTGTGAGCCCGTTTTTGGGTAGGGACCGTCTCTATATGTTGCCAACTTGTACTTCTCAAGTGCTTAGTACAAGTGCTCTGCACACAGTAAGCGCTCAATAAATACGATTGATTGATTGATTGATTGTGAGCCCATTTTTAGGTAGGGACTGTCTCTATATGTTGCCAACTTGTACTTCTCAAGCGTTTAGTACAGTGCTCTGCACACAGTAAGCGCTCAATAAATACAATTGAATGAATGAATGACTACTAGTAAAAATGTCATCATTTATTCATTCATTCGCTCATATTACTGAGTGCTCACTGTGCGCAGAGCACTGTACTAAGCACTTGGGAGAGTACAGTACAATAATAAACTGACATATTCCCTGCCCACAACGAGCTCACGGTCTAGCGGGCATTTCTAAGAGGCCTTCCCCAATTAAGTTCACTTTTCCCCAATTTTGTCTCCCTTCTGCTTCATCTACGCACTTGGACCCGTGACCTCTGGGTACTTAGTATTCATCCCAACCCTCAACCCCACAGTGCTTATGTACATATCTGTAATTAACCCCTCTAGACTGTAAATTTGAGTGGGCAGGGAACGTGGCTACCAACTCTGTCATATTGTACCCTTTCACACGCTCAGTACAGCGCTCTGCACACAGTAAGTGCTAAAGGAATACCACTGATTGATTGAGAAATGGTATTTATTAAGAGCATGTACTGCACTAAGCGCTTGGGAGATACAGCAATCCTTCAAGACATGTGCCTTGCCTTTAGGAAGCTTACACACTTAAGCGGTAGATAAATATTAAATCTTCAAAGGACAACTGTCAAACTGGTTGACTTTTTTATCCCTTGGGCCTTGAATTTGGAATTTTTTTATCGTATTTGTTATGCGCTTACTATGTGCCAGGCCCTGTAATAAGCGCTGGGGTAGATACAAGCAAATCAGGTTGGACACAGCCCATGTCCCACGTTAGGCTCACAGTACTCATCCCCATTTTACAGATGAGGTCACTGAGAAGTTAAGTGCCTTGCCTCACGTCACACAGCCGACGGACGGCAGAGTCAGGATTTGAACCCAGGTCCTGGGATTAGAACCTGGGCTTTATCCAAGAAGTTGGTTGTTTATTGTGTGGAGGGGGCAGGGATTGAACTGCCAGGAAAAGGAATAGCGAGATTAAAATTAACGACTGTATTAAGCATTTTAAAATCAGTCGGGGACTGAAGTGGAAGCAGTGTGGCTTAGTGGGATGAGCCCAGGCCTAAGAATCAGAGGACCTGGGTTCTAATCCCACCTCTGCCACTTGCCTGTTGTGTGACCTTGGGCAAGTCACATAACTTCTCTGTGTCTCAGTTTCCTTAACTGCAAAATGAGGATTCAATGCCAGTTCTCCCTCCTACTTAGACCACCGGCTTGGGAGTCAGAGGGCTTGAGTTCTAATCCCGGCTCTGTCACTTGTCTGTTGTGTGACCTTGGGCAAGGCACTTAACTTCTCTGTGCCTCAGTTACCGCATCTGTAAAATGGGGAGTAAGACTGTGAGCCCCACTTGGGACCACTTGCTTACCTTGTATCTACCCCAGTGCTTAGAACAGTGCTTGGCACGTAGTAAGCACTTAACAAAAACCCTGATTATTTATTATTATTTAATCCATGAGCCCCATGTGGGGCAGGGACTGTGTCCAATCTGATTAACTTGCATCTACCCCAGTGTTTAGAACAATGCTTGGTACATAGCACTTACCCAATACCATAAAAAATTATACTTAGCAGACTCAGCGTTTTTCTGCTTTTTAACATTTTTCTTTGCTTCTTGGAAAAGTTATTCAGGCTACTCTGGCATCTTCTTCCTAGATACATCCCCAATCTGCATTTCACTTGCATTTCCATAGCACATGATCAGGGAAGGTTTGTACCACCTTAATAGCTAAGATGCTTACTAGTCTGTTTATTCTAACATCTTCTTTACTTTTCAAATTTACCACTAACTTCTGAAAGCCACTGGAGTCCTCTTATCAGACCCGTCTCCACATTACCACTCGCTTCCAAAGTCTCTTTCCTTGGACTCTGGCTCAATATCTAGATTCCCTCAGCAAATTATTCCTCTTATCTAAATTAAATCCCTTCTCCTTCCTCCTGCTTTTGGTTGACTACTTGGAACTTTCTCAGTGATTCTACAACTGTTCCTTTCATTCCCCTGGCTAATTTCATTTAATATCCTAATTTAATATCAGATGTGCATTTCCCAAATGCGTCACTGACAAATGAATTAATGGATGAACTGCATTAACCAGAGGCTGGATATTTAGCTTCAGGGCTTCCTATGCCTTTTCTTTCTCTGCACACAGTAAGCGCTCAATAAATACAATTGACTGATTGATTTCTCCTTTTCCAGCAGCTGCCTTCCCTTTGACTTTTTTATTGCTCAGTAGTCCCTCAAAAAAGAGTGCGTGGGGGCAAATAAAGGGTGAAAACCAAATCAGGTGGAGGAGCTGTTTGTTCACAGCTCTAGTGGAAGAATTATTATTACTCTATTTATTTATTTTATTTATTACTTTATTTATTTATTACTTTATTTATTTATTTATTTTATTTGTACATATTTATTCTATTTATTTTATTTTGTTAATATATTTTGTTTTGTTCTCTGTCTCCCCCATCTAGACTGTGAGCCCACTGTTGGGTAGGGACCATCTCTATATGTTACCAACTTGTACTTCCCAAGAGCTTAGTCCAGTGCTCTGCACACAGTAAGCGCTCAGTAAATACGATTGAATGAATGAATGAAAGAATTGAAATTATTAGGTGGCACCGAGGAGAAGTGTAGCCTAATGGAAATGGAAAGAGGTTTCTCCTTGTAACCTCCCCAGCGCTTAGAACAGTGCTTTGCACATCGTAAGCACTTAATAAATGCCATTATTATTATTATTATTATTATAAGAACCCAGGCCCAGGAATCAGAGGACCCAAGTTCTAATCCCAGCTCTGTCACTTGTCTGCTGTGTGACCCTGGGCAAGTCACTTAGCTTTCTGTGCCTCAATTCCCTCATCTGCAAAATGGGAATTAAATCCTACTTGGAAATCTGGCGATTCATTTTTGAAAGACTTGAAATGGAAAAACCTAACTGTCAGGGCTAGAAAATGCTGAGCGAAGCGATTACCGCTGGGACCCGACCTGACTTTTTTCTTAATATCTGTGAAGTGCTTACTGTGTGCTTCTAGGCGCAGGCCTGTGACCTTACAGGAGACTTGCCAGCATCCAGGCAGGAGGACAGACAGAAGACAGACAGACAGACAGGTAATTCCGTTCCTGGACCCACTTCTGGATGCAGTGTGTGTGTGTGTGTGTGTGTAGTGAAGAGAGAGACGGGGAGAGACCCTCAGGATGGCCATCCTTCTTGATTCTCACACTCTCACGGCCACTGACTTTTCTCCAAATAGCAGCCTCGGGCCGCTGCCCGTTTCATCTGCCTCTCCTTGTGGCCCTACCATGCTGACGGTTTGACCCGCTGAGAGAAGACAACCTGGTCATCATGTCCTGTGCCCCCGGAAGGACTGTGGGAGGGCCAGCCAGAGGAAGAGACCAAATGGGAGCGAGGGCAAGGAGAAGGACAAGGGAAAAAAAGGCAGGATGGTTCCATCGCACTGGGGCAAGGCGGGAGTGATTGGGCCCGCTGCCTTCCAACCCGGCCCCCAGTCACTCCCGCCTCCATCCTCCTCCTCAGACGCTCCCCCCCGACCACCCCGGGAAGGGAGTACAGTGCTCTGCACACAGTAAGCACTCAATAAATACGAGTGATGATGATGATGGATTGGTAGGCCTGCCGGTGGGGGTCCCAACTTCCCCGGACCCTGGATCCAGCCCGGCTGACCCCGGGAGGGTCCAGAGACCCAGCCACATCCCGGGCTACGCTCTCTCTCACCTTCCCGTGCATCAGGTGGAGAAGCACTGGTTTCTCCAGAGAGGCCAGGTTGTCTTTGCCGAGGATTTTCTGGGAGTTTTTCCCTTTGAAGATGTTCTTTCCTCCCTTGTGTTCGTTCGCATGGTCCACGTTCACGTTCGTTATCTGCGAGCCAAAGGAGAGACAAGTCTCAGAGGAAAGCCCTCACTGGGCAACAGGCCCTGCTCCCTGCCTCCCCTTACCCCCCGCCCCGAATCCCCCAGCGTCACCCTGAAGCCTCCATCCCATCCTGCGTTGCCGGTGGACAGGACCAAAGCAGCCACAGCATATTCCCCTCCTCAAAAATCTCCAGTGGCTGCCAGTCAACCTACGCATCAAGCAAGAACTCCTCACTCTCGGCTTCAAGGCTCACCATCACCTCGTACGGTAAGCGCTCAAAAAACACGACCGAGTGAATCCTTAAGATGTCATCATCCGTAAACGCGGGCCTCTGCCGGGATGGTCGGAGCCCCCAGCTCTGGCATAGCCAAGGGATCATTTCCAGGGCAACTGCGGGACTCCCAGTTTCTGGGGGTCGGGAGAGGGAACTCATGGGCCGCCCAGCCCTGGCCTCTCTGGCTAGTCAGCGGGGCCGGTGGTCCGGGGCCCAAGTCACGAGCCCCCTCCCCTCTTCTGTCGTGGGGCTAAAGGGTTTCCTTACCTCCTCCCTCCTCCCCCCCTTAATAATAATAATAATAATGGCATGTATTGAGCACTTACCATGTGCCAAGCACTGTTCTAATTGCTGGGGAGGTTACAAGGTGATCAGGCTGTCCCACGGGGGGCTCACAGTCTTAATCCCCATTTTCCAGATGAGGTAACTGAGGCCCAGAGAAGTGACAACTTGTACTTCCCAAGCACTTAGTACAGTGCTCTGCACACAGTAAGCGCTCAATAAATATGATCGATTGATTGATTGATTGATTCTATCCATGCCCATGGAGGGAACCCCCTACCTGTTGCAGCCCGGGGTCCAGGACAGTTGAGGGTCTGCTGACCCCAACCACCTTCCTCCTTCTCCTCAATGGATCAGTGTTATTTATTGAATGCCTATTCTGTGCAGGACGCTCCTCAGCGCTCTCCCCCATCCCCACACTCATTCGTTCCTTCAGTCGTATTTATTAAGCACTCATTGTGTGCAGAGCACCGAACTAAGCGTTTCCTTCCCCCATTTTACAGATGAGGAAACTAAGGCACAGAGAAGCCCCCTTTTTAATATTAATAATAATAATAGCATTTATTAAGCGCTTACTATGTGCAAAGCACTGTTCTAAGCGCTGGAGAGGTTACAAGTTGATCAGGTTGTCCCACGTGGGGCTCACAGTCTTAACCCCCATTTTCCAGATGAGGGAACTGAGGCACAGAGAAGTTAAGTGACTTGCCCAAAGTCACACAGCTGACAATTGGTGGAGCCGGGATTTGAACCCGTGACCTCTGACTCCAAAGCCCACACTCTTTCCACTGAGCCACGCTGCTTTTTTCTCTCCCCCTCCTCATCCCCCCGCCCTACCTCCTTCCCCTCCCCACAGCATCTGTATATATGTTTGTACAGATTTTTTACCTCATTTATTCTACTTGTACATATTTACTATTCTATTTATTTTGTCAGTGATGTGCATTTAGCATTACTTCTATTTATTCTGTTGACTTGACACCTGGCCGCATGTTTTGTTTTATTGTCTGTCTCCCCCTTCTAGACTGTGAGCCCATTGCTGGGTAGGGACCGTCTCTATATGTTGCCGATTTGTACTTCCCAAGTGCTTAGTACAGTGCTCTGCACACAGTAAGCGCTCAATAAATACGACTGAATGAATGAATGAATGAATGAATGAATGAATGAGAGTGATCAGTCCAGGGTGCCACAACAAACATGTGGGAGAGCAAGGATTCATTCATTCATTCATTCATTCATTCATTCAATCGTATTTATTGAGCGCTTACTGTGTGCACAGCACTGTACTAAGCGCTTGGGAAGTCTAAGTTGGCAACATGTAGAGACGGTCCCTACCCAACAGCGGGCTCACAGTCTAGAAGGGGGAGACAGACAACAAAACAAAACATATTAACAAAATAAAATAAATAGAATAGTAAATATGTACAAGTAAAATAAGTAGAGTAATAAATCTGTAGAAACATATATACAGGTGCTGTAGGGAGGGGAAGGAGGTAAGGCAGGGGGGATGGGGAGGAGATGGGCTTTCAATAGGGGGAGAGTAGTCGCCTGTCAGATCATCATCATCATCATCAATAGTATTTATTGAGCGCTTACTGTGTGCAGAGCACTGTACTAAGCGCTTGGGAAGTCCAAGTTGGCAACATATAGAGACAGTCCCTACCCAACAGTGGGCTCACAGTCTAAAAGGGGGAGACAGAGAACAAAACCAAACATACTAACAAAATAAAATAAATAGAATAGACATATGTCAGATGAGAACCCACATCTCCTCCCTCCAGTCCTACGCTCCTCCCGCCAATCTGAGTCCAATCAATCAGCGGTGGGATTTATTGAGCTCTTACTGTGTGCAGAGCACTGTACTAAGCGACTTCACTTCTCCGTGCTTCAGTTCCCTCCTCTGTAAAACGGAGATGAAGACTGTGAGCCCCACGTGGGACAACCTGATTTCTTTGTCTCTACCCCAGTGCGTGCTCGGCACACAATAACTACTTAACAAATACCATAATTATTATTGTTATTATTATAATCAGTAAACATGTACTTTTCCCCCCCAAAAAGCACTCACACAGGGTCACACCTGGGGAGTTTCCAGTCCTCTACCTGTCTCGACTACAGGAGGGAGAATCAGGCAGAGGCCTGGCTGTTTCATTCCTAGCATGGGCAGTGGCTAGCAAGTGGCAGGCCGTCTGATACAGGGAAGATTGGGAAGCAGCAGTATGGGAGAGAATCAAAGGCGAAAACTCTTAATTTACTGTGCGGAGGGAAGCCGTAGTTATCCAATTCTGGATTTTTACCAAGAAAACTCATTGGATCCACTACCAGAACAATTGCAGGTGGAGGTGGGACATTCTGGGAGAGATGCGTCCGTGGCGTCGCCTGTGAAGACGACTCGACGGCATTAGACAGGACACATTCCCCGCCCACGGTTCCATTTTCCAAACCCTTTTGGGAAAGGGATCGACTGCCACAGAAAGCACCAGGGTCCATTCGAACGAACGCGCTGCTTAGGTTCGTTGCGCTCATTTTCCAAAGAGCGGGGAAAGAAATGGCTCGGTGAGGTGTGGGAGAGGATAGGATCTGCGAGCCTAAAGGCTGATGCTTCCCGGTCTCTAGGGTCCCAGGAGTCGGACGGCTAATGTCGGGATTGCTCCGTTAGGAAGCGAATGTCCGAGGTCGTGGAAAATCCGAGGTGGTTACTAAACTTTGACGTCGTGGGAGAAAAGAAGATAGAAAGACCTGGTCTGCCCATCCTGAGATCGTAAGCCCCTCCGGTTTAAGCAGCTGGGTTTGTGATCAATTCCCACGGTGATAAATTCCCTGCCAATTCCTGGATCTACTTTAGTCCTTTTTTTGTAGAAGCGGTGTGGTCTAGTGGATCCACAGAGGATCTGGGATCTAAACCCGGCTCTGCCGCGGAATTTTTTTATTAATGGCATTTGTTAAGCACTTACTATGTCCCGGGGGTCGATATCAACCGATCGATCAATCAATGGAAGGTATTGAGCGCGTACTGTGAGATGAGCACTGTACTAAGCACTTGGGAGATTACAAGATGATCGCGTTGGACGCAGTCTCTGGCCCCACATAGGGCTCAAAGTCTTAATCCCCATTTTACAGATGAGGTAATTGAGGCACAGAGCCGTGAAGTGATTTATAGGTTGCCAACTTGGACTTCCCAAGCGCTTAGTACAGTGCTCTGCACATAGTAAGCGCTCAATAAATACGATTGAATGAATGAATGAGTGAATTTATCCAAGGTCCCACAGCAGACAAGAGGCAGAGCCTGCTGGGTGACCTTGGGGAAGCCACTTCATCCTGCTGGG